>NC_090382.1:42159017-42462038 GCF_036365525.1 Heterodontus francisci
AATGCAAGAAAAAATTGATGGCAATTCAAGTTAAAGCAGCCCATGTACTTTATAGCTTACAGCAAGTTTTGCTCATTTTTAAACCAAATGAGATTCAGATCTGTGCAGTGAAGCAACACTAGCAATGTATGTCAAGAATAGGAAAAAGCCATAATATAAATACTGTAGTAAAAATATTTGAAGCAGGATATTTTGATTTTTGTGTTTCTCCTGGCCTAGTCTGATATTCTGAAAATAGAAAAAAAAGCAAACATTCTGAGTGACCACACTTAAATTTCAATTTTTCCCAATTGTGAAAAAGTGAGTCCACAGTTCTGTCACTAGGATGAAGTGCTAGGTCCAGCAGTGTGAGCCAAGCTAAACAAGAGTGCACAAACAACTGAAATGCAATTTCACACCAAATGTCAGCTGCCATTATTGAATATTAATGCTTGCTTTCTCCAAGAACTCAAAAGCAACCTGCAGTGTACCTGCATTGAACTTGCATCCAATCTCCTTTTCCTCCCCAAAGCCCTTCAACATGTTGTCATCTCCTAAATCTGTGCCCAGCTCTTCAACTCTACGTTTCAACCTCTCCAATTTAGTTTCCACCCTTACCACAGCTCTGAAACAGCTCTAATCAAAGCCTCCCTCTAGGACTGTGGTACTAATTCTCCTTATCCTTCTCAATCTCTGCAGCCATTAACGTGACACCATCCTCCTCCAACAACTCTCCTCTGTTGTCCAGCTGAGTGGCACTGTACACACCTTGTCCAGACTTACCTATCAAAATGTAGCCAGAGAAGCAACAGTTTCTTATTCCACCCCTGTACTTTTACCACTAGAGTTCCCCTGTATTTCTAATCTACATGCTGTTCCTCAGCACCAATATTCAAAGACAGCATCAGGATCCACATGTGCACTGACTATTCCCAACTCTACTTATGCGACAGAAGATGGGAAGTCAGTCAGGAGGGCATTGGAATTGTTAAGACTGGAGATGACAAAAGCATGAATGAAAGTTTCAACAAGGTATTGTGGAAGGGGAAGCTCAGCTCAAGGTTGCAAACAGTCTAGTTCAGCAAGTGGCCAGGGAGAGGGTGGAATCAATTGCAAACATATGAGGTTCGTGGCAAGTGCAAAGGCAACAGCTTCTATCTTCCAATCTTTAACTGGAGGAAGTTGCATCTTATCTAAGACTGTACATGGGGCAAACACTCTGATAGCACCAAGGCAATGGTAGAGGAGTAGAGCTGGGTGTGGTCAATATAGTTGTGGAAGCTGACTGCCTTTGTTCAGATGATGACACAAGGACAGCATGTAGATAAGGACAAGATATGGCTGAGAATAGATCCTTGGGGAACTCCAAAGGCAACCATGTGAGAGCAGGAAGAGACGATATTGCTGAAGATTTTCTAGCTATGCCTGGATAGCCAGGTCAGAGCGGAACTAAGCAAGGGCAGTTCCACTCATCCAGACAATGGGGGAAGAGGCATTGCGGGAGAATAGTGTGGTGGACAAAAGAGAGGTTGACGAGGAAAATGCAAAACGGTCAGAGAGAATGTTGGTTGTGCGCTTAATTTTGGCTGTTTTGGTGCAATGGAAACATAACTCAAGAGGTTAAAACTTGTAGTTGCAAGCACAGATTTAGGATGCAAGAAGTAGTTCAACAACTTCTTGGGCAGAAAGTAAAGCTGAAGAAGGCTGGTAATCAGCAAAGATAGGTTGAAGGTGACTTAACAACTGAGGTGATAACTGAAGTTTTGAAAGGGAGGGGTACAGTACCCTTGTGGAGAGGGAGCCATTTATATTGTCAGCTAACTTTGAGTCAGGAAGGGAGGTTGGGTGGGTAGTTCAGTGGGAATGGAGACAAGCAAGCAGGTCATGAATTGCATGGTAAGCTCAGTGGGGCACGAGGAGATAGGAGAGAAACTGGAAAAAGATCTGGGATCAAGGTTAGGGTGGGGACAGAATAAGCTGGGGCAAAGGTTCAGCTTCATGGGCTAGGTTGCAGCAGGAAGGAAGCACAGCAGAGCTGGTCTCAATTTTAGCGACAAAGTCAACTACCTTTACACTTGGCACTGAATGCCAAGAATGAGGGGGCAGGGGAAAGGGGTTTACAGAGGAAGTTAGTAGTGAAAAAAGCAGCTAGATGTTATCTTTTCTCTTCAGGACAACCCCAGTATCCTGACCAGTTATCCGTTTGCCGTTTACATATTGGCTGTCACATTTCCGTACATTACAACAGTGCCTACACTTCAAAAGTACTTCTCTAGATATAATGCACTATATAAATACAAGTTCTTTCTTTTCTTCATCAGTACAAGGGCATCAGGTGAAGATGAGGGATTCATTAAGCAGATCAACAATTGCAGAGTATCGTGAAGGAAGCCAATTGGCAGTTTCAAAGTGCAATTTTAAATGATTTAGATGAACAAAAAGCTTTTCTAAATGGCAGGTATGGAAGGAAGTGGAGTTAAAAGGTTGGGGGAAATGATGTAGAACAAGGATTCTCAAATCAATGATCCACAAGAAGCTGTCATGGTATCTACCAGTGGCTCTGGCTCCACCGCACACAATTTTAAGTTCATTTAATGCCGATCCCCAAGGTTACAGTACCCAGGGCACAGAGGTTTATCTTCCAGCCCTGAGTTATCGATTGATACTAACACAGTATCAATTTAGTCTGGGGTCAAGCACAGGATGCAAGCAACCAGAAACTGCCACTTTGTTCAGAGGCTCATTGCCATTGTGTGGTCCACCGTGTAGTCAAGGAGGCAGCATCCAGTCTCAGCAGGAGTAGTCCGCTCAGGTCATCAGTAGCGAAGAGGAGAAGTGACAGCTGATATGCTGTTATCATCGATCTCATCAGCAGTCTTTTAGCTCCAATAACAGTCTACAAACCTCAACTACAGTCTATTAACTTCAGCATAACAGAGCCAGGATGAGCAGTAAGCACAACACATGCGTGTGCTTGTCGAAGATACCACGTCAGAATTGTTGCTCAGCAACAACAAATTTCATTAAGTAAAACAAAAGTAAATATGTTTAATTGAATAATTTTTAATATAGTTGTTTGGTAGCACAGAACTTGAGTATTGCTGAAGAGAGACATTTTGTCAAAGCTTTTCGTCTTGCACTCATCAGGGCATTTCGCAAGAATACCAATGTAAGGAAAAGCAACAAAGTTATACTGTATGAGCAGAGAGCACTGATTGGTTGGCAAGTGGTTTCTTGTTGGTAGAGGTGTTGCCATGGAGAATGTACCAGTTTATGGTGACTGACAGTTAACTGCCAAGCTTTGTTTGAAATTTAAACCAGGCAGCTTGACTCTAATTGGTCAAGGCATTGCCCTGAGGAATGAACCAACAAATGGCTGTCACAAAGACTGGTGGATTGTATCAAACAGCATGTCGCTTCCGCTGTTCATAACTGGCAAGGTACAGACCATACTCAACCAGCCCGTGGTTGCAAAACTCAAAACAGTGTCCAACATTAGATGCGATTCCACATTCGGACAACATTTGCTAAACAATCCTCAGTTTGCTAAGAAATACGCTAACAACCAATTTAAGATGGTCAGTCGGGCTCGCTGTGTGGCGCATTTACACATCCTAAAATACATATATTAATACACAGAGCCCTGCTATTTGCAGACAGAAAGAACATGTACACACGTTGGGCTGGATTTTAAAGCCCCTCCACCATCGGGAATATCGGCGAGGGGCAGGGGGGGGGGGGGGGGTGGAGAATGAAGATTGGTGCGGCGGAGGCCTGCCAAGGCCCTGAAGGCAGCGTTGAGGCCACCCCACTGCTGGCCAATGGGACCCCCATTTCAAAATGTAAACTAATTGATACCTGATTTAATGACAGTCCTGTCACCTCCTAAATCACCACATTGATCTTCATTCGGGCAGCCAGCAATGCCATGCCTTCGAATCCCCGTTGGGGGAACGAGGTTAAAATGATCCGGATTGGTCCGGGGTGGGGGGAATGATGGGAAGGAGTAAAGGACAAATTCTTATTATTCGCATTCTGGGGGGGGGGGGGGGGGGGGGCGGTAGGATACTTATTTACTACTGAAACTTATAAAACATCAGTACAGTATTAAATGCAACAGAAGTAGTCTAAAATATTGCTCCACTGCAAGTTAAAGAGTCAATATTACACAAACTCTACAGATGCACCCGAGCGTCAGACATCAATTCCACAAACCTCAATTTTGCAAGTGCCGTCCTCTGAGCACATGACATTGGTTTACATATATCATTTAATATTCTAACACTTTCACAGTCCTACGTAAGCTCATGGCTTCCAATTCACCAGACTTGTGTTGTTTTTCAGCATCTGCATTTGAGGGGAACTATACTTATTTTTTAATTTATTCATGGGATGTGGGCGTCGCTGGCCAGGCCAGCATTTATTGCCCGTCCCTAATTGCCCTCGAGAAGGTGGTGGTGAGCTGCCTTCTTGAACCGCTGCAGTCCATGTGGGGTAGATACAGCCACAGTGCTGTTAGGAAGGGAGTCCCAGGATTTTGACCCAGGAGCAGCGATCTGGTTCCAAGTCAGGATTGTGTGGGACTTGGAGGGCTACTTGCAGGTGGTGGTGTTCCCATGTATTTGCTGCACTTGTCCTTCTAGTTGGTAGAGGTTGCGGGTTTGGAAGGTGCTGTCTAAGCAGCCTTGGTGCGTTGCTGTAGCGCATCTTGTAGATGGTACACACTGCTGCCACTCATCAGTGGAGGAGAGTGTGAATGTTTGTGGATGGGGTGCCAATCAAGCGAGCTGATTTGTCCTGGATGGTGACGAGCTTCTTGAGTGTTGTTGGAGCTGCACCCATCCAGACAAGTGGAGAGTATTCCATCACACTCCTGACTTGTGCCTTGTAGATGGTGGACAGGCTTTGGGGAGTCAGGTGGTGAGTTACTCGCCACAAGATTCCTAGCCTCTGACCTGCTCTTGTAGCCACAGTATTTATATGGCTAGTCCAGTTCAGTTTCTGGTCAATGGTAGCCCCTAGGATGTTGATAGTGGGGGATTCAGCGATGGTAATGCCATTGAATGTCAAGGGGAGATGGTCATTGCCTGGCACTTGTGTGGCGCGAATGTTACATGCCACTTATCAGCCCAAGCCTGGATACTGTCCAAGTCTCGCTGCATTTCTAAACAGACTGCTTCAGTATCTGAGGAGTCACAAATGGTGCTGAACATTGTGCAATCATCAGCGAATATCCCCACTTCTGACCTTATGATAGAAGGAAGGTCATTGATGAAGCAGCTGAAGATGGTTGGGCCTAGGACACTTCAAACAGGTCTGCTAACAACCGTACATATAAATTTGAAGTTTACAATATGTAGAATTAGGAATGGAGCTAAGTTGAAGTAGATAACTTTGGAAAGAGAAAATTCTTAAGATAGTTGCCACAGTATATTTGTTCATTTTTACAGCAAAATTTACAATTATGAAAACATTTCAATAGAATAGCAGGCAGCAAATACAGTAATATTGATGAAAATCTACCCTGTTATTTACTCTATTAAAAAATAATAGAGGTTGAAAGACTACCAACACTGCTATCTTGCGTTTGCATAAAAGGAAGCAATTTTAAAATTCCCTCACAGGATCTCCCCTGTACTCTCGTATAACATCCTGCACTTCAATTGCTCAGATGCATGTTTTTCCCCTCAATTCTCTCATGATTAGTTTCAATTTTGACCAGACTTTTCAAAGACAGGAAAAAAGGAAAGAACATCCTCAGCCAGAGTAAAGCATGTGTATCTACTCACATTTACAATATCAGCACTGTTAAAACAGCAAGTCTAACTTTCTGTCTAGGCAGAAAATTAGAAGTTGGAGAATGAAAAAAAGATGGTGAGAAAACAGAAAGTAGGCAAAGAGGAATAAAAGCTCATTTTTAACCATCTACGCCATATATTAGAGCCACGGTACAATGATACAACCTAATTTTTCTGAAAAAAATAATTCAGCAGAAAAGGACCAAACTAATCATTTCCAAGATGAACTTCTATAAACTATAGATGCAAACAAAGAAGCAAATTTATGTTGCATGGCCTATTCAGCAATTCAATCCAAAAGATCTTCAAAAAAACTTTTGTACAATAAAAGGAAATTAAAGTGCCTTGATTACTCTGTTAAAGGTTATGTCTAACAGCACCACATACCAAAAAAAGGTTTGATTCCTGGTCTATGTTGGGTTATTAATGTCAGGAGTGGAAACAGGGGTAGAGGATCTCAAATCCCAAGCTCAATGTGGTGCAGAAAATTCACTAACTACTATTGTAAAGCGTGTGCGCTGACATTAGACAAGAACGGAATTGAAACTTAGCTGTAATGCTCCACCTTACAGCTGTCAACACCATCTACCCACACATAAAGAATGACCATTTGGACAAGGTTTTGGAGGAACCAACTCCAGCAAAAACCCCTGGGAGCAAGAAGGTGTAGGTACAAATATTGACAGGAAATAAATCAACTTTGCACATATTATCTGAGCGGATTCTGACAATAGATTTGTTGCTTTGTGTCAAACATGTTCCAAATTGTGATCGCCCAGTGACACCTCAAATGATTATTCATTTCTCAACTTAGACCACCAAGTTCCTTATCTTTGAGTGACTTGGGTACATACTATGGAGCTTCACAGGCCACAAGGTTTAAAATCAATCCATGTCATATCCATCAGTCACAGTGTCCTGATTTAGGGCTTACCTACCAAAGCAACAGCACTAATAACAGACTTTACAGATCTTCTGGTCTGCAATATTCAAGGCAAACACAGAAGTAAGCAATAAAACAGAAACTGGAGTAAATTCCACAAGCTTCATAGGCTGGCTTGACAGGATAAGGGTGTTGCATCTAGCCTACAGTATAGTAATGACAGCCCTAGCATAGATCTTTGCAGACTCCTCAGCACAGGGGTACCACCACAGTCTTGTCTCACCAGCTATCCACACATGTACACATACACCAAAAGTCACTAGTGGTCAGAAGCAGTATCCTGGACGATTTTCCCCACCCTAACTCAGGACGGTAATGCTTTAAATGCCATCCCAGCTGCGATATGCACTGGAACTGAAAAAGTTCTGAGCTTCTGAGGCTCAACTATTCATTGCATTAATCAAGTTGAGCAAGATAAGTGCTAAGTGCATTGTTTCTAGTGTTTATTGGAAAACAATGTGTGGGACAAGAATTTTGCCACATCTTAGTTAAGATTCTATTCACCAGCAGTAAACAGGAAACAGTTTGGTAATCTGGTCTTTAATGTATGACTGAGCTATGGGCATGTTTCAGTAGTCAAACATTTTGGCCATTCAGGGGGCAAGGTAAGGGCTCCCGTGCAGGAGGTAAGGACAAGAGTATCTGGTGATGTTTGTCACAGCTAAAAAACCCTTTAATGTGAAAAAGTATATAGAAAATAATGCACTTCAAATAATTAACACTTCAATATGGCTCGGAACGCCCATGTCCATCCAACTGCTCACTGCCTCTGGTCCAGTACACCTACTCAGCATCTATGTTCCAACACTCCTCTCCACCTGAAGTTAAAGACCAGTTCTATGAGGAACTCCATAATATTAGTAGCATTCCTAATACTGAACATTTCTTCCTGCTGGGGGACTTTAGCGCCAGGGATGGGGCTGACCATGACTCATGGCCCTCCTGCCTCGGGCGCTATGGCATTGGAAGGATGAATGAGAATGGATGGAGACTGCTGGAATTGTGTACCTACCACAACCCCTGCATCACCAACTGGTTCTTTCAAACTAAACCATGTCACCAGGTTTCATGGAGACACCCAAGATCACATCGTCGGCATCAGCTGGACCTCAACGTCACAAGGCAAGCCTCCATAAACAGTGCTCAAATCACAGGCAGCTTCCACGGTGCAAACTATGACACCAACCACTTTCTGGTGTGCAGCAAAGTTCGACTCAAACCAAAGAAGTTACATCACTCCAAGCAGAATGACTGCCCGCACATTGCTACCAGAATTTCTTACCCACAGCTGTCACAAAAGTTTCTCAATTCGCTTGAAAAAGCCCTTCGAAACACTCCTGCAGGGGATGCAGAGACCAAGTGGCCCCACATTGAAACACCATCTACGACTCAGCAATGACCACCTTTGGCAAACGTGAGAAGCAGAATGCAAACTGCTTTCAATCTCACTTTGAAGAGATGGAACCAGTCATAGCTGCCAAGCGCACTGCACTGCTGAACTACAAGAAAGCCCCCAGCGAGTTAACATCCTTAGCACTTAAAGCCGCCAGAAGTGCTGCACAAAGAACAGCCAGGCGCTGTGCAAACGACTACTGGCAACACCTATGCAGTCATATTCAGCTGGCCTCTGACACAGGAACTATCAGAGGAATGTATGACGGCATTGAGAGCGCTCTTGGGCCAACTGTCAAGAAGATCGCCCCCCCCCCCCCCACCCCCAAAAGTCTAAATCAGGGGAAATGATCACTGACCAACACAAGCAAATGGACCGCTGGGTGGAGCACTATCTAGAACTGTACTCCAGGGAAAATAATGTCACTAATACCGCCCTCAATGCAGCCCAGTCTCTGCCAGTTATGGATGAGCTGGACGAACAGCCAACAAAATCGGAGCTCAGTAACACCATCCATTCTCTAGCCAGCGGAAAAGCCCCTGGCAAGAACACCATTACCCCTGAAATAAATCATCAAGTGTGCCAAACCTGCTATACTCTCAGCACTCCATGAACTGCTTAGTCTGTGCTGGGATGAGGGAGCTGTACCACAGGAGATGCGCAATACCAATATCACCCTCTATAAAAACAAGGGTGGCCACAGTGACTGCAACAACTACCGTGGAATCTCCATGCTCAGCACAGTGGGGAAAGCCTTCGCTCGAGTCGTTTTAAACAGATGGCTGAGCAGGTCTACCCTGAGGCACAGTGCGGCTTTCGACCAGAGAGGTTCACCATTGACGTGCTGTTCTCCCTTCGCCAGCTACAGGAGAAATGCCGTGAACAATGGATGCCCCTCTACGCTGCCTTCATAGATCTCACCAAAGCCTTTGACCTAGTCAGCAGACGTGGCCTCTTCAGACTACTAGCAAAGATCGGATGTCCACCAAGCTACTAAGTATCACCACCTTGTTCCATGACAATATGAAAGGCACAATTCAGCATAACGGTGCCTCATCAGACCCCTTTCCCATCCTGAGTGGTGTGAAACAGGGCTGTGTTCTTGCACCTACACTGTTTGGGATCTTCTTCTCACTGCTGCTCTCTCACACGTTTAAGTCTTCAGAAGAAGGAATTTTCCTCCACACAAGATCAGATGGCAGACTGGTCGTCAGAAATGCTCCATCCATCAATATTGGCGACCACGCTCTGGAAGTGGTTCAAGAGTTCACCTACCTAGGCTCAACTATCCCCAGTAACCTATCTCTAGATGCAGAAATCAACAAGCGCATGGGAAAGGCGTCCGCTGCTATGTCCAGACTGGCCAAGAGGGTATGGGAAAATGGCACACTGACAGGGAACACAAAAGTCCGAGTGTTTCAAGCCTGTGTCCTCAGTGCCTTGCTCTACGACAGTGAGGCCTGGACAACCTATGCCAGCCAAGAGCGACGTCTCATCGCATTCCATCTTCGCTGTCTCCGGAGAATCCTTGGCATCAGGTGGCAGGACCGTGTCTCCAACGCAGAAGTCCTCGAGGCAGCCAACATCCCCAGCATGTATGTCCTACTGAGCCAGCGGCACTTGAGATGACTTGGCTACGTGAGCCGTATGGAAGATGGCAGGATCCCCAAGGATGTATTGTACAGCGAGCTCGTCACTGGTATCAGGCCCACCAGCCGTCCATGTCTCCGCTTTAAAGAAGTTTGCAAACGTGACATGAAGTCCTGCGACACTGACCACAAGTTGTGGGTGTCAGTTGCCAGCTATTGCCAGAGCTGGCGGACAGCTATAAAAGGCGGAGCTGAAGTGAGGCGAGTCGAAGAGACTTAGCAGTTGGCAGGAAGAGACAGAAGTGCAAGGAGAGCGCCAACTGTGTAACAGCCCCGATAACCAACTTCACCTGCAGCGCCTGTGGAAGAGTCTGTCACTCTAGAATTGGCCTTTATAGCCACTCCAGGCGCTGCTCCACAAACCACTGACCACCTGTCGGTGCTCACCCATTGTCTTGAGACAAGGAGGCCAAAAAAGACAAAAAAAAGCATAAGAAACACCCATGCAGAACCTGAATCTCATGGCCCTGTTACCAACACAGGCACATAAATGACCTCTAGGCCAATTTCAACTGCATCATTCAAGACCTTTCTCTCCTCCCCATCCTTATCTTTCATAACAAAAACAAAATCTACATTTATCTCATTTCGTGTGAGGCATCTGGAGACGTTTTATTGCCTTAAAAGGAGCTATATATGTTGTCACCTGAAGGAAAAACTAAATTAGTTTTGGTCTTGATCTTTTCTGACGAGAGAGAGAAGTTGAATAAAACCAATTTGAATAAAATTGAAAAATAAAAGACAAAGGGGGCAAAAAGTAAAGACAAGGAGACATACTTTTAAAAAAAAAATCTCTAGGCAGCACCATGAGATGACAGCTTTCCCCCTTTAAATTAAACTTGGCAAATGTGTGGCATTTGAAGAGGTTCTGTAAATGCCAAACTCGCTAGTACTGTGGAATCCATCTTACATACCCTTCCAAGTTGATTCCATAGCAAGGACATAAACACAAGCATTTAGCATACAGGTTTGTGCATGCACAATTCTTTGAAATTTGAGACTGCTGGCCTATACAGGGTGCAAGCATTCAGCAAGAAGAAAACTTCTACCAACACTGGGACTATTACCTTCAAAAGAGCAAATGACAACACAGAACCTCTGGCAGCAGTAGTATCCTTGAACAGTACTGGGTAGTCTTTTGTGGGAACATTGCAAGAAAGATATGAGACTATTCAAAAACAGTACAACACTTTGTTACAGTACAACCATCCTGTTGATCTAATTTAGCAGGCCAGCAAATAAACAATAACTTACTTGCCTCTGTCACAATTATTTTTTTTTTTAAATCGCTAAAAATGATTTGAAGTGTTTCATTTCTCACCAGCACGAGTAATCATATCCCTACGACAGCAACATATACTGCTGTTTGCTCTGCACACTGAATGCTCAAGAGACTTTCTGGAAATACAAGTACATAAGATTCAATACATTTGTAGAATTCTTTTTACTTGTCACCTGCAACCCTTTCCCTTCTCATTTTTATAAGGGGCAACATACCTTGCATCTCACTTTCCATCCAATAAAACTGGAACTTAGGTGGAGAAGCCTTTTAGCATCTAATGCCACTTCCAATAGCTAGAAACCATTTTGGATTGATCAAAAAACAATACATCTCATCTATCATTAACAAGCTCAAAAATCTCTATGGTGCTTTGAATACAACAACTTACATTTATATAGCACTATTAATGCTAAGCAAGTCCCAAGGCCCTTCACAGGAATGTTCCCAATCTCAAACCAGCCTGTACAGAAAATTAGCAATACAGTGCTAATAGCCGAGTAAAAAAATATTGAAGGTCAAGACAACCTAAGCTGCATCTAAATACCACTTAGTAACCTGTTGGGAGCGGCAGCAAGACATCTGCTCAACGAATAAAAACAATGTGCACAGAGAAAATACTTGACAATTTTTTAAAAGATGCAAAGAGCATAAGAATGGAGAAATTAAGGCATTAAACAGGAGGTTATGAAGCCTGTCAACTGAAGGGCGGATACTCAAGATCAGCAACCCAAACTAGTCCTCAAACTGGGATGCTGTTATAGCGAATTCTTTGGCTGTTTACACAGTAAAATGATACATCCACAACAGTTAGAATTTATTTCCTCAGTAAAGTTTTTTTTTTACAATCACAAAAAGAAACAATTGCAGCATCTCAAGTGCACATACAGCAAATTAGCCACATGTGTCATGCTAAACCATAATCCAGCAAACTCTATCTTCAATACCTGGAATACGTTAAATTAGGTAATCTCAATCATACAGCACTGGATAGTACAATTGGCATCCGCAACCAAAACAGTGGAGCAGGCCCACGTTGGCCATTATTGAGCAAGCCCTGCAGGAAGCATGCATGAGTGGACACTGGAAGAGGACAGGATCAGGACACAACAGCTGTTATGAAAGCATTACATACTTCTCTGACATTCACTATGCACACTTACTAGAGCTAAATCACTTGGACAAGGTATGGAACTCTTTCCCCAAATGGTCCCCACAGAACCTTGCTTGAACATAAGAGAGGCAAAAACAGAATACCTACATTTTTCTCACCAAACTCCTGTTTTCTTGACTTCTGAATGAGTACTGCAGTTTAACTAAGTCTGCATTACAAGTTACACAATACAATGCAAGTCACCTGCAAAGCTTTCCAGAAAATTTCTTCCAAATTTGAGGAAAACTCATTTTTGGAAGGCATTGGATACTCAAAGTAAAAGCATTACAAAAGTTAACATGATCCACAGAAAGGCCGAAAGAGTTCCAGATATCCACTACCCTTTGTCTGAAAAAGTGCACAGCTCCAATTTTCTGATATAAGGTTATCAACCTGAAACATTAACTGTTTCTCTCTCCACAGATGCTGTCTGACTCGCTGGGTATTTCCAGATCTTTTTGGTTTTTATTTCAGATTTCCAACATCCAGTGTGTTCCTTTTGCCTAATTTTATCAGCACATTTTCAGCTTTCACTGTCCTCATTCCCTTTTAGTTGTACAAAATAGCTTTCTTTGCATAGGCTCCTGATGGTCTGATTGCTTGTCAATTAAACAATTTCTATTAAATCAAAATATAACTTCTTCCCTTATGGTGGCCAGAACAAGGTTCTACATCATATATAAAAGATTTTGTTTCATATGGCATATTGAGATTTGATGATCTTCCAATTGCCCATTTAAATACATCTTGTTCTGTTCAAATGTTTTCAATACTGAAAATGACCAGAAAATAAATGGAGACCAATACTAAAAATACAATTCATTATAACCAATGTTCCCTTCACAGTATGCAGCCCATTTGTTGCACTGCGCAGCCCCTTTAAGGTTACCGTGTAGCTCCACATCTTAAAGAGAATGCTGCAAGTGTCCTGCACATTCCCCACCGCCGTATAGCTGCACAGTTTAGAGGGACCATCGATTATAGCAATCGATGACTGAAAAAAGTCTCAGCAAATTAATACTCATCCTTACAGTAACTTAATTCTCTTGAGAGCAAAACAAGAAATAGGACCAGGAGTAGGCCATATGGTCCCTTGAGCCTGCTCCATCATTCAATATAATCATTAGCTGATCTTTGACCTCAATTCCACTTTTTCACCTGATTCCCATATCCCTTAAATGTCTGTCTAGCACTACCTCACTGGAATAGCTTGTTAGGTAAAGATTAACAAGGTGAACCCAGAATACTACCTTAAAATAATCTTGACTAGTAAAACCAGAGATATTAAATTGGTGAAAATAAAAAAATTAAAATTTAGAGAGGAACTTTCAGTATCACTCTTTTTATTACTTGACTCAATTTAAAATCTCTTACTAGCCAGGGTTTCCTCAAAGTAACATTTTGGGTTACGGTTACATTCATAACAAGAGTGGCAAATAAGGTTTAGCAAAAAAAGTTATAAAAGGAGCAAGACTGAAATAACAGATCTTGAGGATTAAAAGTAATTCAGTACCCGTAGCAACAGCAAGAGAAACAGAACCATTCATAACGCACAGCAAAGAATCAAAGGCCATGCAAAGAATTAAATATAAAACTCAAGTTACTGAACTATTTGGTTTGCTCAACTTTGGAATCAGATTGCAGATGGTGCTACCGAGCATCCTGGTCATTCCTAGTTTCTCAAAATTTACACTGGAGATGTGGATGATGAAACTACATACAATCATAACATCTGCAGGTTTATTGAATTTATAAAACTGACTTTAAAGCATCCACTAGAACTCTGCAAAGACAAGTTAAGTGTGCGACCAGTAAAAAGAGACAACGCTATTACAAAGATTGCTCAGTACTAAAGACACACTCCAATACAGAGTGCATTCCAAAAAACAGATGGATGTAGCTTCTGTAATGTCGGCAGTTAGACTTTCGTGAAATAAGTATGCTTTTAATGGGACAAAGGTCACAAAACTGTAGAATTAATCCGTGAATCATAAAATGATGAGTCTATTGAGCAGATACATAAATAGTGTATTTAGAAGTCTGAAGGATGCAACATATCTTGTCCACCATGGAAGAAATTGAAGATGTTAGACAAAAACAAGACTGCATTTCAATGAATCATGACTTCAGAACATTCAGTTTTAATCATTAATTTGGACATGGTGTGGTATCAGCTGGTGTAAGCCAGAAAGTCATCAACTGGGTAACAGTATTTTAACAAATTCAACAACTTGAGGAAAACCGTAAAAGAAACCTCATTTACAAATCCTACACATCAACCTTTTGAGAGATTCTGACGAAGCAAGGTCAGATCAAAAACAGATATGTAACACAAATCACAATATTATCAACAACAAAGGTTGATCAGATATTTGAGAATTTACTTCCATGCCAATTAAGTAATGTGCCCTTAAGAAAAAGCTATTCATCTTCCATCATCCAGACGAGAGTGGGTGAATTTCAGGTACAGCAACAAAAATAATTTCCAAGAAACCATTTGAAATCCCTCCATGGCCTTGCCCCTCTCCATCTCTGTAATCACCTCCAGTCCTAAAAACCTCCAAGATATCTGCGCTCTTCCAATTCTGGCCTCTTTATCATCCCCATTTCAATCGTTCCACCACTGCAGCCACGCCTTCAGCTGCCTCAGCCCTAAGTTCTGGAATTCCCTCCCTAAACGTTTCGGTAATTGTCTTTCTTCCTTTAAGACACTCCCTAAAACCTACCTCTGACCAAGCCCTTGGTCATTGGTCTTAATATCTCTTTATACAGCTCAGTATAAAGTATAAAAAACAACCCCACTGCCTTGTGGGCGTCTTGGGAGAGACCAAGGCTAAGGGAGTAAACCCTAACAGAAAATCCGGAGCGGAACCCCGTAGGCGGTCATGTGTCACCTTTGGCATGTTTCCGGCAGTTCCTGCAGCCATACTGGTGCCAAACGTCGTGTCCTGCACTCCTTTGGTCCCCACCAGAAAGGCCGAGAGGGGGGTTTTGACAACTGGGCAACTCTCAACCTCCATAAATTTGCCCAGGCATGCGCCATGGAGAGGTCACTCCATAGTTGCCTCACAGCGACTGAAACAACACGGAAGGCAGCAGTTACGGGTTATAAGTCCAGATAAATTGGCGTAGAAACTGGGCGCCACGGGTTGCCTTTGTCGGTGGGAGAGGTCATTGCACCTCACTGGACAGCTACCGCCCGCCTCAAACCGGGCAGCCCCCGGTCAATAAGGTTCTGTCCCGCCACAGTCTGCCTGCTTCAATGGGTGCTTGGAGCTCAGGGTCATTGCCCGAAAGGTGGACTGATACACCGCACCAAACAACATGAAAAAAGGAAAGAAGGTACCAGCCCTTCGCTTTGCAAGCTGGAACGTCAGAACTATGTGTCCTGGCCTGTCGGAAGACCTTACACAAATCAACGATTCTCGGAAGACCGCCATCATTAACAACGAGCTCAGTAGACTCAATGTGGACATTGCAGCACTTCAGGAGACTCGCCTCCCCGCGAGTGGCTCTCTAGCAGAGCAAGACTACACCTTCTTCTGGCAGGGCAGGGATCCTGAAGAACCAAGACAGCATGGAGTGGGCTTCGCCATCAGAAACTCCTTGCTCAGCATGATAGAGCCTCCCTCAAATGGCTCGGAACGCATACTGTCCATCCGACTGCTCACCACCTCTGGTCCAGTACACCTACTCAGCATCTATGCTCCAACACTCTGCTCCGCACCTGAAGCTAAAGACCAGTTCTATGAACAACTCCATAACATCATTAGCAGCATCCCCAACACCGAACACCTATTCCTGCTGGGGGACTTTAATGCCAGGGTTGGGGCCGACCATGACTCATGGCCCTCCTGCCTTGGGCGCTATGGCGTTGGAAGGATGAATGAGAACGGGCAGAGACTGCTTGAGTTGTGTACCTATCATAACCTCTGCATCACCAACTCGTTCTTTCACACTAAACCCTGTCACCAGGTTTCATGGAGGCACCCAAGATCACGTCGTTGGCACCAGCTAGACCTCATTGTCACAAGGCGAGCCGCCTTAAACAGTGTTCAAATCACACGCAGCTTCCACAGTGCGGACTGCGACACCGACCACTCCCTGGTGTGCAGCAAGGTTAGACTCAGACCAAAGAAGTTGCATCATTCCAAGCAGAAGGGCCACCCGCGCATCAACACGAGCAGAATTTCTCACCCACAGCTGTTACAAAAATTTCTAAATTCACTTGTAACAGCCCTTCAAAACACTCCCACAGGGGATGCTGAGACCAAGTGGGCCCACATCAGAGACGCCATCTATGAGTCAGCTTTGACCACCTACGGCAAAAGTGCGAAGAGAAATGTAGACTGGTTTCAATCTCATAATGAAGAGCTGGAACCTGTCATAGCCGCTAAGCGCATTGCACTTTTGAACTACAAGAAAGCCCCCAGCGATTTAACATCCGCAGCACTTAAAGCAGCCAGAAGTACTGCACAAAGAACAGCTAGGCGTTGCGCAAACGACTACTGGCAACACCTATGCAGTCATATTCAGCTGGCCTCAGACACCGGAAACATCAGAGGAATGTATGATGGCATGAAGAGAGCTCTTGGGCCAACCATCAAGAAGATCACCCCCCTCAAATCTAAATCGGGGGACATAATCACTGACCAACGCAAACAGATGGACCGCTGGGTTGAGCACTACCTAGAACTGTACTCCAGGGAGAATGCTGTCACTGAGACTGCCCTCAATGCAGCCCAGCCTCTACCAGTCATGGATGAGCTGGACATACAGCCAACCAAATCGGAACTCAGTGATGCCATTGATTCCCTAGCCAGCGGAAAAGCCCCTGGGAAGGACAGCATTACCCCTGAAATAATCAAGAGTGCCAAGCCTGCTATACTCTCAGCACTACATGAACTGCTATGCCTGTGCTGGGACGAGGGAGCAGTACCCCAGGACATGCGCGATGCCAACATCATCACCCTCTATAAAAACAAAGGTGACCGCGGTGACTGCAACAACTACCGTGGAATCTCCCTGCTCAGCATAGTGGGGAAAGTCTTTGCTCGAGTCGCTCTGAACAGGCTCCAGAAGCTGGCCGAGCGCGTCTACCCTGAGGCACAGTGTGGCTTTCGTGCAGAGAGATCGACTATTGACATGCTGTTCTCCCTTCGTCAGATACAGGAGAAATGCCGTGAACAACAGATGCCCCTCTACATTGCTTTCATTGATCTCACCAAAGCCTTTGACCTCGTCAGCAGACGTGGTCTCTTCAGACTACTAGAAAAGATCGGATGTCCACCAAAGCTACTAAGTATCATCACCTCATTCCATGACAATATGAAAGGCACAATTCAACATGGTGGCTCCTCATCAGAGCCCTTTCCTATCCTGAGTGGTGTGAAACAGGGCTGTGTTCTCGCACCCACACTTTTTGGGATTTTCTTCTCCCTGCTGCTTTCACATGCGTTCAAATCCTCTGAAGAAGGAATTTTCCTCCACACAAGATCAGGGGGCAGGTTGTTCAACCTTGCCCGTCTAAGAGCGAAGTCCAAAGTACGGAAAGTCCTCATCAGAGAACTCCTCTTTGCTGACGATGCTGCTTTAACATCTCACACTGAAGAATGCCTGCAGAGTCTCATCGACAGGTTTGCGTCTGCCTGCAATGAATTTGGCCTAACCATCAGCCTCAAGAAAACGAACATCATGGGGCAGGATGTCAGAAATGCTCCATCCATCAATATTGGCGACCACGCTCTGGAAGTGGTTCAAGAGTTCACCTACCTAGGCTCAACTATCACCAGTAACCTGTCTCTAGATGCAGAAATCAACAAGCGCATGGGTAAGGCTTCCACTGCTATGTTCAGACTGGCCAGGAGAGTGTGGGAAAATGGCGCACTGACACGGAACACAAAAGTCCGAGTGTATCAGGCCTGTGTCCTCAGTACCTTGCTCTACGGCAGCGAGGCCTGGACAACGTATGCCAGCCAAGAGCGACGTCTCAATTCATTCCATCTTCGCTGCCTTCGGAGAATACTTGGCATCAGGTGGCAGGACTATATCTCCAACACAGAAGTCCTTGAAGCGGCCAACATCCCCAGCTTATACACACTACTGAGTCAGCGGCGCTTGAGATGGCTTGGCCATGTGAGCCGCATGGAAGATGGCAGGATCCCCAAAGACACATTGTACAGCGAGCTCGCCACTGGTATCAGACCCACCGGCCGTCCATGTCTCCGTTATAAAGACGTCTGCAAACGCGACATGAAATCGTGTGACATTGATCACAAGTCGTGGGAGTCAGTTGCCAGCATTCGCCAGAGCTGGCGGGCAGCCATAAAGACAGGGCTAAATTGTGGCGAGTCGAAGAGACTTAGTAGTTGGCAGGAAAAAAGACAGAGGCGCAAGGGGAGAGCCAACTGTGCAACAGCCCCAACAAACAAATTTCTCTGCAGCACCTGTGGAAGAGCCTGTCACTCCAGAATTGGCCTTTATAGCCACTCCAGGCGCTGCTTCACAAACCACTGACCACCTCCAGGCGCGTATCCATTGTCTCTCGAGATAAGGAGGCCCAAAAGAATACAGCTCAGTGTCAAATTTGTTTGATTACACTCCTGTGAAGCACCTTGGGACATTTTACTATGTTAAAGGTACTATATAAATACAAGTTGTAGTGGGCATGATAAAACATGAAAGCTGATTTTGCAATCAGAATTCACTCCCTACCTCCACTGCCCCGCATGCCCACCCATCCCCCATGCTTTTGTAGCATGAAGGGGTTTGGAGGCAAATAAGACTATCAAACCACATGCACACCCATGCTTCTTCCAAAACCCGCCAAATACATGACAGATTTTTGGACTTGTTTTTGCACAAACTAGATTTTTAACCATCAGACTCAAGAAAATGAACATGGGACAGGACATCAAAAATGTTCCATCCATCAATCTCGGTGACCTCGGTCTGGAAGTGGTTCAAGAGTTCACCTACCTAGGCTCAACTATCACCAGTAATCTGTCTCTCGATGCAGAAATCAACAAGCGCGTGGGAAAGGCGTCCGCTGCTGTGTCTATACTGGCCAAGAGGGTGTGGGAAAATGGCGTACTGACACAGAACACAAAAGTCCGAGTGTTTCAAGACTGTGTCCTCAGTACGGCAGCGAGACCTGGACAACATATGTCAGCCAAGAGCAACGTCTCAACTCATTCCATCTTCGCTGCCTCCGAGAATCCTTGGCATCAGGTGGCAGGACCGTACCTCCAACACAGAAGTCCTCGAGGCGGCCAACATCCCCAGCATATACACCCTACTGAGCCAGCGGCACTTGAGATGGCTTGGCCACAGGAGCCGCATTGAAGATGTCAGGATCCCCAAGGGCGTATTGTACAGCGAGTTCGTCACTGGTATCAGACCCACCGGCCGTCCATGTCTCCGTTTTAAAAACGTCTGCAAACGTGACATGAAGTCCTGTGACATTGATCACAAGTCATGGGAGTCAATTGCCAGTGATCGCCAGAGCTGGCGGACAGCCATAAAGGCGGAGCTAAAGAGTGGCGAATCGAAGAGACTTAGCACTTGGCAGGAAAAAAGACAGAAGCGCAAGCAGAGAGCCAACTGTGTAACAGCCCCAACAACCAATTTTATCTGCAGCGCCTGTGGAAGAATCAGTCACTCTAGAATTGGCCTTTATAGCCACTCCAGGCGCTGCTTCACAAACCACTGACCACCTTGAGGCGCTTACCCATTGTCTCTCGAGACAAGGAGGCCAAAGAAGACACCCATGCTTCTTCCAAAACCCACCAAATACATGACAAATTTTTGGACATTTTTTTTTGCACAAACTAGATTTTTTTTTTGTATTTTCATCCTCTCACTCCTCTCCTAAAGCTAACTCATGCTAGGAACTGGTTCTATAGCCAGATGTCTCCAGCAGCTTACCCAAATGTTCACTGTTCATGCAAAAGGCAGCAGTGTCAGACCTGAGCCTACCCTCATTCAACATTCCCTCTTGGGCCAAGGAAGGAAGAAGATATTTGCTGATCAGGAACAGTTTTCTTCCCCACCCACAGAAGGCAATGATAGTGCCCCATTAGCACCCCAATTGAGATTTATTAACTCAAAGAAAAGGAACAGAACCCAGGTTCACAGAACTTAGCAGAAAACTGCATAGCATGCAAGTGGAGCGATCCACCATGAACATGATCAATACAAATACTTCAAAAATAATAACTACAGCCCAACCTTCTCAATGATACACTAAAAGAGCTAATTTCAGATATCAAACCAATCATCTGCTGGGAACAAGATGCAAAATAATTTGGGGGAGGCGGTGGTGAAGAAACATAACAGTTAGTATTTTGCTCAATGCGCTTCCACTTTTTTAAAGAACAAACTTGCATTTATATAAGCACATTTAACAATCTTTGAACAATGCCTACACTTCAGAAGTACTCGTTGTTATGTAAGGAACGCATCAGCAAATTTGCACACAGCCATGTTCCACAAAACATCAATGAGATAAATGGCCAGTTAATTTGTTTTCATCATCTTGGTTGAGGGATAAACGTTGTCCAGGACACTCAGGCAAACCTTCCTGTTTGAACAGTTTCATGGGACCTATTGTAGACAGTTAAGCAGCAGACAAGGCCTTGGTTTAATGTCTCACCTGAAGACCTGCACGTCCTATAGTACAGCACTCCCTAAGTAATGCACTGCAGTGTTAGCCTAAATATCTGCTCAAGTCTCTGGTGTGGGGCTTGAACCTACCAGCTTCTGACTTAAGTGTGCTACCACTGAGCCAAGGCTGACACTTTAAGTTCCTTTCTCAATGGAACTGAGGGGGATACCCCCAATCCCCAAGAGAAATCAGAATACAATGTTATATGTTCTTCAGTCTACAAACTGTTACACAATATACTTGAACTATCAATACACAACAAATATGAATCAGACCACTCAAATTTGCTTTCAAATCACTATATAATTGTGATCAAAAGCTCCCTGCGAAACTGAGCACCCATTTATGCTGTGCTAATATTGCCATAGCATGACTTCTTACACCTGCATGATGTACTTTTACTGCCAAATTTATTTGGCTACTATTCTTCACTCCACTACAGAAATTTGGCAGTGTAACAGCATAAAATACTCAGATTCAAAACTGAGATCCAACAAATGCTGGTATGACCCTGAAATATTGCAATCTCATTTCCTTTTCCCTTTTTTCAAAAATCTTCTCCCACCCCATGATAAAATTATAGGTAGATTATCCATTTAAAATGTCTTCCAAAAAGCAAGACTTAAAACTTATTACAATAGCTGAGAAATTGGAGCATAAAACAATTAAGTGATGTGAGCACTAAAAAACTGATTAGATCACCCCACAGGTGACATAAGAAAAATATTTCAGATACCCTTTTTCAGCTTTTATCTATTAATTGGGGGAAATAATATATTCTAACATTAACCAAACAGACTAACTATTTCTAGACTGTTATCTATAGTCTAAGTGACACTCGATGTGACTGTGACAAAGGTAAACTATCTCTCCTCACCCTTCTTGATCTGGTTGCAGCAATTGACAAGGTTCACCACACCACCACCCCTCCAATGCCTCTCTACTGACTGCACTCGCCTGGTTCCATTCTTATCTATCTAATCGTATCCAGAGTATCATCTGCAATGGCTTCTCTTGCCGCTCAGTTAGCCCCCAAGGATCTATCCATGGTCCCCTATTTCTGATAAACATGCTGCCCCTCAGCGACATCATCAAAAAGTTCAGCATTAATTCTCACATGTACGCTGAGGGCACCCAGCTTTACCTCACCACTACCTCTCTCAACTCTTCCACTGTTGCCAAATTATCAGAGTGCTTATCTGACATCCGATATTGGATGAGCAGAAATTTGCTCCAATTAAATACTGGGAAGACTGAAGCCATGGTTTTCAGTCCCCATTCCAAACTGTTCGCTAGCTACTGACTCCATCCCTCTCCCGCCGACTGTCAGAGGTTAAGCCAGACTGTTTTCAACCTTGGTTTCATATTTGACCCCAAGATGAATTTCTAACCATACATCCATACCATCACTAAGACTATTTCCACCTCTGTCACAACACCTGCCTCCATCCCTGTCTCAGCTGCTGAAACCCTCAGCCATGCCTTTGTTACCTCTAGAGTTGACTATTCCAATGCACCCCTGCCTGGTCTCCCATATTCTACTCTCCGTAAACTTTAGATTACCGAAAAATTCGGAACAAGTCCATATCACCCATTTGTTCGCTAACCTACATTGGCTCCCGGTCAAGCAACTCCTTTATTTTAAAATTCTCATCCTTGTTTTCAAATGCCCCTCAGTCTCTCCCATCTCTATCTCTGCAATCTCCTCCAGCTCCACAACCCTCCGAGATATCTGCACACCTCTAATTATGGCCTCTTGGGCATCCCTAATTTTAACTACTCCACCATTAGCAGCCCTGCCTAGACCCTAAGCTCTGGAATTCCTTCCCTAGCCTTTGTCTCTCCACCTCTCTTTCTTCCTTTAAATCACTCTTTAACCTAGCTTTTGACCATCTGCTCTAACATTGCCTTATGTGGCTCAGTATCTAATGTTGCCATACCATACTCCAACACCTTGGGACGTCTTATTACGTTAAAGGCACTGCATAAATAAGCTGTTGTTGAAACTGAAGAGAGAAAAAAACTTTTAAAAGCCCCGCAGCATACTTAAATCGCATTTTTCACCATTGTATAAACACATCCCCACCAACCCAGTTATCTAAACATTCTATAAATACTTCAAAATTACAGTGCACTGGGATTAACAAGTTAACATTTGGACAGCAATGTTCAGTTCTCGATAGGCGTCTGAAATCCCAGTTGAAATGATTTAAAGTGCAAAGCAATGGGACATATTTAAAATTCAGAGAGTACTTTGTGGCTCTCCATCCAAAACTACTCGAATTACTTGGGTGGGGAAAGGGAGAGGAAAAACTTTAAGTTTCTGTAAATGAAAGGTTTAACGAGTAAGGAGCGTGCCCAAACTGTGATCCACGTTTGAGGCTAAATGTTTACAGGTCCCGGGCGGCGCCGGCTGACGGGCCGGGCTGGGCCCTCACCCCCTGCGGGGAACAATCCAGGCGGAGGATGCGGCCTAAGATGGGCGGCGGCACAGTCCGGAGTGACGGCCGCTCCCTCAGCGATCACTTTCAACATTAACAACGACCGGAAAAAAAAAAACCCGCACAAATCACAAATCTGTGCCTCCAACCGCAACCGCGGAAACCCTGGTTAAGAAACAGCAAGCACTCGGGGAGATAGTGTTGAACTCTCCTTCCGCCCGCTAACATCGGGCTCGAGCGGCTCCGCGGCCATTTAAACTTCGCCAAGAGTTCGAAACAGAACTTTCCTAACGGCCGCCGCCCCAGTAGCAGTTTAACCGTGAGTTTTCAATCAGCCTCCACATTTACAAAAAGTTGTTTTTTTTTTAAAAAGTATTTTACTTCCGCTTCTCACTTACTTGGTTCAAGTCTTTTGTCCTCAGTTCACCAGATTTTTTTTCCCTAAGTCCTCGTTCCGCTCCTTGTTTTTCTCCCTCCCTTCGTCGTCGTCGTCGCCGCCGCTTCTTCTTTCCTTCCCTGTCCGGTGAAGCTGCGATACTTTAAACCTGAGCCTCTGAATCACCGAAACCGGGGGAGGGTGCAAAGCGCTTCCAAGGAAGTGGCCGCACCCCCTGCGCGGCCCGCACCAGAGGCTACGGGCAAAAGTGCCGGAAAAAATAAAATGAAACAAAACAAAAAGTCTCCCCAATTCCGTCGTCGGGATATCCTGAAGCGGAGAGCGCTCTCCGGTGAGGAGATGGCGGCGACCGGTACCGGTGAAGATGTGCAATGTGTCCAAGCGGCTGCGGTGGGAGGGCAGCAAGCTGTCGGCAAGAGTTGCAATTGACCTCAACGCCACACCCAGAGCAACAGCAGCTGTGTGTGTGTGTGGAGTCAGGTGTGCACCTCTAGGGAAGGAAAAAACATGCTGAACCTTTCACATCCACTGACTTTCCATTATTACAACCTTTCCAAAGCACAAATTTGTTTTGTTTCTTTTTAAAACAGGCGAGAAGTTCAAAATATAAAACAAACCCAATTTGCCCCCCCCCCCCCCCCCCCCCGTGTAAGTGTTTTATTGATATGCTTCATACTTAATGGTTTTCTTTTTAACATTTTAATGCCATGGCCAAAATCGCTTCACATCAATGAGAAATAAAAACAGAAAGTCCTGCAAATACACAGGAGGGCTGGCAGCATTGTGGCGAGAAAAACAAATTTAACGGCTGGAATTTTACGTGGGGTGATGACGGCAAGAAACAGCCTGCCTGCCCCAGGCCAATCAAGGCCTTAAGTGGCTTAAGGCCTCCTCCCGCCACCATGGGTATTTTACCCTCAGCAGCCAGACAACAGAAGCCTCAAGAACCCCGCCTGGTAAAACGAGGTGGCCTTCTTGCGGGCTGGAGGGGGTGGACCCTGTGCCCCACGGAGGGCCATCCCCGAAGCGCCACCTGCACAACACTTACCCCGACCCCTAAATGACCCCCCCTTGCCTCGCTGGGGCCCAGTCCCCAGCGAGACCCTAAAAGCGTACCTATCTTCCGGGGCCATCCTTCACCTTGCTTGTAATGACTGGGTGTAGTCCCAGCAGTGTTCACCGCTCCCAGTGGTGCTGCTGGGACTAAGAGCTGCCGGCCTGTTGATTGGTCGAGCTCCATTTGGTGGGACTTCCTGGCTCAAGGAGGTAGAAGTCCCACCCAAGACCAATTGAGGGCCTGGGAAGCAAAAAATCTCAGTTTGGCTCCCTCGGCTTGGCATAGGCGGGCTCGCCACCAACGTTTTGGCCGGTGGGCGGGGCCTCTCGCTCAACGAAAAATTCCAGCCAAGGCTATTTCAGATTTCCAGCATCCACAGTATTTTGCTTTCACTTTAATTGGAGTTGTCCTGTGGCACAACAGATTGGTCAGCCAATTTTGACAGCACCTCCCAAACCAGCAACATCTACTGCCTAGAACCTGTGTCTGCAACCTGCGGCTCTAGAGCCGCGTGCAGCTCATTGAAGACTCGTGTGGCTCTGGACCATGATCAATCAAACCCATTTTTTCTTCTTATTAATTTTTTTTAAATAGTCATCGAAGTGTGTTCCTATTTTGAAAAGAATATCAGATATCTAAAAATCTCCTTGGTGATAGATATTTTAACAGATAACAGCTAGAACTTATGAAATGTTTAATCTTGGATCAAAAGCCATAAGTTACAGTTGCATTGTTTTGCCAAGCAAAATGACATCATGCGCCATCGTATTAATGGCTTATGTATCGCCTGCTAGCCGATCACTTGAGTCACTTGCAGATATTGATGATAATTAAATGCCTTGTTTCATTTTTTTAAACTTTTATTAACATTGTACTTGTCAGAAAGAATTCAATTAACAACTTTTTTGTAAAAACCTTTAAAATATTGATAATCAAATGTCCTCTTTCATTGATATTAATACATGTATGTTTATGAACGACAGTAAAATGATGTTGCATAGAAATATATAAATCGATAAATGTGTCTCTCTCTTGTTTTTCATTATTATTGTCATTTGAGAAACAGCTTTGAAACTCTTACAATATTGCTTTTTTGACTAAATTTTTAAAAATGGCTCTTGTTATTGAGGTTGCCAACCTAGAAGGGCAAGGGCAGCAGGTGCATGAGAACACCACCACCTGCAAGATCCCCTCCAAGTCACACATCATCCTGACCTGGAAATATGGTGTTATTATCAGAGAGCCGCAAATGAGTATCTTTATTGTAACAGTACTTCTGTAAATCCCCATCCCTCTCATACCATACCCATCCCATTCCTTTCATCCTTCCCAAATCATCCCTATCACGTCCCCCATCCCATCCCTTCTTCCTATGCCATCCCCATCCCCTATTTCATCCTTCCCGTGCCATCCCTTGTCCATCCCGCATTCCATACCTCTCATGCATTCCCCTCCCATACCACACCTCCCTATGCTGTCCCCCCACCCTTCCCCAATTTTCCCTTACCTTCCCACCCACAAAACATTTGCAGTGAAATTAGTATCTTTATTGCAACAGTACTTCTTTAAATCCTCATCCCATGCCATTCCATCCATCCCATGCCATCCCTCTCATGCCATTCCATCCCATTCCTTTCATCCCTCTCATATCATCCCTGTCCCACCCCAACCCGTCCAATGTTATGGCGGCATCGTAGTAATGTTACTGAATTAGTAATTCAGAGGCCCCGACTAATGGTCTTGGCACAAGACTTCAGATCCCATCATGGCAGCTGGTGGAATTTAAGTTCAATTAATTAATATATCTGGAATAAAAAGCTTGTCTCAATAATGGTAACCATGAAACTACTGGATTGTCATTAAAAACCCATGTGGTTCAATAATCCCTTTTAGGGAAGGAAATATAGCGTCCATGTGACTCCAGTCCCACAGCAACATGGTTGACTCTTAACTGCCATTTGAAATGGCCTGGAGTTGCACAAAGCCACTAGAGAAAAGTCAAATAAGAATAAAACCAGACAGACCACCCGGCATCAACCTAGGCACCAGAAATGACAACAGCATACCCAGCCCTGTTGACCCTGCAAGGCCCTCCTCACGAACATTTGGGAACTTGTGCCAAAATTGGGAGAGCTGCCACACAGACTAGTCAAGCAACAGCCTGACACAGTGATACTCACTGAATCATACCTAAAAGTCAATGTCCCAGACACCTCCATCAGCATCCCTGGGTATGTCCTGTCCCACCGGCAGGACAGACCCACCAGAGATGGCAGCAAAATGGTGTACAGTCAGGAGGGAGTTGCCCTGGGAGTCCTCAACATTGACTCCAAACCACATGAAGTCTATGTCGTCAGGTCAAACATGGCAAGGAAACCTCCTGCTGATTACCACCTACCGCCCTTCCTCAACTGATGAATCAATACTCCTCCATGTTGAACACCACTTGGAAGAATCACTTAGGGTAGGGAACTTCAATGCCCATTACCAAGAGTGGCTCGTTAGCACCACTACTGACCCAGCTGGCTGAGTCCTAAAGGACATAGCTGCCAGACAGGGCCTGCAGCAGGTGGTCAGGGATCCAACAAGAGGGAAAAACCTGCCTGAACTCACCCTCACCAACCTACCTGCATCTGTCCATGACAGTATTGGTAGGAGTGACCACCACACAGTCCTTGTGGAGACAAAGCCCCAGCTTCACAGAGAGGATACTGTCCATCGTGTTGTGTGGCACTACCACCGCGTTAAACGGGATAGATTCAGAACAGATCTAGCAGCTCAAAACTGAGCATCCATGAGGCACTGTGGACCATCAGCAGCAGCAGAATTATATTCAACCACAATCTGTAATCTCATGGTCCAGCATGTCCTTCACTCTACCATTATTATCAAGTCAATAGATCAACCCTAGTTCAATGAAGAGTTCAGGACAGCATGCCAGGAACAGCACCAGGCATACCTAAAAATGAGGTGCCAGCCTGGTGAAGCTACAACACAGGACTACATGCATGCTAAATAGTGGAAGCAGCATGCAATAGACAGAGCTAAGCAATCCCACATCCAAAGAATCAGATTAAAGCTCTGCAGTCCTGCCACATCCAGTCGTAAATGGTGGTGGACAAGTAAACAACTAACCGGAGGAGAAGGCTCCACAAACATCCCCATCCTCAATGATAGGGGAGCCCAGCACATCAGTGCAAAAGACAAGGCTGAAGCATTTGAAGCCATCTTCAACCAGATGTGCTGAGTGGATGATCCATTTCAGCCTCATCCTGAGGTCCCCAGCATCACAGATGCCAGTCTTCAGCCAATTCAATTCACTGCATATGATATCAAGAAACGGCTGAAAGCACTGGATACAGCAAAGGCTATGGGCCCTGACAACATTCTGGCAATAGGACTGAACTAGCCGCTCCACTAGCCAAGCTGTTCCAGTGCAGTTACAACACTAGCATCGACCCGGCAATGTGGAAAATTGCCCAGGTATATCCTGTCCACAAAAAGCAGGAGAAACCCAATCCAGCCAATTACTGCTCCATCAGTCGACTCTCATCGTGAAGTGATGGACCGTGTTGTCGACAGTGCTATCAAGCGGCACTCACTCAGCAATAACCTCCTCAATTACTCTAAGTTTGGGTTCCGCCAGGGCCACTCAGCTTCAGAGCTTATCAGAGCCTTGATCCAAACATGGACAAAAGAACTGAATACAGGAGGTGAGGTGAGAGTGACTGCCCTTGGCATCAAGGCAGCATTTGACTGAGTATGGCATCAAGGAACCCTAGCAAAACTGGAGTCACTGAGAATCGGGGGGAAAACTCTCCACTGGTTGGAGTCATACCTAGCACAAAGGAAGATGGTTGTGGTTGTTGGAGGTCATTCATCTCATCACCACAGGAGTTCCTCAAGATAGTGTCCTAGGCCCAACCATCTTCAGCTGTTTCATCAATGACCTTCCCTCCATCATAAGGTCAGAAGTGGGGATGTTCGCTGAAGGTTGAACCATGTTCGCCACCATTCACGACTCGTCAAATAATGAAGCAGCCCATGTAGAGATGTAGCAAGACCTTGACAACATCCAGGCTTGGGCTGATAAATGGCAAGTAACATTCACGCCCCATAAGTACCCAGGCAATGACCATGTCAAACAAGAGAGATTCTAACCATATCTTAATGTTCAATGCCAGTACCATCACTGAATCCCCCACTATCAACATCAATACAAAAAATATAAAATGTACAAAATTATGAGGGGCATTGATAGGTTAGATAGGAAGAATCTTTTTCCCTTAGCGGAGGGGTCAAGAGCCAGGGGGGGCGTAGATTTGAGGGAAGGGGCAGGAGGTTTAGAGGGGATTTGAGGAATAAATTTTTCACCCAGAGGGTGGTTGGAATCTGGAACGCACTGCCTGAAGAGGTGGTAGAGGCAGGAACCCTCACAACATTTAAGCACTTGAAACGCCATAGCATACAAGGCTATGGGCCAAGTACTGGAAAATGGGATTAGAATAGTTAGGTGCTTGATGGCCGGCATGGACACGATGGGCCAAAGGGCCTGTTTCTGTGCTGTATAACTCTATGACTCTAAGAGCAGGTCAGAGTCTGGGAATTCTACAATGAGTAACTCACCAGACTGGTTCCCGGGTTGGCGGGCCTGTCCTATGAAGAGAGATTGGGGAAACCGGGCCTGTATTCTCTAACGTTTCAAAGAATGAGAAGTGATCTCATTGAAACCTACATAATACTTAAAGGGATAGACAGGGTAAATG
The DNA here is from genome assembly GCF_036365525.1 of Heterodontus francisci. Classification (NCBI taxonomy): domain Eukaryota; kingdom Metazoa; phylum Chordata; class Chondrichthyes; order Heterodontiformes; family Heterodontidae; genus Heterodontus; species Heterodontus francisci. The sequence continues at coordinate 42,188,538 of NC_090382.1, forward strand.
CAGCTAAGATGTTTTCCCTGGTTGGGGAGCCTAGAACCAGGGAACAGAATTTCAAAATAAGCGGGAAGCCACTTAGGACAGAGATGAGGAAAAACCTTTTTACTCAGAGGGTTGTGAATCTTTGGTATTCTCTACCCCAGAGGACTGTGGAAGCTCAGTCATTGAGTATGTTTAAAGCAGAGATTGACAGATTTCTAAATAACAATGACATAAAGGGATATGGGGATAGTGTGGGAAAAAGGCATTGAAGTGGATGGTCAGCCATGATCATGTTGAATGGCGGAACAGGCTCAATGGGTTGAATGGCCTACTCCTGCTCCTATGTTCCTCCTGATGCCCTTAAGTGTCCACCATCTACAAGGCACAAGTCGGGAGTGTGATGGAATACTTTCCACTTGCCTGGATGAGTGCAGCTCCAACAACATTCAAGAAGTTTGACACCATCCAGGACAAAGCAGCCAACTTGATCGACACCCCATCCAGCACCTTAAACATTCAGTCCCTCTACTACCACCACATAGTGGCAGCAGTGTGTAATATCTACAAGATGCACTGCGGCAACTTGCCAAGGCTCCTTCGACAGCAAATCCGCAACCTCTACCATCTAGAAGGACAAGGGCAGCAGGTGCCTGGGAACATCACCATCTGCAAGTTTCCCTCCAAGTCACGCATCATCCTGACTTGGAACTATATCACCATTCCTTCACTGTCGTTGGGTCAAACACCTGGAACTCCCTTCCTAACATCACTGCAGGTGTACCTGCACCACACGGACTGCAGCAGTTCAAGAAGGCGGCTCACCACCGCCTTCTCAATGACCATTCAGGATGGGTAACATATGCTGGCCTTGCCAGTGATGCTCATATCCCATGAACAAATAAAAAGAAGCCATCCCCATCCCCCATTCCATTCATCCCATGTCATCCCATCCTTCATTTCAGACCTCCCATGCAATCCCCCCCCATTCCTATGCCTTCCCCCTCCCATGCTGTTTCCCCCATCCCATGCCCCTCACACCCACCCACCCCCCAACCAAATGCTGGCCTTGCTAGTGATATCCACATCCATGAACAAATAAAAAAAAACACCATATTGCACCACACACCATATTACAATTAAGACTTGTGCCCATAAATTCCTGCACAAATATGCTTTGGGTCTTGACCAGGTCACCATGATAAGTGTCAAATTAAGCCATCTGTTTCCTTGCAAGGGAGGAAATGGAAAAAAAAGTCATTAGCCAGGTCTCTCAGACTACCAGTCTTGCTCATGGCCTGGAAGCTGTACAGGTCTCATTGACAGAAACCTACTTTCTTATTCAGTGAACTAAAGTGGAACCTATAAAAGAGGAAAGGAAGTGATTTTCCATTGCGGACAAAATTGCCAAACGTACTTCTCATTTCCTATTGTTAATGGACCCTGTTTCTCATTACCTAGTGTAACAATATTTTTCTCTTATAAAGACAGAAAATATGTATACTGTATCCATAAATGGTCCTTAGTTAGTTACACTAGTTTTCAATTAAATATATTTATATCGGGTGTTTGGAGGAGCCAGACAATATGAATACATTTTTAAGAGATCCACAAGTCTGTGATAACCAGTTATAAAGCTGATATCCAGTTCTAGAGCTGCTATGAATTGCATGATTGTTTGATTGAACATTAAAGCTAGTATACTTCACTGCTTAATATGCAGTAGCCCACAATTATTACAATTTTAATTTTACCAGATACTCAGAAATATGTCACTATTGTAAGTTCAGTGCTGTATCTCTAAACTAAAACTAAAACTAAACTAAGTGTACCTTAGATTCCCAAATCATAAAATGCAGTGTGAGTTTCCCCTTGCTTGGTGGGTAAATGCCCCATCTGCTGTGAGCCTGAGCCATTCAAATCAGAAATGCCTTAAAAAACAAGTATTTGCTTTTATTTAGAGCCTTATTATTCTCCAAGAAAGATTCCCAAGTGTTTCTCATGCAATGAAATAGTTTGTTGAGTCAATGCTGTGATCGTTGATCTCAGTCAGAGCCGCAACCTACCTGGACTAGAGTGAAGGAAAAGCAATCAGTTTCCCCACTGATTTTTTTATTTATTTCCAAAATATACTTTATTCATAAAAATCTGTGAAAATTACATTACCAGTTTCAAACAGCACCAAGTCAAAAAATACAAACAGTGCAAAGGAGGTCCGTTTGCTTCATTACAATCATGAGTTGCCTCACAACCCTTCCATTTCACATTTGTCATGCCAATTACATTTTTACATTTTACAGCAAATGAAAATTTTCCCGATACAGTTCGAGGGGTTTCCCATGGATCCAGCCCCTCAGTTCAGCTTGGTGGGGGGACCTTACACTGTGGTCTTTCCCCATTGAGCCTTTGCTGCGTCTGCCCCAAGCTTTAGTGCGTCCCTCAGCACGTAGTCCTGGACCTTGGAATGTGCCAGTCTGCAACATTCGGTAGTGGACAACTCTTTGTGCTGGAAGACCAGCAAGTTTCGGGCAGACCAAAGGGCGTCTTTCACCGAATTGATAGTCCTCCAGCAGCAGTTGATGTTTGTCTTGGTGTGCGTCCCTGGGAACAGCCTGTAGAGCACAGACTCCTGTGTTACAGAGCTGCTTGGGATGAACCTCGACAAAAACCACTGCATCTCTTTCCACACCTGCTTTGCAAAGACACTTTCCAGGAGGAGTTGGGCAACCGTCTCTTCCCCACCACAGCCACCGCGGGGGCATTGCGCGGAGGGGGTGAGACTTCGGGTGTGCGACTTCGGGTGTGCAGGAAGGATCTGACGGGGAGGGCTCTTCTCACCACCAGCCAAGCTACATCTTGGTGCTTGTTTGAAAGTTCTGGTGATGAGGCATTCCGCCAAATGACTTTGGCGGTCTGCTCGGGGAACCATCCGACAGGATCCACCGTCTCCTTTTCCCGTAGGGCCTTGAGGACATTCCGTGCAGACCACTGCCTGATGGATCGGTGGTCAAAGGTGTTTTCCCACAGAAACTGCTCCACGAAGGATAGGTGGTACGGCATGGTCCAACGTCTGATGACTCATGCTGGAAAGTATCTGCAAATAGATAATGCATAAGACCAAGATTGATGCCACACCCACAGATCAATAATTTACTTCCACTTTAAGGTCTTTACAAACAAAAGTGCAAGGAAGAGCATTTTTGGTTGTCTCCCCTCCTCCACTCCTGAAGATATTTGTTTATGTTTGGACATGACTCCAGCTAGCTGTACATGCTGAAGGCATTATCTTGTACCTCTCCTAACTCGCACTTCTCCAAGTGAGCCGAGACAATAAGTGTTGGCAATGATGATTCAAAAATAGGGTGCACCATAGACAAGCCTGATCTTGTTCTCACACATGCAATTTCCAACTAGTGCCATTGATTAGGTGATAGAAACAGGAATCCTGGCTGAGTTTCCTCTTTTTTAATGCAACATAATACACTTTTTAAGATAATCATAGAACAGAGAAGAAGGCCATTCAGTCCATTATACCGATGGCACCTCTTTGAAAGAACTATCCAATTAGTCCCACTTCCCTGCTCTTTCTAAGGAAAGGGTAGGGCCTATCAGAAATGTACAAGGGAACTTATGCGTGGATGCAGAAGATGTGGGCAGGGTTCTGAATGGGTTTTTTGTCTCTGTCTTTACAATGGAGAGGGTTGATTAAGATATTGTAGTTAAAGAGGAGTGTGAAATATTAGATAAGATAAATATAATGAGAGAGGAAGTACTAGAGGTCTGACATCCTTGAAAGTGGATCAATCGCCAGGGCCGGATGGATTGCATTCAGGTTGTTAAAGGAAGCCAGGGAGGAAATAGCGGATGCGCTGAAGATCATCTTCAAATCCTCACTAGATACAGGAGAGGTACCAGACAATTGGAGGTCTGTGAACATTATAACATTATTTAAAAAGGGTGCAAGGGATAGGCCAAATAATTATAGGCTGGTCAGTCTGACCTCGGTGGTGGGTAAATTGTTAGAATCTATTCTGAGGCACAGGATAAACTGCCACTTAGAAAGGCATGGATTAATCAGGGATAGTCAGCATAGATTTGTCAAGGGAAGGTCATGTCTTACTAACTTAATTGAGTTTTTTGAGGAAGTAACAAGAAGGATTGATGAGGGAAGTGCAGTGGATGTAGTCTACATGGATTTTAGGAAGTCATTTGACAAGGTCCCACTTGGCAGACTGGTCAGTAAAATGATACAGGGCAATGTGGCAGGTTGGATCCAGAATTGGGTCAGGGCCAGGAAACAAAGGGTAGTAGGCGACAGATGTTTTTGTGAATGGAAAGCTGTTTCCAGTGACGTTCCACAGGGCTCAGTGCTGGATTCCTTGCTGTTTGTGATATATATTAGTGATTTGGACTTAAATGTGGGAGGCATGATTGGGAAATTTGCAGATGACACAAAAGTTGGCCATGTAGTTGATAGTGAAGAGGATAGTCGTAGACTCCAGAAAGATATCAATGGTTTGGTTGAGTGGGTGAAAAAGTGGCAAATTGAATTCAATCCAGATAAGTGTGAGGTAAATGCATTTGTGAACGGCAAATAAAGCGAGGGAATACATAATAAATGGGAGGATATTGAGAGGGGTAGAAGAAGCGAGAGACCTTGGGGTGCATGTCCACAGGTCCCTAAAGATGGCAGGTCAGGTAGATAGAGTGGTGAAGAAGGCATATGGAATGCTTTCTTTTAATGGCTGAGGTATAGAATTCAAAAGCAGGGATGTAATGCTGGAACTGTATAAAACACTGGTTAGGCCACAGTTGGAGTATTGCGTACAGTTCTGGTCACCACACCACATACAGAAAGGACATAATTGGAGAGAGCACAGAGAAGATTTACAAGAATGTTGCCAGGGCTTGAAAGTTGCAGCAATGAGGAAAGATTGGATAGGCTAGGGTAAAGGTCTGCAAAGGAAACCCGACCGAGCCCGAATGCCGGGCCTGGAAGTGCGACCCGAACTGACCCCGAACCCAACACACGTCATCGGGTCCTGTCGGATCGGGTAGCAGGCCTTTACATCAGTACATGGGTAAAGGCCTGCTACCCGACGGGACCCGACGACATGTGTCGGGTTTGGGTCATGGATTTCCCATATAAGGCTCAACAGGACATTGCAGTGCTTTAGTCTAGGGTTGTTTTCCTTGGACCAGAGGAGGCTGAGGGGTGACTTAATAGAGGTGTACAAAATTATGAGGGGCCTAGATAGAATAGACAGGAAGGACCTGTTTCCCCTAGCAGAAAAGTCCATTGCTGGGGGCACAGATTTAAAGTGATTGGTAGAAGGATTAGAGCGGACATAAGGAAAAACCTTTTCACCCAGAGGGTGGTGGGTGTCTAGAATTTACTGCCAGGAATGGTGGTGGAGGCAGAAACCTTCAACTCTTTTAAAAGGTACCTTGACATGCACCTGAAGTGCTGTGGCTGGCAAGGCTATGGACCAGGTGCTGGAAAGTGGTATTAGATTGGGCGGCTAGTTTTTGCAGCTGGCGTGGACATGACGGGCTGAATGGCCTCCTTCTGTGCAGTAATTTTTCTATGGTTCTATGGTTCTTATGAAGAAAATCATTATAACGAGTGTTACAACTTTTTGCTATGTTTTCAAATTATATCTATGAATAGTGCATTCGTTGATCAAAAGCAGCATGTTTACACAGTATCACAAACAACAAAATGGGAGGAAGACAGAAAACAGGAAAATGCAGGCCAGTTAGCTGAACATCTATCATAGGGAAAATCTTAGAAGTTATTCTTAAAGACGTTATAGCAGGGCACTTAGAAAAACTCAAGGTAATCAGGCAGAGTCAACATGGTTTTGTGAAAGGGAAATCATGTTTAACCAATTTTTTGGAGTTCTATGAAGATGTAACATGTGCTATGGATAAAGGGGAACTGGTGGATGTTCTGTACTTAGATTTCCAGAAGGCATTTGATAAAGTTTATTGCAGAAAATGAAAGCTCATGGTGTACGGAGTAACAATGTCCCAGACACTGCCATCACCATCACCATCCTGTCCCACCGGCAGGACAGACCCAGCAGAGGTGGTGGCACAGTGGTATACAGTAGGGAGGGAGTTGCCCTGGGAGTCCTCAACTTGAAGTCTCATGGCATCAGGTCAAACATGGACAAGGAAACCTTCTGCTGATTGCCATCTACTGCCCTCCCTCAGCTGATGAGTCAGTACTCCTTCATGTTGAACAGCACTTGGAGGAAGCACTGAGGGTGACAAGGGCACAGAATGTACTCTGGGTGGGGGACTTCAATGTCCATCACCAAGAGTGGCTCGGTAGCACCACTACTGACCGAACTGGCCGAGTCCTAAAGGACTGGATAATTGGGGCTCTTTCTGCGGTAGGTGGGACCTCTACAAACAGGATGGTCTTCACCTGAACCAGAGGGGTACCAATATCCTGGGGGGGAGATTTGCTAGTGCTCTTCGGGGGGGTTTAAACTAATTCAGCAGGGGAAGGGAACCAAAATTGTAGTTCCAGTGTACAGGATGTTGAGAGTAGTGAGGTCAGGGATAAGGTTACAAGGACGCAAGAGGGCACTGGCAAGCAAGAACTTGGTTTAAGGTGTGTCTACTTCAACGCCAGGAGCATCCGGAATAAGGTGGGTGAGCTTGCAGCATGGGTTGGTACCTGGGATCTCGATGTTGTGGCCATTTCGGAGACATGGGTAGAGCAGGGACAGGAATGGATGTTGCAGGTTCCGGGATTTAGATGTTTCAGTAAGAACAGAGAAGACGGTAAAAGAGGAAGGGGGGGGGGGTGGCATTGTTAATCAAAGAGAGTTTTACGGCGGCAGAAAGGACGTTTGAGGACTCGTCTACTGAGGTAGCATGGGCCGAGGTTAGAAACAGGAGAGGAGAGGTCACCCTGTTGGGAGTTTTCTAGAGACCTCCGAATAGTTCCAGAGATGTAGAGGAAAGGATAGCGAAGATGATTCTCGACAGGAGCGAGAGTAACAGGGTAGTTGTTATGGGGGACTTTAACTTTCCAAATATTGACTGGAAATACTATAGTTCGAGTACTTTAGATGGGTCAGTTTTTGTCCAGTGTGTGCAGGAGGGTTTTCTGACACAGTATGTAGACAGGCCAACCAGTGGCGATGCCCCATTGGATTTGGTACTGGGTAATGAACCCGGCCAGGTGTTAGATTTAGATGTAGGTGAGCACTTTGGTGATAGTGATCACAATTCGGTTAGGTTGACCTTAGCGATGGACAGGGACAGGTATATACCGCAGGGCAAGAATTATAGCTGGGGGAAAGGAAATTATGATGCGATTAGGCAAGATTTAGGATGCGTAGGATGGGGAAGGAAACTGCAGGGGATGGGCACAATCGAAATGTGGAGCTTATTCAAGGAGCAGCTACTGCATGTCCCTGATTAGTATGTACCTGTCAGGCAGGGAGGAAGTTGTCGAGCGAGGGAGCCGTGGTTTACTAAAGAAGTTGAAGCGCTTGTCAAGAGGAAGAAGAAGGCTTATGTTAGGATGATACATGAAGGCTCAGTTAGGGCGCTTGAGAGATACAAGCTAGCCAGGAATGATCTAAAGGGAGAGCTTAGAAGAGCGAGGAGAGGACACGAGAAGTCATTGGCGGATAGGATCAAGGAAAACCCTAAACCCTAACCCTATAGGTATATCAGGAATAAAAGAGTGACTAGAGTTAGATTAGGGCCAATCAAGGATAGTAGTGGGAAGTTGTGTGTGGAATCAGAGGAGATAGGGGAAGCGTTAAATGAATATTTTTCGTCAGTATTTACAGTAGAGAAAGAAAATGTTGTCGAGGAGAATACTGAGATACAGACTACTAGGCTAGATGGGATTGAGGTTCACAAGGAGGAGGTGTTAGCAATTTTGGAAAGTGTGAAAATAGATAAGTCCCCTGGGCCAGATGGGATTTATCCTAGGATTCTCTGGGAAGCCAGGGAGGAGATTGCAGAGCCTTTGTCCTTGATCTTTATGTCGTCATTGTCGACAGGAATAGTGCCGGAAGACTGGAGGATAGCAAATTTTGTCCCCTTGTTCAAGAAGGGGAGTAGAGACAGCCCTGGTAATTATAGACCTGTGAGCCTTACTTCGGTTGTGGGTAAAATGTTGGAAAAGGTTATAAGAGATAGGATTTATAATCATCTTGAAAAGAATAAGTACATTAGCAATAGTCAGCACAGTTTTGTGATGGGTAGGTCGTGCCTCACAAACCTTATTGAGTTTTTTGAGAAGGTGACCAAACAGGTGGATGAGGGTAAAGCCGTGGATGTGGTGTATATGGATTTCAGTAAGGCGTTTGATAAGGTTCCCCACGGTAGGCTATTGCAGAAAATACGGAAGTATGGGATTGAAGGTGATTTAGTGCTTTGGATCAGAAATTGGCTAGCTGAAAGAAGACAGAGGGTGGTGGTTGATGGCAAATGTTCATCCTGGAGTTTAGTTACTAGTGGTGTACCGCAAGGATCTGTTTTGGGGCCACTGCTGTTTGTCATTTTTATAAATGACCTGGATGAGGGTGCAGAAGGGTGGGTTAGTAAATTTGCGGATGACACGAAGGTCGGTGGAGTTGTGGATAGTGCCGAAGGATGTTGTAGGGTACAGAGGGACATAGATAGGCTGCAGAGCTGGGCTGAGAGATGGCAAATGGAGTTTAATGCGGAGAAGTGTGAGGTGATTCACTTTGGAAGGAGTAACAGGAATGCAGAGTACTGGGCTAATGGGAAGATTCTTGGTAGTGTAGATGAGCAGAGAGATCTTGGTGTCCAGGTACATAAATCCCTGAAAGTTGCCACCCAGGTTAATAGGGCTGTTAAGAAGGCATATGGTGTGTTAGCTTTTATTAGTAGGGGGATCGAGTTTCGGAGCCACGAGGTCATGCTGCAGCTGTACAAAACTCTGGTGCGGCCGCACCTGGAGTATTGCGTGCAGTTCTGGACACCGCATTATAGGAAGGATGTGGAAGCTTTGGAAAGGGTGCAGAGGAGATTTACTAGGATGTTGCCTGGTATGGAGGGAAGGTCTTACGAGGAAAGGCTGAGGGACTTGAGGTTGTTTTCGTTAGAGAGAAGGAGGAGGAGAGGTGACTTAATAGAGACATACAAGATAATCAGAGGGTTAGATAGGGTGGATAGTGAGAGTCTTTTTCCTCGGATGGTGATGGCAAACACGAGGGGACATAGCTTTAAGTTGAGGGGTGATAGATATAAGACAGATGTCAGAGGTAGTTTCTTTACTCAGAGAGTAGTAGGGGCGTGGAACGCCCTGCCTGCAACAGTAGTAGACTCGCCAACTTTAAGGGCATTTAAGTGGTCATTGGATAGACATATGGATGAAAATGGAATAGTGTAGGTCAGATGGTTTCACAGGTCGGCGCAACATCGAGGGTCGAAGGGCCTGTACTGCGCTGTAATGTTCTGTGTTCTATGTTCTATATCCTATATCTGCTAGACTGGGTATGCGGCAGGTGGTGAGGGAACCAACAAGAGGGGAAAACATACTTGACCTCGTCCTCACCAAACTGCCTGCCACAGATGCATCTGTCCATGACAGTATTGGTAGCAGTGACCACCGCACAGTCATTGTGGAGACGAAGTCCCGCCTTCACATTGAGGATACTCTCCTTTGTGTTGTGTGGCACTACCACCGTGCTAAATGGGATAGATTTCGAACATATCTAGCAATGCAAAACTGGGCATCCATGAGGTGCTGTGGGCCATCAGCAGCAGCAGAATTGTACTCCACCACAATCTGTAACCTCATGGCCTGGCATATCCCCCACTCTACCATTACCATCAAGCCAGGAGACCAACCCTGGTTCAATGAAGAGTGCAGGAGGGCATGCCAGGAGCAGCACCAGGCATACCTCAAAATGAGGTGTCAAACTGGTGAAGCTACAACACAGGATTATCTGAGTGCCAAACTGCGTAAGCAGCATGCGATAGACAGAGCTAAGTGATCCCATAACCAATGGATCAGATCTAAGCTCTGCAGTCCTGCCACATCCAGCCGTGAATGGTGGTGGACAATTCAACAACAAACTGGAGCAGGTGGCTCCACAAATATCCCCATCCTCAATGATGGGGGAGCCCAGCACATCAGTGCGAAAGATAAGGCTGAAGCATTTGCAACAATCTTCAGCCAGAATTGCCGAGTTGATGATCCATCTCGGCCTCCTCCTGAAGTCCCCAGCATCACAGATGCCAGACTTCAGCCAATTGGATTCACTCCGTGTGATATCAAGAAACGACTGAAGGCACTGGATGCTGCAAAGGCTATGGGCCCTGACAATATTCCGGCAATAGCACTGAAGACCTGTGCTCCAGAACTTGCTGCGCCCCTAGCCAAGCTGTTCCAGTACAGCTACAGCACTGGCATCTACCCTGCCATGTGGAAAATTGCCCAGGTATGCCCTGTACACATAAAGCAGGAGAAGTCCAACCCGGACAATTACCACCCCATCAGCCTACTCTCAATCATTAGTAAAGTGATGGAAGGTGTCATCAACAGTGCCATCAAGCGGCACTTGCTTAGCAATAACCTGCTGAGTGACGCTCAGTTTGGGTTTCGCCAGGGCCACTCAGCTCCTGACCTCATTACAGCCTTGGTTCAAATATGGACAAAAGAGCTGAACTCAAGAGGTGAGGTGAGAGTGACTGCCCTTGACATCAAGGCAGCCTTTGACCGAGTATGGCATCAAGGAGCCCTAGCAAAACTGAGGTCAATGGGAATCGGGGAAAACCTTCCGCTGGCTGGAGTCATACCTAGCGCAAAGGAAGATGGTTGTGATTGTTGGAGGTCAATGGCATTACCATTGCTGAATCCCCCACTATCAAGATCCTAGGGGCTACCATTGACCAGAAACTGAACTGGAGTAGCCATATAAATACCGTGGCTACAAGAGCAGGTCAGAGGCTAGGAATCCTGCGGCGAGTAGCTCACCTCCTGACTCCCCAAAGCCTATCCACCATCTACAAGGCACAAGTTAGGAGTGTGTTGGAATACTCTCCACTTGCCTGGATGGGTGCAGCTCCAACAACACTCAAGAAGCTCGACACCATCCAGGGCAAAGCAGTCCGCTTGATTGGCACCCCATCTACAAACATTCACTCCCTTCACCAACGATGCACAGTGGCAGCAGTGTGTACCATCTACAAGATGCTCTGCAGCAACGCACCAAGGCTCCTTAAACAGCACCTTCCAAACCCGTGACCTCTACCAACTAGAAGCACAAGGGCAGCAAATGCATGGGAACACCACCACCTGCAAGTACCCCTCCAAGTCACACAGCATCCTGACATGAAACTATATCGCTGCCGTTCCTTCACTGTCACTGGGTCAAAATCCTGGAACTCCCTTCCTAACAGCACTGTGGGTGTACCTACCCCACATGGACTGCAGCTGTTCAAGAAGGCAGCTCACCACCACCTTCTCAAGGGCAATTAGGGACGGGCAATAAATGCTGGCCTGGCCAGCGACGCCCACATCCCATGAATGAATAAAAAAAAAATTGGCATGGATCGAATATTGGCTAGCTAACAGGACACAGAGTAGGCAAAATTGGTCATTTTCTGGTTGGCAGGATGTAACAATTGGTGTGCCACAGTGATCAGTGCTGGGGCATCAACTTTTTACAATTTATATAAATGACTTGGATGAAGGGACCAAAGGTATGGTTGCTAAATTTCTTAGGCAAATTATCTAAAAGGTGAGAGTTACAGAGCCTGAGACGCAGAGGCATCGGTGTGTCCCAGTACATGAATTGCAAAAGGTTAGTATGCAGGTTTAGCAATTAATTAGGAAAGCTAATAGAATGTTTTTGTTTATTGCGAGGGGAATTGAATACAAAAGTAGGGACGTTATGCTTCAGTTATACAGGGCATTCGTGAGACTACATCTGGAGTACTGTTTACAGTATTGGTCTCCTTGTTTAAGGAAGGATATAAATGCGTTGGAAGCGGTTCAGAGAAGGTGTACTAGACTAATACCTGGAATGGGCAGGCTGTCTTATGAGGAAAGGTTGGACAGGCTAGGCTTGTATCCGCTGGATTTTAGGAGAGTAAAAGGCGACCTGATTGAAACATATAAGATCCTGAAGGCTCTTGACAGGGTGGACGTGGAAAGGATGTTTCCCCCTTGTGGGAGAATCTAGAACGAGGGGCCGCCCATTTAAGACAGAGATGAGGAGAAATGTTTTCTCTCAGAGGATCGTAAATCTTTGAAAGTCTCTTTCTCAAAGGCAGTAGAATCACAGTCTTTAAATATTTTTAAGGCAGAGGTAGATAGATTCTTGATAAGCAAAGGGTGAAAGGTTATCGGGGGTAGGTGGTAAAGTGGATTCGAGGTTACAACCAGATCAGCCATGATCTTATTGAATGGCGGAGCAGACTCGAGGGCCAAATGGCCTACTCCTGGTCCTAATTTGTATGTTCGTACATTTGTATATTTGATGTATTTTATTAAAAGATGTGTACTGAATGGCATCTTGGTATCTGTTTAAAATAAAATAATACATTTAACAGTTCCATTTTTTTCTGCAAACTTTGTTCGGTTTTGGACAATCCTGGCCACATTTCTAGTTTTAGGAACAGAAGTAATAAAATATTTTTTTTCCTAAAGTATTTTACATTTACAATGTTTAACTGAAATTGCCCATTTTCCAGTAGTAGAGTTCTTTGCTTAATTGTTGTTAGCACCAGAAAGCTGGCTAATCCAAAGATAGCACTAATAATGTCATTGTGGTATTTCTCAACTACCATAATATGCACTTAACGAGAGCTACTTTTATACCGTTCTTCAGCCACTAGTTCCAATAGTGTCAGTTTTCTGCTGTGAACAGCCACATCGGCATGAACCTACCAATGTTTTTTAGACTAGCGACAAGGAAGAGTTATTTTTCAGGGGATCTTTTTGGCTGCTACCAATCCTACTCATAACATCACTATGTGCATGCTATTAAACTGCCATGGCTAGCTCAGCATAAAGGTGGAATGTTGGATCCCATGGTGTAGCCAGTTTACAGAATACAAGCTGCACAATACAAAACTAAATGCAGTAGAATGGATGAGTTAGCTCAGTTTTCTGAGAATCCATGGTGCATTGTAAAAGCAGCTTAGGAAAAATAATAGCAAAGGCTATTAGCATCATGTGAATTTAGAAAAGAAAGGCTGAGCTACAACTAGCCAAAATGAACTGCAAACTAGATCTACATTTATATTACACAAAACCCATACTAGTGCTGTTGGCTCCCAAAAAGCCCAAAGTGAGCTTTCTGGACTCAGTAAAGTCAGACATGGTGATAACAAACTGGTTTTCCTAGCTTTGTACTTTTCTTATCTAGCAAATTGACTTTGTGGCTTCCACTGGCTGCACAAAATTTATATTTTCGGAGGTGGCAATGCCAGCCTTGCACTTAACCCATTATAAAATGGGTGTGGAGTTTGCAAGTTCTCCCTGTGTCTGCGTGGGTTTCCTCCGGGTGCTCCGGTTTCCTCCCACAAGCCAAAAGACTTGCAGGTTGGTAGGTAAATTGGCCATTATAAATTGTCACTAGTATAGGTAGGTGGTAGGGAAATATATAGGGACAGGTGGGGATGTCTGGTAGGAATATGGGATTAGTGTAGGGTTAGTATAAATGGGTGGTTGATGTTCGGCACAGACTCGGTGGGCCGAAGGGCCTGTTTCAGTGCTGTATCTCTAATCTAAAAAAAAAACAATTTGGGTAAATGAGTCTTTGAATGTCCTATGGGATTTCATTATTTAAGAAGTGAACGAGTTTTCTGTGCTGAAGGGGCAACCTACAAATATCCCTAAGTAACAGATTTTGGGGAAGGGCAGGAATGGATGGCATGCCACTGCTGACATTGCTGGCCTGGTTTGGCTCAATTCCCAGGCAATCTGAAGATCATTATGTGTTATACGCAATTATAATTGAACCGCACACATAAACTCTAAGAATAGCAAGGCATTTGCAAAACACTGGCAAATAGTGTCCTCTTAGTAAGCTCTAAAATATGCTATTACTAAGGGTAGAAAAGATTAATTCTTATTATATGAAGCAATATTCAATCTCATATAGTTTAATAATATTGGATTGATCAGCTTTTTATTGATTCAGCTTGTGTGAGTTATTCCATTCACAAGTACAAGAAGTTGAAACTTACGTCTTCATTTGTCAAGTATATCAGTGTACTCCATTGATGGAATGACTTGCCTGATATTTTATGTCAAATTATGTCAAAGTTATGAATGAAAAGCAACTGTTACTTTAATGGCAATTACATAAATTATATGACGCTCTTCAGATTCTGTAAGATCAGATTGCCAGTATTGCCAGTATCAATACTAGTATGCCCTACATTCCCCAAATTGGCTACATATTGCTTCAACCAGCTCTCTTCTGAAAGCTGTTTTGATAAAAGGATAGGTCCTGGTTAGTTACTGAGCACAATACACAACTGTGGTATTTCCAACAAAAATGCACCTATCAGTGTAAGGATCAACTTCTTAATTGTCCTGAATTTAGACTGAACACATAGTATTTTGGCATAAACTAATATTTTTTGATGTGGTTGAAATTTGATATGGGAATAGCAGATGTGAACACAGGGAATAGTGGAAATACTACTCAATACTACAGAAAGCCGAGAGGAGTATAGAAAGTGGAGGGGTGAGATCAAAAAGGAAATTGGGAAAGCAAAGAGAGGGCATGGAAGAATATTGGCAAGCAAAATCAAGGTGAACCCAAAGATGTTTTATCAATACATTAAGAGTAAGAGGATAACTAAGGAGAGAGTAAGGCCCATAAAAGCCCAAAAAGGGAACCTATGTATAGGAGCGGAAGATATTGTATAGTTCTTAATAAGTACTTTGCGTCTGTGTTCACAAAAGAGGGGGACAATGCAGATATTGTAGTTAAGGAGAAAGATTGTACAGTATTGCATGTGATAAACATAGGGAGAGAGGAAGTATTAATGGGATTAGCATCCTTGAAAGTTGATAAATTATCAGGGCCAAATGAAATGTATCGTAGGCTGTTAAAAGAAGCAAGAGAAGAAATAGCAGAGGGTCTGACCATCATTTTCTAGTCCTCACAGGATATAGGTGTGGTGCCGGAGGATTGGAGAATTGCTAATGTTGTACCTCTGTTTAAAAAGGGAGCGAAGGCTAGACCAAATAATTATAGGCCAGTCAGTCTAACCTCAGCAGTGGGCAAATTATTGGAATCTATTCTGAGACAGGATAAACTGTCACTTAGAAAGGCACAAGTCAATCTAAGATAGTCAGCATGGATTTGTTAAGGGAACATCTTGTTTGACAAACTTGATCAAATTTTTTGAAGAAGTAACAAGGAAGATAGATGAGGGTAGTGCGGTTGATGTGGTCTACATGGATTTTTAGCAAGGCTTTTGACAAGGTCCCACAAGGCAGACTGGTTAAAAAAATAAAATCCCATGGGATCCAGGGAAATGCAGCAAGGTGGATGCAAAATTGGCTCAGTGGCAGGAAACAAATGGTAATTGTTGACAGGTGTTTTTGCAACTGGAGGGCTGTTTCCAGTGGTGTTCCACATGGCTCAGTACTGGGTCCCCTGCTTCTTGTGGTGTATATTAACTATTTGGATGTAAATGTAGGGGGCATGGTCAAGACATTTGCGGACGATACAAAGATTGGCCGTGTGGTAGATAGCAAGGAGGACAGCTGTAGGCTGCAGGAAGATATTGATGGTCTGGTCAGATGGGCAGAAAAGTGGCAAATGGAATTCAACTTGGCGTAGTGTGAGGTGATGCATTTGGGAGGTCAAACAAGGCAAAAGAAATACATGATTAATGGGAAAATACTGAGAAGTGTAGAGGAACTAAGGGACCTTGGAGTGAATGTCCACAGATTCCTGAAGGTAGCAGAACAGGTCGATAAGGTGATTAAGATGGCATAGGGAATCCTTTCTTTTATTAGCCGAGGTATAGAATACAAGAGCTGGGATGTTATGCTGGAACTGTATAACATATTGGTTAGGTCACAACTTGAATACTGTGTGCAGTTCTGGTCACCTCATTACAGAAATGATGTAATTGCACTAAAAAGGGTACAGAGGAGATTTACGAGGATGTTGCCAGGAATGGAAAAATGCAGCTATGAGGAAAGATTGGATAGGCTGGGATTGTTCTCCTTGGAACAGAGAAGGCCGAGGGGCGATCTGATTGAAATGTACAAAATTTTCAGGGGCTTGGATAGAGTGGAGGTGAAGGGTCTAGTCACCTTAGCAGAGAGGTCAGTGACGAGGGGTCATAGATTTAAAGTGATTGGTAGAAAAATTAGAGGGGAGATGAGGAAAGCCTTTCTCACCTAGAGGGTGGTGATGGTCTGGAACTCACTGCCTGATAGGGGAGTTGAGGCAGAAATCCTCAACTCACTCAAAAGGAGTCTGGATATGCACCTCAAGTGCCGTAATCTGTAGGGCTATGGACCAAATGCTAGAAGGTGGGATTAGAATAGGTGGATTGTTTTTCAGCCAGCACAGACATGATGGACCTCTTTCTATGCCTTAAACTTTCTAGGATTCTGATACTAGAGCTAGATGCTGTTACTTTTATCTTAGAATATGAGGAATAGGAACAGGTGTAGGCCAGACGGCCCCTTGAGCCTGCCCCGCCATTCTATAAGATGATGGCTGATCTTCTACATCAGCTCTGTTTACCTGCCCTATCCCCATATCCCTTGATTCCAAAGATCTATCAATCTCTGTCTTGAATATACTCAACAACTGAGCATCCACAGCCCTCTGAGGTAGAGAATTCCAAAGATTCACAACCCTCTGAGTGAAGAAATTTCTCTGCATCTCAGTCCTAAATGGCTGACCCCTTATCCTGAGACTATAATCCCTAGTTCTAGACTTTCCAATCAAGGAAACAGCCTCTCAACAGCTACCCTCTTGAGTCCCTAAGAATTATATACATTTCAATGAGTTCACCTCTCATTCTTTAATATGCCAAAGAATAATGGCCCCTCTCTGCTCAATCTTTCCTCATACTACTCAATCTCTCATAGGACAGTCCTTCTATCCCATCAATCAAAACTGAGTATTTCCAGCACTTTCTGTTCTCACCCGTTCACTGATGCCCAGTTTGGGGTTCCGCCAAGACCACTTAGCTCCAGACTTCATTACAGCCTTGGCCCAAACATGGATAAAAGAGCTGAATTCCAGAGTGACTGCCCTTAACATCAAGGCAGCACTTGATGGAATTAGGACACGGGCAGCAGAGTTTTGGATGACCTCAAGTTGACAGAGGGTAGATTGTGGGAGGCTGGCCCAGATGGCTGTTGCTCATCTTGAATTTGCTCTGGGGATGTGAGTTGAATCTTGCTCTTGGGAGCCAATGATGATAAAGCTGGAAGGGTTTGGGTGAAGTGCATATAGTCATTATAGAAGAATGTATGTGATGAGACTATGTAGAATTTGAGATTGAGGATGACTTTGGGTGATTCGGGATCAGGAATAGTTGTGCATCTATAAGGAAATTCTAGGTGATATGTCCCCTGCTTTGTGTCTAGCTGCGGCATCTCCCACTCCCCTCGTGATCATGGCCTGCACTGCATCCTCAAGTACAGTGATTTCATGCAGACATGGTTGACCACCCTCAGTCAGGTCCTGCTGCTGCCTGTTGCGTGCTATCTTGTCCTGGAAGAAAAAGAGTGGTGATTGTGAATTAGTGTATTGACAGATGTATTTGTGTGTGTGTGTGAGATGGTTTATATGGTTCAAGACCTGTGAGATGCATCTAAGGTGTGAGTAATATCTGTGAAAGATACAATAGTGTAGGTGTGTGAGTGTCAGTGTGTTGTTAGATAGTGGATGAAGTGTGCTGAGGTTGTGATGCTAGTGGTGGTGTTGCATTTATTGAGAAGTGTGTTATGAGATGGGATCTTCCTTTAAATACTCATGTCAAATCATTAAATTTCTGAAGCCATGTACTTGGGCCAGGGCACCTGGCTGTCACCTTCTAAGCAATCTCCTCCCACATGTGTCACATCAGTTTCCTCAGTGGTCTCCTGCCCTCCTGCAGGTAGAGAACATCCCTCCTCCTCTCTACCTCCTCCACCAGAACCTCTGATGCTACATCAGAGAACCTGGGCACCTTCTCTCCAGGTCCTTGAGTCATCCTTCCACATTGGCTTCTCTCCCAGCCAGCACACACCACAACTTCAGTGGAAGTGGATGAGTGCAGGCTACATGTAGAACTCCACAAAAATTGTGTCGAATCAGTCCTTAAGTGATAAACCTGCAGTTGTCCATTTCAGCAACTGCAGGCACTTTTAAGTCATGATAATCTTCAATTAGCTCAAAAATTTGCATACTAAATCCACACTTTCAAACAGCCATTTCTGATTATTGCAGCACCCATTTAGTATCTGTTTTCACCCTTTGGGCAAAATAACTCCCTCTATCTCTGTTAGCGGACCTCCCTCAGTACTAGGCGTTCCTGTTGGTTCACTGATTTCAGAGGCAGTGCCGACTACTGGGTTAAGTAAAAGAATTGAACTGTCGCTAAATTGCCAATTGACTGTTTCTGTGCTTACATACACATGTCACTTCTGGAGAGCATCTCATCTATAGGAACATTTAAAATATTTTGGAATGAACCAGTCTTTGGAATTGCTCTTTTATTGTTGCCTGAACTCATTTTCTACGTACAAGGAAACAAGTAACTGCTGAATACCATACTGTTGCCCTACCAGCTTCCATTTCAAGCATGCTAAGGTTTTTGTTCTCATACAAGCCTTGGAGTCTGGATTTCTAAGTCTTTGCAGAATCCATAAGAGGTAAATGATATGTGTCCATAGTATGTAGGTTTGAAGTTTGCACTGCAGATACTACTAATGTTGTCATATGCTTAATAAAAGAGCACCAATTCTCCATAACATCCTTGGTGGGAGATAGCAACGTATGTCCTGATGTTCGATTACTCCATACTACCAAGACCACCTTCCAATCAATGTCTACATACAAGGAAACAAGTAACTACTGAATACCATACTGTTGCTCTACCAGCTTCCATTTCAAAGCATGCAAAGGTTTTTGTCCTCATACAGCTCAAAATGGGCACAGCATATGAGCCTGTACCCTATACCACATGGCCTTCATCAATTCCCAGTACCTTTACCCCAGTGCTCAGTGCTTCATATTGTGCTTACTTATTGACATAGCGTCTTGTCTTTGAGTGCACCTGGTCCACATGTTCTATGAAGAGAAGAGTATAATTATAAGTACGTAAGCACATTGATATAATTGGGTACTGCAGCATTATTCCAGGCACTCTAATGGTCAGCTCTGTTAGCTCTGCCTTTTTCTCCAACCTCCACAGTCCCAATACATTCTGAACTCTTCATCCTGAACAATTCAACCACAGCTTCTTCACATGGAATTGTGGCAAACCTCTTTCAGGCACCATCGCACAAAATGCAATTAATTGCCATTTCTATTGTAACAAAGATGTCAACATGTAGAGGAACATTTCTTGTCACCATTAATTTCACCATAGCTACAAGTGACACTTAAAAACTAATTTGAAATTGGAGCAACAAATATGAACAACAAAAATTAAAAACAAATGTTGCTCAAATGCAAACCAGGTTGGTCAGAATCTGAAAGAAAATGTGAGATGAATACCTTAGGTGTGATATCATCAAAACTTATTTTAGTAAAGATCACTATGGCATTACTCATGGGTAGGCTGGTACTTCAAACATGAATTGTTGTTACTATAGTACCACTGCAGCCAAAATGTAAGTTTCCTTTTTTTTATTCCTTTTGTGGGATGCAGGTATTGCTGGCAAGGCCAGTATTTATTGCCCATCCCTAATTGCCCTTGAACTGAGTGGCTTGCTAAGCCATTTCAGAGGGCATTTAAAAGTCAACCACATTGCTGTGGGTCTGGAGTCACATGTGGGCCAGACTAGGTAAGGACAGCAGATTTCCTTCCCTAAAGGACATTAGTGAACCAGATGGGTTTTTACAACAATTGACAATGATTTCATGGTCACCATTAGACTAGCTTTTTTTATTAATTGAATTCTAATTTCACCATCTGCTGTGGTGAACCCATGCCCCCAGAGCATTAGCCTGGCCTCTAGATTACTAGTCCAGTGACATTACCACTACGCCACCGGCTCCCCTATTATTCCTATTGCTTGGATCAGTGTTACAAGCTCCTTATTTGGGCATCACCGTTGCATAATACTGTTAGGTGGCATTGCGATAGGACTTCCCATTATAAAGCTACCTGTCATGCAGGCACAGCTGCAGTTGCACACTCCAACAAAAAAGCTTCCAAGCTCCAGTATCCCAGATTTTGGAAATATTGACAGAATCCATCCACCAGCTATCTTTCTCTTCAAGTAGATTTTAATTTTTCTCTTTCTTTTACAGTTTTAAAAAATGTTGAATGTAATTTTTCCTGCTTTCTAGGGCCTTTCTGCCTTTTACGCTTCTGCCTCTCCTCCAATTAATATATTGATTCCAACTTAGTCCTTCTGGTCTGCACTTTGTCTAGATCCTCTAGTCTGCCTTTCTATTCTTTTTAAATATAACATTTATTTTGAAGTAAAGGACATGCCACCACTGCCTATATCACACTAACACTCCACTGGCTCATGGTATGGCTGCCAAGATATGTTTTTAGACCTGCCCCAGCAACCACATGTCCCATCACCACCACCTCCACCGCCCCACCCCATGCCACTCCACCCGACACATCCTGCTGACTGTGCTTTGGCCTTGATTACCTTATTGTCACTGATCACACCTTTATAAGCTCATGACTCCCAGTCTCTGCAGGCTCCCCACCCTGATAGTTCCCCATATTGGTCCACTCCCTGGCCGGGATTTTATGAGTCCCGCGGTGTTCCCAATGGCAAACGGGAAGTTGGCGTAACTTCTTCTGCCATTTTTCACATATCCCATGCAATTCTAGATTTAAATGCACGGTGCGGCAATGGGCATGGGAGACACATGAGATCATGCAGTGAGGATGGCCTTCCATTGGTGGAATCTGCCGTCACTGGGTCAAGCACCATGATCATCACGGTTATAAAGCATTCTGTGCTTCCAGCCTCCAGGAGCAGCAGCCTTTGTGTTATGTAAGTCTCTTCAGAGTTACCAAAATTAAACCTTTAACTTATTTGTAAATGCTTTTTCTTCCTTAATTTGTCAAACCCAGACCCAACTCCCCATTATTTTCCCCCTGCAACAAAATCAAAGCAAATGTCAGTCAGCAGGCAGCGTCCCGCCCCATGGTTCAGTGATGCCTCCCTGCAGGTTCTCCTCCAGGCCGTCAGGGAAAGGCGGGAGGTCCTCTACCCGGCAGGTGGAATCAGAAGAACCTCCTGCCTGACTAAGGTGGCGTGGATTGAAGTAGCAGAGGAGATTCTGAATGGTGGGGTGACGCGCAGAACCTGGGTTCAGTGTCGGAAACTTATCAATGATTTACTCAGATCGGCGAGGGTAAGTGGTCTTGGTGAAGCTGCTGCATTATTTTCATCCCTGGCTCCATGACTTTAAGACAGTGGATAGACGAGGCATGCAGAGGAATGCGTGAGCAGCCTTGTTGCCGTACACAAGATGTTTGTGCACAAAGATTATGACTGGCATTGTTTATGTGCTTGGGGGATGTACCATGCGAAAGCCATTCCGGAATGAGTGATGTTGATGCATGTATACAATGGGTGTGATGCATCTTTTGACATGTCATTAAATCTGCACTGTCTCCTGCAGGATAAACGAAGATGCAACCAGCTTGAGTGTTCTAAAACAGGTGGAGGTGCTGATACTGGCTGAGGAAGAGGTGCAAGAAATCGCTGGAGAGGAGGGAGGCAGGGCAATCGCAGAAGACGAGGCAGGATCCACAAGACGTAAGGATGAAGTGTCATCTCCACTCTTGCAGCCATCTGTGCACACCAAAGGAAAGTTTGTGAATTCATGCAGCTGATGCTTAATGCTCCTCTATTTGTGTCTCCACTGCAGGTGCCCACACTCGAGTCACAGAATGCCACAAGGCCCAAGACTTCTCCTCTGGAGAGGAAGATGAAGCCAATGCCCCAGAGGGTGCACCGTTACCTGCCTATTCTTCCACCTCTGCCAGTACAGATACATCCGCAGGGAGGGTTAAGAATAGAATCAGGGTCACAAGCTGGTGACCACAACACAGACATGTCCCAGCACCTGAGGGAGCATGTGCCAGCCGGGCCCCCTGACAATCAGAGGTCTGCTGGGGACCAGGTTCCTGCTCAGCCCCACACTCATGATGATCCTCTGTTTGTTGTTTAGGTTAGTTTAGTTATACAGCACTGAAACAGGCCCTTCGGCCCACCGAGTCTGTGCCGACCATCAACCACCCATTTATACTAATCCTACACTAATCCCATATTCCTACCACATCCCCACCTGTCCCTATATTTCCCTACCACCTACCGATACTAGGGGCAATTTATAACGGCCAATTTACCTACCAACCTGCAAGTCTTTTGGCTTGTGGGAGGAAACCGGAGCACCCGGAGAAAACCCACGCAGCCACAGGGAGAACTTGCAAACTCCACACAGACAGTACCCAGAATTGAACCCGGGTCGCTGGAGCTGTGAGGCTGTGGTGCTAACCACTGTGCCACTGTGCCGCCCCTGTGTTGCTATGAGAAGTCTGCTGGATGTGCAGTAAAGCCACGTGGAAAATATGTCGGAGATGCCTGAGGTCATGCGTGGCTTTGATGTGCCATGGAGGAGTCCATGCAGGCCATGACGTCTGCTATATCCCAAGCATATGAGCGTATGGTTTCCTCAGTTGAAAGTTTGGTGAGCTCTGTGGCAAGTCTGGTTGAGCACTCAAACCATATGTGATCTTACCTGCACTCCATCGCTGTTGCCGTGGGATCCATGCAGCAGAGTCTAAGCGAGAGGGGAAAGAGGAGCCTGGACCTACCTGCAGGTCCTTCCTCTCAGGGAGACAGACAGGTGCCATCGTGTACACAGATGGAGGAGAAGCACATGCCAGCTGCCCCGGGGCCCTCCTCTCAGGACACTCCCAGGGTAAGTGGCCTCTCATCCTCCCCCCAACATTAACCCACTTATCTCCAGCAGGTGAACACCTGGAGGCTACTCAATCATCATTGCTGCAGAACCCAGTCGGATGGAGCCACCAAGGCCCTGTCCCTCCAGAGGATGCCGCCATGGTCATCCACAGCAATGGGGCAGCGCACTGAGCAGACTGCCTCCACCTCAGCTGCTAATGTCAGGGTTTCACCTAGACTTAGTGGTAGGAAACGTAAGAAGAAACAGTTTTGAGCATGAAGGTGGCACGGGTGCTGTAAATATTGTGCACATTTTCAATACATATTTATTTAGTTTAGTATTTGATGCACTCTCGTAAATCATTTGT
The DNA here is from genome assembly GCF_036365525.1 of Heterodontus francisci. Classification (NCBI taxonomy): domain Eukaryota; kingdom Metazoa; phylum Chordata; class Chondrichthyes; order Heterodontiformes; family Heterodontidae; genus Heterodontus; species Heterodontus francisci. Next base: position 42,211,980 of record NC_090382.1, read on the forward strand.
TTGGTTTCATTTGGAAAGGAAAATGTTTGTTGGAGGCTTATGGCTGGAATGCATTGATGTTTGCAATGCATTTCAGCAAGTGTCCAGTGTCCATTTTTTCATTTTGATGTTAGCCTTCAGTCCTCAATGATGGCTATTTGTCTTTTGCATATTTTGAAATGATAAAACTACCAACGTGCCTTCCTTCATGGTTCTGCGGTCACACCTTACTTCCCTTGCATTATTGTGTACTCCGTTCTATCGTAGCCCAGAGAAAATTAGATCTGCCAGTCACATCAAAGTGCTGTACAATATTTTCAATCGAAACACAGGTCTCTTTTAATGAAGTAGATAGCATACAGGCCGTTTGACACATCTTCACTGCAGGTTCATGTGCCGTTGTCAGAAGAGCAATGACGAAAACCTCAGGTGTATGTGAACATACCTGGAGAATGTTTGTTTTCTCCTCCCAACATTCCTTTTTAAAGTGGCTTGTTGCTAGCTGAAACGTGAAAATATTAGGTTTTCCATGATGTCCCTTGTATGTCTCTCCATATCCCTTATATCTATAATGGCATGTTTGCATTGTTGTCCTCCTCACCTTCTTCATAGTCATCCTCATCTGAGGGGGACTGGTGTTCCTCTCATGTGCCTGCAGAAAATTGCCGTATCTAATTGCCAGGTTGTGTAATGCACTGTAGACAACGATTATTTGTAGACCTTCTCTGGGGTGTACTAAAGACCCCCACCAGACTGGTCAAAGCAACAGAAGCGCATTTTCAACATGCCACTGGTGTGCTCGATGATGGCTCTGGTGAATGCATGAGCAGCAATGTATTGCTCTTCAGCTGCGCTTTGGGGATGTTGCACTGGCGTCATTAACCATGTACAAAGGGGATAACTGTTGTCACCCAGGATCCAGCCGTCCACTTCGGCTTGTTCATCAAAAGCTCCTGGCAGCTGTGATTTCTTTAAAATGTATGAGTTGTGACAGCTCCCCGGAAAGGTGTGCAAATCTGCATTATTATTCTCCTGTGATCGCAAACCCGTTATATGTTCAAAGACTGGAAGGGTTTGCAATTCACAAATGCAGCAGGTTGGTCGCAGGGAGTTGTAATAGCTACATGGGTGCAGCCGATCACCCCTTGCACTCTAGGGATCCCAGCGAAGGCAGCACAGGTCGCAGACCTAGCTGCCTGGCTGTCTTCATCTATAGGTACGTAGGTGAACTCATTGGCATGATGAAATAGGGCATTGGTCACCTCTTTGATATACCTGGTTGCAGACTGTGATATGCCACATATGTCGCCTGTTGATCCTGGAAGGCACTGCTCGCCAAAATATTGAGTGCAGCAGTCACCTTGAGGGCAAGTGGCATGGAATTTCCACCAAACCCAAGCAGTTGCATGATCCTACAAATTTCTGTGACCATTTCATGTGACATTCTTAGATGACTCTGGCATTGGGTCTCTGACATTTGAAGGTGATTTGTCCTTGTCCTGATGATGCGATGATCTGCCAGCACCCGTCTTCGATAATGCTATTCCTGGATCTTGCCATTCGCAGGATCCTCATCTGCTTGTTCTGCCTGTTTCTGGCATTCAAGCATCATGCATTGAGGGAAAAGAGCCATCCTTAGTCGCTCCCTCTGCTCTTCTTCCCATGGTATTAGGCAAATTGGATATATGACACCCGTGTTGCAGCAGCTTTGCAAATAATAAAATTCAGCCTTCTGCTGCCAGTCGGCTGCACCATTGCTGCAATGAGCAGTTCTCTTTTCTGTGCCTTAAAATTGCAGCCAGGTTGTGTACCTACCCACCATCATTTGTCTCTTCCGACTCACCTTGCAATCCTTCAGTGGCCAGATGGTTTGCATTATTGTTCAAGAAAATAGTACCTTCCAACCTCCTTTTGCAACCTCCCAGCCTGCACCCATCACCCTTGACCCACCCAGTGTACCTTAACCCTTCCCTCCCTTACCATTGAACCTTCCCACTCTACCATGGACAGTGTCACAATAAATTTTTTCATGCCATCCCTCCCCCCGTTCCTACTCCCGTTACCTTCGAAATGCCCACTCTGACCCTTGATCTTCCTGAAATCCACCTGAATATTATTGGCGACTCCTGTTTCCCTCCCTATGTTGCCATTGAGTACCCAGCCCTAAGTCTCAATCTTGCCCCCCTACAGAATCCATTTGCTGCTATTGACTGTGACCGTTCACTCTGCCAACCAATACCCTGAGTTCGCCCCACAAGTCCCTGACGTTGGCACTCATCTCTCGCTTTAGGCTCCTCATGACCATCTGTCGACTGTAATACTCAAATCAACCCACCACCCCGACAGCCACTGACATCCAGCTCCAGCAGCAATAACAACCTTTACATACCCTGGACGCACCGCTTCTCCCTTCCCTGCTCCTCTACGCACCCGATCATCCCAGCCTTTGTCCTCGCAAGTACCCTCCCCTGCTCCTCCATGTCTGCAGTAAGTGTTTGCAGCTCGAAGAGCTTCAGATCAGAGTCATTGAATTGTAGTCCGAGCTGCAGACACATTAGGGAGAGGGAAAGTTACCTGGAGGGGAAAGGATGCGGTCAAACCCCTTAGGATAGGGTCTTCTGATTTGGTCAGTGGTCAGGGACAGGAGAGTGTGGCTGCAGCTGAGGCAGGTAAGGGGACCCAGAGGGCAGGAGTGCAGGAGCCTCAGCCTTTGCGATTGCCCAACAGGTTTGAGGTTCTTTCAGCTTGTTTGGATGAGAGTGGGGCTGCAGGGTGGATGAGCAACCTGACCATGGCACCATGGTACAGGAAGCCATTCAAGTGGAGGGAGAAAAAATGAATGTAGTGGTAGTAGGAGACAGTATAGTTAGGGGGATTGACACTGTTCTCTGCAGCAAAGAGCGGGAGTCCAGACGGCTGTGCTGCCTACCCGATGCCAGGGTTCGGGACCTCTGCTTGTGGCTGGAGAGGAATTTACAGTGGGAGGGGGACGATCCAGTCTTCGTGGTCCATGTAGGTACTAATGACATAGGCTGGATAAGGAAAGAGGTTCTGCATAGTCAGTATGAGGAACTAGGCGCCAAAATTAAGAAGCAGAACCTCAAAAGTAATAATCTCTGGATTATTACCTGAGCCACGTGCAAATTAGCATAGGGCAAATGAGATTAGAGAAATTAATGTGTGGCTCAAAGACTTGTGTGGTAAAAGTGGGTTCCGGTTTGTGGCGCACTGGCACCAGTACTGGGGAAAGTGGTGGCTGTACTGTTGGGACGGTCTACACCTGAACCGTGCTGGGTCTGATGTTCGAGCGAACTGCATAACGAGGGAAGTAGAGAGGGTTTTAAACTGAATAATAGGGGCAAGGGATCAAATTTGGGAAGATATGGTAAATCAAGGAGTCGAGACAAGGCAAGAGAGAAAGGTATTAATATGGGAAATGATAAACAGACTGTGGCGGGAAGGGACAGAGTGTACAAATCTAAGAGTAAATCAACAGATAAGGCTAGAGGTTACAAAAGTAATAAAAGGACAAAACTAAAGGCTCTGTATCTGAAGGTACATAGCATTCGAAACAAAACAGATGCACTGAGAGCATAAATAAAAATAAATAAGTACAATCCGATAGCCATTACAGAGACATGGCTGCAGGTTGACATAGATTGGGACCTGAATATTGAAGGGTAGATGGCATTTAGGAAGGACAGGAAGCTAGGAAAATGTGGAGCGGTAGCTCTGTTAATTAATGATGGTATTAGCGCAATAGAGAGGGATGACTTAAGTTCAGGAAACCAGGATGTAGAAGCAGTTTGGGGAGAGGTGAGAAATCATAAAGGCAAGAAGTTAGTTGTGCGAGAGGTGTACAGGCCACCTAACATTAAGCACACTGAAGGATGGGGTATAAAGGAAGAAATAATGGCAGCTTTTCAGAAAGGTACAGCGATAATTATGGGGAATTTTAACCTTCCATATAGACTGGAAAAATCAGATGGGCAGAGGTAGCCTAGATGAGGAGTGCAGAGAATGTTTTCGGGATAATTTCTGGGAACAGTACATTCTAGAGCCAACCAGAGAGCAGGTTATACAAGACCTGGTATTGTGAAATGAGATAGGATTAATTAATGACCTCATAGTTAAGGTGCCCCTAGGTAGCAGTGATCATAATATGATTGAATTTTACATTCAGTTTGAGGGAGAGAAGAGTGGGTCCAAGACTAGTATTTTAAACTTCAATAAGGGCAATTATGAGGGCATGAAAGCAGAGCTAGCTAAAGTGAACTGGCAAATTAGGTTAAGGGATAGGTCAACAGAGATGCAGTGATAGACATTTAAGGGGATATTTCAGAATACACAGAATAGATACATTTCAATGAGAAAGAAAAATTCCAAGGCTGGGACCCACCATCCGTGGTTAACTAAAATAGTTAAAGATAGTATCAAACTTAAAGAAAAAGCATGTAATTGCGCAAAGATGGGAAGCAGGTCAGAAGATTGGACAGAATATAAAAAGCAGCAAAGAATGACGAAAAGATTGATAAGGAAGGTAAAATTAGAGTACAAGAGAAAGCTAGCTAGAAATATAAAGACAGATAGTAAGAGTTTCTATAGATATTTAAAAAAGAAAAGAGTTAACAAAGTGAGTGTTGGTCCTATAGAAAATGAGTCTGAGGAATTAATAATGGATAATAAGGAGATGGCAGATGAATTGAACAGGTATTTTAAATTGGTCTTCACTATTGAGGATACAAATAACATCCCAGTATTAGCTGTAGGTCAGAAAATGAAGGGAGGGCGGAACTCTAAAAAAATTACAATCACCAGGGAAGTGGTACTGAACAAATTGTTGGAGCTGCGGGCTGGCAAGTCCCCAGGTCCTGATGGACGTCATCCTAGGGTGTTAAAAGAAGTGGCTAGTGAGGTAGTTTATGTTTCCAATTTTAATTTTCCAAAATTCCTGAGATTCGGGGAAAGTTCCGTTAGATTGGAAAATAGTGAATGTAACTCCTTTATTCAAAAAGGAAGGGAGACAGAAAGCAGGAAACTACAGGCCAGTTAGATTAACATCTGTCTTAGGGAAAATGTTAGAAGCTATTATTAAGACGTTATAGCAGGGCATTTAGAAAAATTCAAGGTAATCAGGCAGAGTCAACATGGTTTTGTGACAGGGAAATCATGTTTAACCAATTTATTGGAGTTCTTTGAGAGAGTTACAAGTACTGTGGATAAAGAGGAACTGGTGGATGTATTGTACTTAGATTTCCAGAAGGCATTTGATAAGGTACCACATGAAAGGTTATTGCAGAAAATAAAAGCTCATGGTGTAGGGGGTAACATATTGGCATGGATAGAAGATTGGCCAGCCAACAGGAAACAGAGAGTAGGCATATATTGGTCATTTTCTGGTTGGCAAGATGTAACAAATGGTGTGCCACAGGGATCTGTGCTGGGGCCTCAACTTTTTACAATTTATATAAATGACTTAGATGCAGGGACCGAAGGTATTGTTGCTAAATTTGCTGATGACACAAAGATAGGTAGGAAGGTAACTTGTGAAGAGGACATAAGGGGACTGCAAAGGGATGTAGATAGATTAAGTGAGTGGGCAAAGACCTGGCAAATGGAGTATAATGTGGGAAAGTGTGAAATTGTCCACTTCGGCAGGAAGAATAAAAAAGAAGCATATTATCTAAATGGTGAGAGAGTGCAGAGTTCTGAGATGCAAAGGGATAAAAGCCAAATATTGCAGATGCTGGAAATCTGAAATAAAAACAAGAAATGCTGGAAATACTCAGCAGGTCTGGCAGCATCTGTGGAGAGAGAAGCAGAGTTAACGTTTCAGGTCAGTGCTCCTTCATCAGAACTGGCAAAAGTTAGAAATGTAATAGGTTTTAAGCCAGTTCTGATGAAGGGTCACTGATCTGAAACGTTAACTCTGCTTCTCTCTCCACAGATACTGCCAGACCTGCTGAGTATTTCTAGCATTTCTTGAGATGCAGAGGGATCTGGGTGTCCTAGTGCATGAATCGCAAAAGGTTAGTATGCAGGTACAGCACGTAATTAGGAAAGCTAATACAATGTTATCGTTTATCGCGAGGGGAATTGAATACAAAAGTAGGAATGTTGTGCTTCAGCTACACAGGGCATTGGAGTATTGTGTACAGTGCTGGTCTCCTTATTTAAGGAAGGATGTAAATGCGTTGGAGGCAGTACAGAGAAGGTTTACTAGACTAGTACCTGGAATGGGCGGGCTGTCTTATGAGGAAAGATTGGACAGGCTAGGCTTGTATCCGCTGCAATTTAGAAGAGTAAGAGGTGACTTGATTGAAACATATAAGTTCCTGAGGGGTCTTGCAGGGTGATGTGGAAAGGATGTTTCCCCTTGTGTGAGAATCTAGAACTTGGGGTCACTGTTTAAAAATAAGGGTTCGCCCATTTAAGACAGAGATGAGGAGAAAATTTTTTCTCTGAGGGTCGTGAGTCTTTGGAATTCTCTTCCACAAACAACAGTGGAAGCAGAGCTTTGAATATTTTTAAGGCTGAGGTAGATAGATTCTTGATAAGCAAGGGTGTGAAAGGTTATCAGGGGTAGGTGGAAATATGGAGTAATCAATTTAGCCATGAACTTATTGAATGGCGGAGCAGGCTCGAGGGGCCGAGTGGCCTACTCCTGCTCCTAAGCAGGAGTTGTGTTGTATGTTCAGACACAACTACACAAAGCCGACTGCTGCACGTCACTTTTAAACGAACATGAACCGGGTAACATGGGAATACTGCTCGCTGTTCACTTAATCTGGCTGATATGACTTAATTTGAACTAAGTGTAGGATAATGAGTATTCATGGTATGGTAATGAATGGAAAGCTGTGATCTGCAACAGATCCGGGGAACTCCGGACCGCCGCAAACACGCTGCTGACTCAATTTCGCTGAAAAATCCCGCCATCAGAAATCCAAAACTACACCTCACGTGTGATTAAATCACCCTGCACATCACCAAAGGTGCTCTTGTGGGACCCATAAAATTCCACCCTCTGTCTGTAATTGATTTGGGGGAAGATGGTGGTGTGGTAGTAATATCACTGAACTAGGCCTAGGCTAATGCCCTGGGGACATGGGTTCAAATTCCACCATGGTAGCTGGTGGAATTTAAATTCAATTAATTAATAAATTCAATTACTTAATTTAAAAAAATGAATTTGAATGCTAGTCTCAGTAATGGTGCCATGAAACTATCATCGATTGTTGTAAAAGCCCACTTGGTTCACTGATGTCCTTTCGGGAAAGATATTTGCTATCCTTACCTGATCTGGCCTACATGTGACTCCGGACTCACAGCAATATGGTTGACTCTTAACTGCCCTCTGAAATGGGCTAGCATGCCACTCAGTTGTCAAGGGCAATTAGGGATGGGCAACAAATGTGGCCTTGCCGCTGATGCCCACATCCGATGTAAGAATAAAAAAATTGCTACCCCCTCATTCTCAACCACAGTTATTTATAAATTTGCTCAAGTACTTATCACAACTTACTCACCTTCATAGTGTTACGACCAACTGCTCCTGTCAAAGCCCCTAATCAAAATATGCGATTCTGATTGTGGTGGGTGAGACGCACTGATAATTCAATCCCGTCGCTCCACAGATCGCCTAACATATCATTTAAAACTTTCCAAATTAAAGAAAGACCCAGCCAAATTGTACCATCTATTAACCCCCGAATGAGGCTAACCAAACCAGGTGTCTTTAAATGAACAAATTAATTGTTTAATTAAAAAAAACTAAATTCTTAAACACTATGAAGATATAAACATTTAAAGCAGAAAAAATTAGAGTCCTTGCAAATTTAGAGTCCAGTGTTGTTTGAAGTCCTCACAGGATGTTGCTCAAAGTCCTCACAGGATGTTTGTTGCTTGAAGTCCTCACGGAATGTTGCTTTCCTTCTCTAGCGAATTTCAATAATTAACGACTTGCAAACTCTTTCAATGGAATCAATCTGACTTTAGAGTTTTTGAGGGATAAAAGATTGTCACAGTCTAACTTCCCTTTCTTCAATTTAAATTACCAGAGATCTCTGTTTTGGCTTGACTTTCTTTTGAATTTTGAGAGATAATAATTAAACAGACTAAAATCCTCTTCCTTCAGTTTAAATGGTTGAGAGCTCTTTTTCAGGTGTGCTCATCACAGCTGTCTGTGTCTATATGTCTGTCTGTTAGAACAAACTGTCTTCAACCACTAAGCCAGTTCAAAACTGAATTGTAACAAATGTATGCCATGCGACTCACTCCCAGTGTCTGTTTCCATGGTATCGAGAATGCACCCTTTGAATCGCAGTCTCCAAGTGCCTGTTTCTAATGCAACAAAAATGCACCTTCCTATAACTCCTGAGGCTTGCTGGTTCTTAAAGCAATACTGATCCCTTGCAAGCCTTAAAGGCAAACCGCATATTCCAAAAAAAAACGACAGGACTATGACAATAGTTATTTAAACTATGAATAGAATCATAAAATGGTTGCAACACACAAGAATGGTTACAACTCAGAAGGAGGCCACTCAGTCCATCAAGGCTGCACAGGCTTTCTACAAGAGCAATTTAGCTTTGCTCACTCCCCCACCCTTTCTTTGTAGCCCTGCATTTTTCCCCTTCAGGTTCTTATCCAATTCCCTTTTGAAAGCCTATGAAACACTTATTTCTTCTTCAACTTCCCACAGCTCAGATCCAAAAGAGGAAATGTTTCATACAACTATTTCTAAGTTGTTTTAAGTTTTCTGATTTTACGTTCTTAATATATTTGCTTTTGTGTCATTTTTAGCTGGGTACACTGTCCTGAGTGATGAAGGAAAATGGCAGTTTACATGTAAACAAATGATTTAAGTAATTTCATTGGTCCACCTGCTCAGTAATATTTTGAGTAATCAATATGGCTCAGTCAACTATGGTTTGTTTTTTTATGAAGATAATATTTAAGCCAATCAGGGTCAAATGTGACATACATTTGCACAAGTGAAACTTTCAAGTGTGATATAAATTTCTCATGGTAATAATTTAATTCAGCTGTTTCCTGCAAATAAAGCAAAATATGTTTCTAAATTCAGACTTTGCAACTTTTAATTACTCTAAGGTTTACCTTATCGGAGCAATTTTGTGACGGAAAATATCAAGAAGCATTTGTAAAATTTGGCAATCGCGCCTGTGTAACCAAGGATGTTCTGTGAATGACCAGCAGCTTTATTCGAGGCTGAATGTCATGTGTTTCTGGCAGCTTTTGCCACTTTGTTGAGCTCACTCATGTCTGCTGCAAAGAAAATGGTGAAGATAGAAATTCCTTTTAGTCTTCCAATTGCACTACATGACCTAGACGAGGAGAATAAGTTCAGGAGTGGATAACAATTGCAATGTAACAACCGTGATATTATATTCACACCTATCACTACTTTTATTTTTGTATTAAAAACTTAGAATTCTGTGTGCTTTAAAAAACTGAAAAAGGATTTTTCAGTGGACATTGAGGCACCTGCAAATAGCTGAAATTTTTGGATGTTTTGAAAGGAAGTTGAACTTGTATACAAGGACAGGAAAGCAGGCAATTTCAAGGAAACCAGCAAGGAGTTTGACCTCCTCAGAGCATCATTTTGAATGACAAGGTAGACTCTATTTCTGGACATGTGACCTATTCAGGAAGGTTTGCTTTCACTTTGAACCCTTTAGAAAGCCTGTGAGTTGGACGAAGAGCAGGCATTTGAAATTTGTTTTTTGACCTGCTTGGAGATTAGAGAGGAAGACCCAGAAAAAGTGTTATCTCTCTCAGTAAAGGAATCCTGCATCTCTTGAGAAGAAACCCTGTATTTCAAAGTGGCAGATTCCTATTGCATCCTGTCTCTGAAGAATCCCTGCATCAACTGTGATTCCTGTTGCCTCCTGTGTTTTAAGAAATCCTGAAATCTGAAGAAATATTCGACTGCTATCCTGCTGCTGTAAAACCTAAGAAGACTTGTTGCTGCACCCCTGATGAATGACCTAAGTGAAGCCTGCTGCAGTGGAATTGCCTTCAATGCCTACCCATCACAGACTGTTCATCAACCTTGCCTGGAGAGACTTCGAGTGGCATCTGACTATTCGACACTGGGATACCTCACCAAACCAAGAAATTCCTACCAGAATGTGACAACCTAAGTTATTTTTATCATTTCTTTCATTCCTATGAAACGGCTGTAATACAAAAATCCTTTTTCCCTGGTTAACCATTTTTTTTGAATGTATGTGTGTGCATGAGGGCTAGGGAAATAAGGAGCTTTTCGTATATAGAGTTATCTCATTATTGGATAAGACTTGTTTTTACAATGAATTGTTAATGTTGTTGATTAAAGAAACCTGTTTGGTGTGCTTTATTCTGGGGGACAAATAGCGTATGTAATTGGCTGTTTTTCGGAAGGTGGGAAAATTTATTGATATGCTGTGACCCATGGAGAAGTGGGACTGAATTAACAGTGCAATTCTCCCACCTCATTCGTAACACCACAACAACAAATTGCATTTATATAGAACCTTTGCAGGAAGAAATAGTGCCAATATGCTTTACAGGAGCGTAATCAGACAAAAATTGACAACCAAGCCAAAAAAGGGGATATTAAGAGGGGTGACTAAAAACTTGGTGAAAGAGACAGGTCTTAAAGGAGGCGGGCCAGGAGATTTTTGGAAAAGTCAATTCTAGGCGTAACGAAAGCATGGATGAGCAGATATACTGAGGCAATGGCAGAGACAGGTGATGTTATTGAGCTGGAAGCAGGCAGGCATGAACATAAAATCTAAATTTATGAACCTGCATACATCTATTTGGACATGTGAAAGGAGACCTGACTTTAGTCATAGAGAGATACGTCACTGAAACAGGCCCTTTGGCCCACCGAGTCTGTGCCGACCGACAACCACCCATTTATACTAATCATATCCCCACCATTTTCTTACCACCTACCTACACTAGAGGCAATTTACAATGACCAATTTCCCTATCAGCCTGCAAGTCTTTGGCTATGGGAGGAAACTGGAGCACCCGGCAGAAACCCACACGGTCACAGGGAGAACTTGCAAACTGTGCACAGGCAGTACCCAGAACCGAACCCGGGTCGCTGGAACTGTGAGGCTGCGATGCTAACCACAGCACCATTGTTGCCTCTGCTTCAAAAAAGGTGTTACACAGTTAATCTACAACTGGATGATTATCTTCATTGCAGTGAAACTTACCAAAACCATCAGTTTTTATGCGACTGGATACTCACAAGAGTCTGCCAGATCACCCAATCTGCAGTGCCTACTTGTATGTAGCAAACAACAAACTGAGTGTTTGCAAAATCCAATATCTTAATCATGTCCTTGTTGAGCACATCCTTACAGCAGAGTCAGGGTAACAGTGAGGGTGAGAGAAGGAGAATACAAGTTGGGTGGTGACAGTAACTGTCCACACCCTCCCTCCTGACTCTTTCCAAATTCTTCATTTCAAAGGATGCTCAGAAACATCTCTGTAAAATTGGAAACTTCCTTTAATTCAGTTGGTTCACTGCTAGTGTAAATGTGCTTGTATTCGTTGTGGGCAGGTTTCTCTTAGAAGTACTTCAGAAGATATATAAGGCTGAATATTAACTCAGAGACAGGGAGGTGGTGGGAGGACTGCTTTGAGCTCAGGAAACAGGCTCTCCACAGGTTGTGCTGATTTTAATGGCAGGACCTGATTAGCAATTTGTATCTCCATTTCTCGGCTGCAGCCAGCCAGATCGAGAGTCTGGCTGACTGTTGGGCAGGTAGGCCTTCAGTGCCTGGCCACAGCTGGCGGGGGCTTGGAGGAGGGAGAAAGGGTTTGGAAAGGCCAGAGGTGGGGAAAGGGGGGCGGGGAAACAGAGGCTAGAGGGAAGATTGGGATCTGGAGCAGAAGAAAGTTGGAAATCGTTATTTTGGGTGCTCGGAGGCCAGAGGGAAGATTAGAAGCTGGAGCAGGGGAGTAGATTGGAGGCCAGAGGAAAGATTGGAAGCCATAGCAGAAGGGAGGTCAGAAGGCAGAGGCCAAAGCAGAGGGGAGATTGGCGACCTCGTTCAATGGATTGGAAGGGTCGGGATGGGAGGGTTGGGTTTAGTAGAAATCAGAGGAGATTGGAAGTGTGGGGGGGAGGGGATCCAATCATATCGGGGAGGGGGAGGTGGTGAAGCAGGTAAACTGGATCCAGCAGTTAAGTGGAAAAGCATGTATCATCTAGATCCAGCTTTCTTTGTCTTCCTTTAGCTCCAGGTTTCCCAAGGCCTGAAAATTCCAGTTGGCCAGGGTTAAATTTAAAATGGTGATTAATATGAGGCAAATTGCCAACCCACCTCCTGGGAGCAGGGTTGCCAGCACCCCCATCCTGCCTCCATTAAAACTGGAAGTGGATGGTTGGGGTCTTGATTAAGCTTTTTAACACTTTAACACCCCACCCAACCTAAAAGTGCGCATTTTGGGACCTAAAATTCCACCCCTCCCAATAAATGTTAGAAATTGGGAGAACATTGGACAACAATCAATCCCTCTTTGTGTAGGTATAAGTGTTTTCTGGTAGTCATGCTGTTGTGAGCACACTTTCCAACATTTAGTTGTCAGAGTGTAAGCTACCTGTCTCAACAAAAAGTGTGCTGTGAACCATTACAACAATAGAAGAATGTGGGAAAAAGAAATATTTGTCTCTGATGCTTTACATTCTACCTTCCTGGGATGCTGCAGTTCACAAATTAGACTTGTGTAAAGCATGCTGGGTCTAATAGAAATTTGTGAATGGGTAGATGTACTTACTTTGGCTCTTCTCCCAATACCAGCAAACTTCCTCCTCATTTGGGACGCACCCGAGCAATTGCATTTACTCAGTAGGCTACCTCGATCATGCAGCTCAGCTTTGAGAATGGTTTTCTGCTCCAAAGAAGGCCATCCTCTTTGCAGGACTTCCAAAGTATCATCATCAAAAGGGACAATTTTTGAACAACATTTTTCCTTACATCCATCTCTTTTAGCAGCAGAGGGTCCTTTTGATCAACAAAGTTAACTTTTACTGCAAACAGTTTTTTGAAATTTTGTTCTGGATAACCTCCCATCTTCCACCCTACATAAACTTGAGCTCATCCAAAACTCTGCTGCCCATATCCTAACTTGGACCAAGTCCTGTTTGCTCATTTAAACCCATCCCAAACCCATCAAGAGACTTTTTCAATTGAATGGGTTCTTCTGAAACAAAGAAGGTCTGAAGTAGCCATATCTTGGCCCATTGTTGGTCACCACAGGGAGGGGGATCTGTGTCTCCCAACAGAGGCAACATGTGCAAGATTGTTACCTTAAAAAGTAGCTCTCTGGAGAGAGGGGGGGGTGGGGAGTGGAGAATCAGAACCACATCACAAAAGTCTGTCCAGCCAAGAGCTGAGAGACCCAGCAAAAACCAAAGAAGGAACCCTGCTGTGAATTCTACACTTCAACTTCCTGCAGCAGAGAACTGAAAGTAATCACAGTCTCCAGACTGAAATCTTAACCACCAGAAAAATCTACCAACAACCCAGGCCTGCAACTTTAAAAGAGCAATTGACCTCTGAGAAGATTCAATAGGTTTACCATAAACCCTGAATACCTACCTCACTTCAAACCACTTACCTCTTTTCCTCTCTATCTATCTTCTTGTGTGTGTCTGTGTGCATGTGTGTGTATACGTGTGTGCGTGCGCATGAGTACAGGCATGTGTGGGTGCAGTTGTGACAATTTTGGGAATGAATATTGTTCAATAAATAGTTAATCTTCTGTTTTAAACTTACAAGAAAACCTATCACTGTCTGTTTATTTGACAAATAAAACACAAAGGGATTAAAACCCCACTAACAAAAACACTTGCTGCAGTCATTTGGGAGGTGAATAGTATGAACCACCATACCCATTACCACCTGGCTGTAACAGATAGATAATAGCTGAACTGTAAATGCTGATAGGTATGTTTTGACACTGAGGCAAACTACACATGCATTAAAAGAGAAGCCAGAGTTTAAAGTATGATAGTGACATTTCAGGATTTTCTGTCCATTTTTCCACAGAAAAGATTTGGAGTAAAGATTTTCTTTTAATGTTTGGTTTTTAAAAGCATTGAGTGCAAAATTTGGATGCATAGTGCTGCCTATGAACGGCTGATATGATTCTGCCCATTGTCTGTGAAGTGACAAGATGTATCCAAGACTATAAGGTGCGATATAAATCCACGATTCTCAAGCAGAATTTAAGTTTGACAGCAATGCATCAAATTCTACCAGTATCTTTAATATAACTGGCCCATTAGGTTACATTCACAATAAGATAGCATTTCACATTTGTTTCTACTCAAGAGCCTAGATGACAATTGTTATGCTGCAGTTGTGCATTACTGGAATTACTGGGCATAGTTAGATATGCCAAGCGAAATGAATATGCAAATATCTTAATTTCAATTTTTAAATTAAGAAACTGAAGTAAAGCGGCAAGGCCCATTGTGAAGAATACCATCAGCGACCACTGACCTATAAAATAGACATGCTCAACCAGAATGCTGCATCCAAAAATGGTAGAGTTCTAGGTGCCAGAAATAGTTTTCAAACATCAGCAAAAAATTCTACCAGATGCTGATTGATACATTACTGCAAACATCAAAATGCTCCAAAACAGAAAAATGCCATCAGAAAGTAGACAAGAAGCTTAACGTGACAGAAAATATATCTGCTCTCAATGACAGAAATGTGGAGAAGTCTGGCATGTTGCTCATTTTGTAACTTTATGCTGTTAAGTTGTGTTGCATTAAGGGAGTCTGCTCATAAGTGCTGTTCTATATGTTCATTTCACTGAAATAAAACAGTTTATTCATTTGTATCAGCCTTGTCTCACCAAGCATTTGCTTGGTGCACCTTCGGAGATTGAAGAAGCTTTTGTACGAAAGACAGTCATTCAGCCTAGATCACAGGGGATGTGATTGTTACATTCCTTGGTTACAGTATTGTGCAAGTAGATATAGGGCAGTCTGAGTCAACTTCTATAAACGTAATACACTCAGACGACTTATGGCAGCTACTGATAAACCAAATCCTGGAAGGTACCTATGCCAGATCTGAATTTGTAACAGTGCTTTAATTCAAACTTAATATCAATATGCTTGAAAGTTTGCAAGAGAATCACTTATAAGCTACACTAATTAACCAATTGCTAATTTTGCATTTATAGTCCTGAGAATTACAGTGTAAAAATGATTCTAATAGCCACTTATCAGACTGGATTTTGTGTATGAGGCAGGGCTTCTGGCGCCGGGCCGAAAAGGCAGGGGGAAAACTGCCTTTGCATTTTCTCGGCCCCACTAGAGCAATCCTCCGGTCTTTTTAAATCGAAGTTTCAGGAGGCGGGATCCCCGTCCCTTTAAAGGAACAGGGATCCCACCACCAATTGATACTGGCCAATCAGAGGGCCGACCGCTCAGCAGTATCAGCAGCAGCACCTATGCAGTCCATGGGGAGGGGGTCCCGAAGGGGTAAAGTTGTTCCCAGTGGGGGTCCTCCATGGACCACAAATTGCCCACGAAGGAGAGACCCCCCCCCCCCAAAGCCTGCAGGGAGGGCGCCTCATTTTACAAGGCATCCTCCCCGCACAGCAGAAGCAATCTCTCCCCCACCTGCCCCACTCACCGCTGGTAAGATCCCATCGGCAGCAGCAAGAGGCCCTTAATTGGCCACTTAAGGGTGTCAATTGGCCTGTGGGCACAAAGGTTGTTGTCAGCCTATCCTGCCCCTGGGAAGATCGCTGGGCGATGGGGAGGTGATGGGCCCTCCGCCCCACCCTGCCCCTCCACCACCCATCGTGGTACTCCGTGCCCCACTACCTCCGATCCCACCTCGGGGGGCCTTACAAAATCAAGCCCGTCATGTGTCAACTTGACTTATTTGGAGCACTGTTTTATCTGAGTCAGAAACTTGTGAGTCAAACCCCACTTCCAGACTTCCACACATCATCTAGGCTGATACTTCAGTGCAGTATTGATAATGCTACGTTGTCTGGAGTGCTCCATGGAGAGGTCACTCTTTAGTCGCCCCACAGGGACCAAAACAACATGGAAGACAGCAGTTACGGGTTATAAGTCCAGCTCAATTGGCGTAGAGATTGGGCGCCACGGGTTACCTTTGTCGGTGGGAGAGGTCATCGCATCTCACTGGACAGCTACTGCCTGCCTCAAACCGGGCAGCTCCCGGTCAGTAAGGTTCCGTCCCGTCACAGTCCACCTGCTTCAATGGGTGCTTGGAGCTCAGGGTCATTGCCCCAAATGTGGACTGCAACACCGCCCCAAACAGCACGCCAAAAAAAGGAAAGGTACCAGCCCTTCGTTTTGGAAGCTGGAACGTCAGAACTATGTGTCTTGGCCTGTCGGATGACCTTACACAAATCAACGATTCTCGGAAGACCGCCATCATTAACAACGAGCTCAGTAGACTCAATGTGGATATTGCAGCACTTCAGGAGACACGCCTCCCTGCGAGCGGATCTCTAAGAGAGCAAGACTACATGTTCTTCTGGCAGGATAGGGATCCTGAAGAACCAAGACAGCATGGAGTGGGCTTCGCCATCAGAAACCCTTTGCTCAGCATGATAGAGCCACCCTCAAATGGCTCGGAACGCATATTGTCCATCCGACTGCTCACCGCCTCTGGTCCAGTACACCTACTCAGCATCTATGCTCCAACACTCTGCTCCCACCTGAAGCTAAAGACAAGTTCTACGAGGAACTCCATAATATCATTAGTAGCATCCCCAATACCGAACATCTGTTCCTGCTGGGGACTTTAATGCCAGGGTTGGGGCCGACCGTGACTCATGGCCCTCCTGCCTTGGGCGCTATGGCATTGGAAGGATGAATGATAATGGACAGAGACTGCTTGAGTTGTCTACCTATCATAACCTCTGCATCACCAACTCGTTCATTCATACTAAACCCTGTCACCAGGTTTCTTGGAGGCACCCAAGATCACATCGTTGGCACCAGCTGGACCTCATCGTCACAAGGCGATTCCCTTTAAACCAAATCACACGCAGCTTCCACAGTGCGCACTGCGACACCCACCACTCCCTGGTGTGCAGCAAGGTTAGACACAAACCAAAGAAGCTGCATCACTCCAAGCAGAAGGGCCACCCGCGCATCAACACGAGCAGAATTTCTTATCCACAGTTGTTACATAAGTTTCTAAATTCACTTGAAAAAGCCCTTCAAAACACTCCTACAGGGGATGCAGAGACCAAGTGGGCCCAAATCAGAGACGCCATCTATGACTCAGCAATGACCACCTATGGCAAACGTGTGAAGCAGAATGCAGACTGGTATCAATCTCACTTTGAAGAGCTGGAACCTGTCATAGCCGCTAAGTGCATTGCATTGCTGAACTACAAGAAAGACCCCTGCGTGTTCGCAGCACGTAGCGCCGTAGCACTTAAAGTAGCCAGAAGCGCTGCACAAACAACAGCCAGGTGCTGCGCAAATGACTACTGGCAACACCTATGCAGTCGTATTCAGCTGGCCTCTGACACCGGAAACATCAGAGGAATGTTTGATGACCTTAAGAGAGCTTTTGGGCCAACCACCAAGAAGATCGCCCTCCTCAAATCTAAATCAGGGGACACAATCACTGACCAACGCAAGCAAATGGACCGCTGGGTGGAGCACTACCTAGAACTGTACTCCAGGGAAAATGTTGTCACTGAGACCGCCCTCAATGCAGCCCAGTCTCTGCCACTCATGGATGAGCTGGATGAACAGTCAACAAAATCGGAACTCAGTGATGCCATTGATTCTCTAGCCAGCGGAAAAGCCCCTGGGAAGGACGGCATTTCCCCTGAAATAATCAAGAGTGCCAAGCCTGCTATACTTTCAGCACTCTGTGCTGGGACGAGGGAGCAGTACCACAGGACATGCATGATGCCAATATCATCACCCTCTATAAGAACAAGGGTGACCGCGGTGACTGCAACAGCTACCGTGGAATCTCCCTTCTCAGCATAATGGGGAAAGTCTTCGCTCGTGTCGCTTTAAACAGGCTGCAGAAGCTGGCTGAGCATGTCTACCCTGAGGCACAATGTGGCTTTCGAGCAGAGAGATCCACCATTGACATGCTGTTCACCCTTCACCAGCTACAGGAGAAATGCCGCGAACAACAGATGCCCCTCTACATTGCTTTCATTGATCTCACCAAAGCCTTTGACCTCGTCAGCAGACGTGGTCTCTTCAGACTACTAGAAAAGATCGGATGTCCACCAAAGCTACTAAGTAGCATTACTTCATTCCGTGACAATATGAAAGGCACAATTCAGCATAGCAGCGCATCATCAGACCCCTTTCCTATCCTGAGTGGCATGAAACAGGGCTGTGTTCTCGCACCTACACTGTTTGGGATTTTCTTCTCCCTGCTGCTCTCACATGCGTTCAAGTCTTCAGAAGAAGGAATTTTCCTCCACACAAGATCAGGGGGCAGGTTGTTCAACCTTGCCCATCTAAGAGCGAAGACCAAAGTATGGAAGGTCCTCATCAGTGAACTCCTCTTTGCTGATGATGCTGCATTAACATCTCACGCTGAAGAGTGTCTGCAGAGACTCATCGACAGGATTGCGTCTGCCTGCAACGAATTTGGCCGAACCATCAGCCTCCAGAAAATGAACATCATGGGACAGGACGTCAGAAATGTTCCATCCATCAATATTGGCGACCACGCTCTGGAAGTGGTTCAAGAGTTCACCTACCTAGGCTCAACTCTCACCAGTAATCTGTCTCTCGATGCAGAAATCAACAAGCGCATGGGAAAGGCTTCCTCTGCTATGTACAGACTGGCCAAGAGAGTGTGGGAAAATGGCGCACTGACACGGAACACAAAAGTCCGAGTGTATCATGCCTATGTCCTCAGTACCTTGCTCTACAGCAGCAAGGCCTGGACAACGTATGTCAGCCAAGAGCGATGTCTCAATTCATTCCATCTTCGCTGCCTCCGGAGAATCCTTGGCGTCAGGTGGCAGGACCGTACCTCCAATACAGAAGTCCTCGAGGCGGCCAACATCCCCAGCATATACACCCTACTGAGCTAGTGGCGCTTGAGATGGCTTGGCCATGTGAGCCGCATGAAAGATGGCAGGATCCCCAAGGACGCATTGTACAGCGAACTCGTCACTGGTATCAGACCCACCGGCCGTCCATGTCTCTGCTTTAAAGATGTTTGCAAACGCGACATGAAGTCCTGTGACATTGATCACAATTCGTGGGAGTCAGTTGCCAGTGATCGCCAGAGCTGGCGGACAGCCATAAAGGCGGGACTAAAGTGTGGCGAGTCAAAGAGACTCAGCAGTTGGCAGGAAAAAAGACAGAAGCACAAGGGGAGAGCCATCTGTGTAACAGCCCCGACAACCAATTTTATCTGCAGCGCCTGTGAAAGAGTCTGTCACTCTAGAATTGGCCTTTATAGCCACTCCAGGCGCTGCTTCACAAACCACTGACCATCTCCAGGCACTTACCCATTGTCTTTCGAGACGAGGAGGCCAAAGAAGATAAAGAAATATCAAAGCTTGCTCATTACTACGTGTCATTTCAGCATTTTTTCTTTTAAATGTGTGAATACTGTATGCTTTTAAAATCATACATTGCATGTCACTCTTTTTCCCCAAATCCTTTCTGTGGAAAATGGCCAAAAAAATCCTTAAATCTGAAAATCATATTTTAAATGTTAAACCAAAGCCCTACCTATCTATTCTCGTGGGTGAGAAGATTCTTTGGCACTATGTGAAAAAGACCAATGGGTTATACAGGCCAATGGTGAGACCACATCTGGAGTACTGTGTACAGTACTGGTCTCCTTATTTAAGGAAGGATGTAAATGCATAGGAAGCAGTTCAGAGAAGGTTTACTAGAGTCATCTCTGGAATGGGCAGGTTGTCTTATGAGGAAGATTGGGCTGGCTAGGCTTGTATCCACTGGAGTTTAGGAGAGTAAGAGACGACTTGATTGAACATATAAGATCCTGAAGGGTCTTGACAGGGTGGATGTGGAAAGGATGTTTCCTCTTGTGGGAAAATCTATAACTAGGGGTTACTATTTAAAAATAAGAGGTCACCCATTTAAGACAGAGATGAGGAGGAATTTTTTCTCTCAGAGGGTCGTGAGTCTTGGGAACTCTCTTCCTCAAAAGGCAGTGGAAGCTTAAATATTTTTAAAGCAGAGGTCGATACATTCTTGATAGGCAAGGGGGTGAAAGGTTATCGGGGGTAGGCAGGAATGTGGAATTGAGGTTAGATCAGCCGTGATCTTATTGAATGGCGGAGCAGGCTCGAAGGGCCAAGTGGCCTACTCCTGTTCCTAAACGTATGTTCGTATGTTCATATTTCCTAGCCAACATATCTCCCTTAACTAGAAACAGATTCAATAGAAACCGATTCCTTTCATTTACTGTTTGCGAGATTTTGCTTGTACAAATTGACTGCTGCGTTTGCCGACATAACAATAGCTATGCTTCAACAGTATTTCATTGAATGTGAAATATTTTGGGAAGTCCAGATGATGTGTAAGTTGATGTATAAGTACAAATTCTTTCTGACCTTATTTCCTTGTTTTGCCTCTTCTGCTAGATCCCATTTTGACCTCTATTTTGTTTTATTCTTTTCCTTTACACCTTCCTGTTTTATATTTTTGTTGTCCTGAACAACATTCCTCTCTCCTGATATCACCAATTATTTATCTCATTAATGTTTATGGGATTTTGCCATATGCAAAGTAACTGCAATGTTTGCCTATTTTACAGTCACTGCTTTTGACAAATAATTCATTATATTTGAAAGCCTTTAAGACATTTCTTTTTTCACACTTTTTTTGTTCTTTCCCCTTGTCTCTATTTCATTGTATAAATATTATTTCCTAATGATTATGTTTGTTTGTATCCAAACTCTCTTTTTCATGCACACACACACACAAAATTAATGTTTAGTATCTGCTAAAAAAGATTAACCTTCCACTGGGGTTTCAGAAAGATATTAATAATCTGGTGATCCATCCATTTAGTAGTACAGAGTATATTTTATAAAGCTACAGTGCATTAATCAAAGTTTCAAAGCTTCCTTGAATTTATAACTTAATAAGAAATTGGGTTAGTCAGTGCTGAGGGAAGTGATGTATCCTGAAAGGAAAATGTATGTAATTTTCTGCTGCAATAAAAAAAAGAAAACCATTAATCTACAATCATGTGACTGCAGGAGGCCCTTTTTAAATTCGCAGCAAGAATTTAGTGTTTAAACAAATCACATTGTGCAAATATTATGCCAGATCATATGACAAGTTTCCACACTCGAATTATCTTCTTAATCTTTTTCAATGGTTAGAAGTATATTAGCAATCTCTTGTTTTACCATGCTGAGGCTGTTTACTTATAATCAGTAATTGTTTTGCTGTAGCTTCTACAGGCCAGGCCAGGAAAGTACTTTTTAAAGCATGATACAAGGGGAATTTTAATGAGCAGCAGTGTTAGGATATGGGGGGGTGCGCAGGGTGGGGGGTGGTGGTGGGTGGTGTGGGGGTCGGGGCAGTGGTGGGTTGTTGCCAAGACATCAATCAATATAAGTCTTGGAAATTTTAACTTCTGGACCTCATTAGCATTTTATTAGTTAACTGCCTACCCAACGTATCGGTGACAGGCAGCCCACCCACTTGACATGTGGGATTTCCTGCAAGCTTGTTATTTAAAGTGTGAATGTATTTCTTAAAGGGAGGTTGCATTCACCTCACTGAAATGTATCTGTGGCTTAACTGGAAGGATCTAAATATTGAAGATGAGTTGGAACCAAGCTCTGGAATCACGTTGCAGGATGTTCTGTTTTCATCTGATGGAAAAAAGTTATTATCACAGCAACAAGAAGTAGCAGAGGTAGGGAATTCTCAGAGCATCATGCACAGGAATTGGATTCCATGCAAAAATCACTTCAATGGCTTGACCAAAGCATCAAGAGTGAGTACAGGTCTTCATATCTCCATTTCCCTGTGTTACACCTGGCAATAGAACTTCCTCTTCTCCAACACTTTTAAGAACTATTTTTCCCAGCATCATATCCTTCTCCATCAACCAGAGGGGGACCTGTCCTTTTTCCAAACACATATGCATTGATTGCTTGTTGCCTTCAGAAACAGACGCTAACAGGCGGCAAATGCCAAACATTGACCATCTCTGATGACTGTTCTCCCTTCACAGCTCAGCTACTTTCTTTTCAAATAACACCTCCACATCCTGCTTTCAATTTGCTTCTTCTTCCTCTCAGTATACACATGATATGAAGAATTTGATTTGATTTAGAGATACAGCACTGAAACAGGCCCTTCGGCCCACCGAGTCTGTGCCGAACTTTAACCACCCATTTATACTAACCCTACACTAATCCCATATTCCTACCACATCCTCACCTGTCCTTATATCCCCCTACCACCTACCTATACTAGGGGCAATTTTATAATGGCCAATTTACCTATCAACCTGCCAGTCTTTTGGCTGTGGGAGGAAACCGGAGCACCCGGAGGAAACCCACGCAGACACAGGGAGAACTTGCAAACTCCACACAGGCAGTACCCAGAATTGAACCCGGGTCGCTGGAGCTGTGAGGCTGCGGTGCTAACCACTGTGCCACTGTGCCGCCCATAAAAGCACTACAAATATGCATATTTGTTTTCAACAGCCAATCAAACTCTCTCCCTCTTCACGATAAATGCAAGGGAGAGGAGCAAGACCGGGGTGGGAGCGGGGAGAGTAAAATCTAGTATCTAGGTCCTTACACAGAGGCTCCCATGAAGGAGTCAGTAGCCATCTCTTCAAGAGATTTATCTTGTCCCCTTGGAGCCAGCCACGCACTTTGGGGGATGAAGTGAAGTACAGAGGCAACCTGGACTGGCAGAGGATGAAGAAGTCATAGCAGCTTCCAGGAAAGTGAGCGCATCCATGGAGGAGGCTTTTGTGGTTGCAGACCTTGATGGCTACAGGTAGAGGGCTGCCATGGGGGCTGTGAGTCCTCAGGCCATTGTGGATCAGAGCACACAGGACCAAGACCATCTGCCTGGATAGGTGCAGCCACCTATGGCACTGTTGCTCAGTCATTTGCAGGTAGCTGACTTTTGGGCTGTGCACCCAATGTCTTGGGTAGCGCCTTCCTCCACTTTTAGCTCTCCTGCTGTGCTCCTCTGGCCTCCTGCTGTCCTGGAGGTTGCATATGCTGCAGATCATCCTGGCTGCTCTGACCAATGTCAGTGTAGCCTGTTGCCATCTGAACTCTCTCAGCTAGGCTTTGTGCATTCACCAGGCCTTTCCCTGCCAACCCCAAGTGCCCAAGTGATGCCAGCGGCCTCACGTCCCTCTCCGGTTTCCTGACACTCACCACTGAGAATAGCAAGTCTAACACAGGTGGAGTGGGGCCTATTAGGGACAAAGAGGGTACTGTTACAGGGCAAGGCTAGAATACTTAATAAGTACTTTGTATTGGTGTTTACTAATGAAGAGGAATCTAACAAAATACCAGTAGAAGTGGAGAGAGTAGAGGCAGTGGATAGGGTAAAAATTAAGAACGAGGAGGTACTGGAAAGTTTGGCTATGCTTAAGTTAGATAAGTCAAATGGTCCAGATGGCTTGCATCCCAGGTTGCTAAAGGAAGTGGGGGTGGAGATAGCAGAAGAGCTTGGCATAATCTTTCAATCTTCCCTAGATACTTGCTGATGATACCAAACTTGGAGGAGTGGCAAGCAGTGAGGATAATACAAACTGCCTGCAACAGGACATAAATATGCTAGCAGAATGGGCAGACAAGTGGCAGATGCAACTTAATACAGACAAGTGTGAGGTGATGCATATTGGCAGAGGGATAGGGTGAGGCAATATGGACTTAATGGTGTCGTTCTAAAGAGTGTGCAGGAACAGAGGGACCAGCAAAGCATATGGGATCTTGGGCTTCATAAATAGGGGCATTGAGTAGAAAAGCAGGGAAGTTATGCTGAATCTTTATAAAGCTTTGGTTAGGCCCCAACTAGAGTATTGCTTCCAGTTCTGGTCACCACACTTTAGGAAAGATGTGAGGGTCCTTGAGAGGGTGTACAGGAGATTTACCAGAATGGTTCCAGGAATGAAGGATTTTAATTACAAGGATAGTTTGGAAAAGCTGGGATTGTTCTCCTTGCAGCAAAGGAGATTGAGGGGAGATTTGATAGAAGTGTACAAGATTATGACAGACTTAGATGAATTAGTCAAGGAAAAATCTGTTCCCATTAACTGATGGTACAAGGACTAGGGGACACAGACTGAAGGTTTTGGGCAAGAGATGCAGGGGGATTGTGAGAAGAACTTTTTTACACAGTGACCACAAGGGTGGTGAAAATGGAACCATCAATGATTAAAAAAGGAAATTGGATGGACACTTGAAGGAAACAAACTTGCGGGGCTATGGGGATCGAGCAGGGGAGTGCGACTGACTGGATTGCTCTGCGGAGAACCGGCATGGACTTGATGACCGGATGGCATCTTCCTATACCATAAATGATTATGACTTTACAGCAGTAACGGTGGCCACTCAGTGACACTTTTGAAACAACTGAGCTTTTTTGGGGCCTCTGTAGTCTTTTAATTATCCCTTCCCATAGCTTTTATAGCTCCCCTCTGTGTTCACGTCTTGAACATCCTGTCCTGAGCCCCCCATGGCTTCCTCCACATTCCCAGTCTTTAAAAATTAAAAACATCTGCTGATAAGCCTGTCAATGATCTCTTCAACAAGCTCAACTTGCAATTAAATGAAAGTGTGCGCCCAACCAGTTCCCTCGTTGTCGGCGTCCCTTTAAAAATGGTACCGCGTTCTGGAGGCAGCCAGTCCAGAATGTGGCATTCAAAGCACACAGGCACCTGTTCCCACACTCAGTGGGTTTTCAAAATCTGGCCTTTGGTCTTTGATTCTCCTCTGTGTTGAAATGGACACTCAGAGTATTGACAGATAATGTATTGTGTTCACTTGCGAGCTACTGCAACTACCTATCATTTTGATTTATTGTATTTTCTGATTCATTCCATCAAGTCCATTTCCTCCAGAGTCCATGTATGATTTTTCTATCAAGGACTTCCCTCCCATATCATCTCTCGATTACTTGAGAGAACAGTAAGTTCCTTCCTGAGCTCTCCGGAACAAAAATTAAGCAATGCTATTTAATGTCTCCATAACACTCAACAAACATCAGTTTGAAGGGTGCCAGTTGAGGCTAAATCAATTAGGTCTATTGGAGTTAAATCCACGTATTCACCATCCTAAAATATTTTTTTCGTTTTTGCTTATATTTAACTTTGTTTGAAACTTTTTGAATGTTGTACATGTGTTCTCTTGACCTATGCTTGGCCAAATTGAAGGCACAAAGCAGATTCTATATGCAAATGATGGACTGGTACAGCATTCATCCCCATGTTTTATAGATAGTTAAATGTTTGTGCAACTGTAAAAAGCAGGTGCTGTCATGAGATTCTTTGTGTTAGCTTAAGCAACACAGTGAGTTGCATGGATTCCAGTTCCTTGAAGATTTCTAGATGGTTTATTAACAATTAAACTAGTATATACAATACAGAGCAAACTATATACAAAACCTTTGTTTAGGGTGTTCCAGTGTAGAGTGTGTATGGCTTCTAGTCACATGACTACATCCTTGTACGTAGCTCATTAGCAGACTGAGTTCTTAAAGCAATCATGCAACATCCTCTTTCTTTCCAAAGATAAGTCTTGTACTCTACAAGTAAAAACACATAAAATTCGATAATATAAAAATTAGTTATACAGGGATAGAGATGATAAAATTTGCAAGTATAAGGATAGGGATAGTGAAATTTACAAGTGCAGAAGCTTAGGAGTCCATATATCGTTTCAGTGGTTTGACAACTGTTCCAGACCTTGTTATGGTATAATTTTCTGGGGATGTGGATTTCACCCTTGGCTGTTCTTGGCTTACGTACATGTTGTCAGTGTGTTGGTCGTTTTCCTGTTTTCCGTCACACATTCATCGTCAGAGTTTTAAAAAATTTGTTCATGGGATGTGGGCGTCGCTGACTAGGCCAGCATTTATTGCCCATCCGTAATTGCCCTTGAGAAGGTGGTGGTCAGCTGCCTTGTGTGTCCTTTCGAGTCTGCTGTGTGCAACTGGAGTATTGCTCAATTCTCTTAATTGGCTTCGATTCCTCCTCAACACTGCTCCGTTAGATGTTATAACCTCTACGACCTCGGCTCACTGCATACTTTGGATACCTCTGTGGGTAACCATGTTCTCATTGTGTGGTGTAAGACACTGACGTTTTGTCCTACGTGTAGTTGAGGTAGTTCCGCCCCTGCATGTCGATCATGCACCATCTTCAATCTCCCTTGTTTTACGAACAGTGTCTCCTGCATCACGGAGAATTTGGACAGATGATGGCTTGGCAGAATCGTTCTTACCTGTCAGTCAAACGTTATCTCTGCTGGTGCTGGTAAGCCCATATCCATAGGTGTAGCTCTGAGGTGGAGCACAGCAACAAGAAAATCTTGTTTTGTTGTTCTACACTTCAGGATAAACGATTTATCTGTGCAAACCATTTGTTCAGCAAGACTGTTAGATCTAGGGTACTTTGGTGAGGACGTCACATGGTTTATGCCCCATTTGGCACACATATCCCTGAAAGATCTGCCCATATACTGTAGCCTATTGTCAGAAATAATTTCTTCAGGTGCACTGAACAGACTGAATATGGCACTCAATGTAATAAAAGCAAAATACTGCAGATGCTGGAAATCTGAAATAAAAACAAGAAATGCTGGAAATACTCAGCAGGCCTGGCAGCATCTGTGGAGAGAGAAGCAGAGTTAATGCTTCAGGTCAGTGAGCCTTCTTCAGAACTAGTTTGAGAGACTCAAACGTATGCTGATGGTCCTTCTGCCATACATATGGCATGTCTTTCAGTGCTAATGCTTTGTCAGAAAAATTTGGAATGTATGGTGCCAAGAAGTTGAAAAATCTAAGGCATCCCTGTAAATCTTTGTCTTGTGGAGTAGGCATATGCCTTACATCTTTGACTTTACCTAGGTCATCAACCGGAATTGATGGAGCCAAAGAAGTAGATCTGACGAACATTCACCTGGCACTTATTGCTGTTAAAAACGAGCCCTTTGCGATGAGCTACTGCCATCAGTGAATGAATGAAGATTTCGATCATGCTTTTCTTTGGTTTTGCCCATTACTGCAATATCATCGGCAATGCATATATATTCAGCAGGTTTTCTATTATTCTGTCCAAATGCTGCTGAAACAGATCTTGACTGCCAGAAAAGCCAAAGGGTAGTCTCTGGAAGCAATATCTTCCAAATGGTGTCCTAAAGATGGTGACTTCCTGAGATTCTTAGCTAGGTGTACCGATCAATATCCATATTTAGCATCCAACCTGGAGAAGAATTTGGCTCCTGTGAATTTGGGGTTCAATTGCTTTGGTGTTGGATCTTGTGGAAGCATCTCTTTAGGAATACGTTTAGATGCCTGGGATCTAGACACACCCTGATTGCTCCATCCTACTTCAGTACGCACATAATTGGGCTGCACCAGTCTGTGTGATGATGCACACGACGGATGATGCCATTGCGTTCCATGTCATCCAATTTGCGTTTAAGCTTTTCTTGTACGTGCACACTGCACTTACTGGGATGGTCGATTGATGGAATTGCATCCTCTCTGAGGTGCAGTATGGCATCACCTTTGAAATCTTCTATGGCATTGAACCAAGGTACATTTGTTGTAATTCCTGGATTGACTCAATGCGGATACCCTTGGTCTCTTCTGCTGTAATGGGTACCTTGGTGATCTCGTGGATAGACACGATGTTGAAGTCCTTACATGCTGGTAGCCCTGCCACTGCTGGTCCGCTCATGTCTACCAGGTAAATATTTGTGGTTTGCATGCCGACTTGCCAGAGCTGCATTGCAAAGTTAGTGTGCCACTGCAAAGGATGGGTGACCTATTTAATGCAGATAACTTTGCAATTGTCGATTGTATTTATTTACAATGACCCCGGTACATATCCTTCAGGATTCTGACTGGTAGGATATTTGCACTAGCTCCCTTGTCAATCTTAGTCCTGAGTGTGCATTTGCCAACTTTATTTGGGCACGTTATTAATAGCAGCAAAAGCTTCCAGTTGTTTGACTTCATCAACATAATGTGTCAGGTTCACAATATGAAACGCCTGCTCGTCTTCTGGCTGAGAATCACCCCACTCTGAGTCTTGTCTCAGGTCTATTTCACTGTGGACCTCATGTATCGGCTCACATTTACACAGACCTCTGGCATTCTCCTTGCTGCTGTTGCCATGTTGCTGCGCCTGTCTTATTTTTTTTGTGTGTCTTATTGTGACTTCTGGCTGCATTGTTGGAGCCAGATTTCTTGCATAGGCGGGCCCAGTGTCCTTTTAAACAGCACATCTTGCACAGATCTTGAAATGCAAGACATCATCACAGGGAGTGGGACAAACCACACTTACCACACAGCTTGCTTGCTTTTTGCGACTTGGTTACCGTGCTGATACTGTCGGCTGCACCTACTGCTTGCAGATGCTGTTCTCCAGCTACAATGGCTTCACATTTCCTGCCATCTTCTAGAAGCGCATCAATGCTGTGACCTTTCTTTTTCCCAAAAAGGTCTTTTTGAAATGCTTCAATGGGTGTTGAGACAATCACCAGCTCCATTATTTGCTCCGACAGCTCAGGTTCTGAAAAATCGTATTCACTGCCCTTACTACAACATCTGCTGATGAATTAATCTATTGATTCCTGTGGCTGTTGCCTGTAGGACATCAATTCCAGGCGATTAATTCTAAAATTCACTCTTACCCGAAGCTGATCTTCTATCACTTTCCATATCTTTGCGGGATCTTTCTGGTTCTCTTCAGATAAGCCAGAGGTATTGATTCTGTATAACCCCTCATTTCCAACTGCTATCAATATTTTTACATCCTGCTTCTCTAGTTCTGTAACCGTTGGTCTGTGAAGCATCGCTGCATTGTTTGTTAAAAATGTTTGAACTTGGATAGGATATCAATGGTCTTCCAGTTAATGCTGGGGAATTTGATCTCCATCTGTCTGCTGTTCTTTTGCTTTCTGCTCTATATTTAACATTGTTCAGCTATGTGTGTGCCTTCAGCACTCTACCTATTATGACTTTCCTATTTGTGGCTTAAAACTTGTGTTAAAATCTATTCTATTAACTTTTTGCTATTCCCCCTTTCAGAAATTCTTTTTCCAGGCTACCTGCTTTGACAGAGTATAACAGGTGCTTGACAGTGTTCTCTGATTTTTGGCTTTCAGCGCTTTCCCCTTTGCTTTTTCTTTGCTAGAGTTTGTGGATCTTCTTCATGCTTTAATGATTTTTTTCAGCTCTGGCTGTGTGAATGGAGACTCTGTTGTGTTTGGGGTTTCCTGTTCTTTTTTTTTTAGTCATCTCCTGCAATGGCACCAACCTCAATCAGTCCGAGAGAGAAATTGGGTTTTCCCTGTTTTTTTGCTCACTTCCATGGAACCTTTAAAAAAAATCAGTTCAGCCATAAACATATTGAATGGCGGAGCAGGCTTGAGGGGCCGAGTGGCCTACTCCTGTTCCTAATTCGTATGTTCGAATGTTCATAAGGATTTCAAAGCTATTTTTAAAAACTGGGATTCCTCGACTGTTGGCACAATGACTCATCCAATCACAGGAATTTACTTACAGCCTGTCTTTCACAGCTGGAGGTAAATTTTCTCTTCGTTCCACTGTTTGGGCCAGTATTTCTTTTGAACTTTCTCTCTTTTGGCTATAGGAAGGGTTGCTTTCTTAGCTGTTTTACCTGTGGTCTTCAAGCTTATATCTTGTCTTTTCACCACTGCTGCCACCGTGTCATGAGATTCTTTATGTTATCTTAAGCAACACAATGAGGTATGTGGATTCTAGTTCCTTGAACCTCTCTGGAGGGTTTATTAACAATTAAACTAGTATATACAATACAGAGCAAACTATATGCAGAACCTTTGTTTAGGGTGTTCCAGTGTAGCATGTGGCTTTTAGTCACATGACAATATCCTGGTACTTAGTTCATTAGCATACTGAGTTCTTAAAGGGGCATCACTCTTAAAGTGATCATACAAAAGGTGCGAGGAAGGTTGCCCAATTTGACACTTGCAAGCACTGTTTCTCTAAAGGAGACAAGGGCAAAGTTCATAGGTAGAAGGTGGTAAGCAGACTGTTAACTGTGCACTCTGCATGCAAGATGTGCAAGAATTGACGGAGAAGACGGCGACACACATAAAAATGACCTGGCAAGGAAACCGTAGCCAATAGAGCCATATATTTTGTGGACAGCTCAAAGATTACTTCCTGCACAGCGTTGTCTGTTCCTTGCCCATAAGCAAGGCGTCACACAACCATATAACTTATAGTTGGTTGTTTGCACCTCACCATGCCATTCCTGAGGAGGCTACAATTTCAATATACAGAGCAGAATTAAAACTCATCTTTACAAGGCCATAAGAACTCAAATTATTTTAGAGCAAACTCGATGCATAATGCACAGCCACACATTGACATCCAGGTTGGTGTGAAGGTTGTGTACATGCCTATAACAGTACATGTGCTATTTCAAATCTAAGCTTTCTAGATGATTTTTCTGCTGGTACAACCACATTCCAAATTGAGAGCACAATTACAATCTACAGAAAGGCACCCTTGTCAAGCTGAAAACACATCTCCATTGATGTGCTCAATGTGCTTCAACTCGGTCTGTGAACCCATGTAATTGGATAACAGTGGCTCTGGGCATCCACTTCAGTCACAGGCAGACCTCCCTTTGACGAATCTTCTACAAATACTCATTTGTCCTCCAGCTACCTCAAGGCAAGTCGAATTTCAAAAGGAACTTACCAACAGGTGTAGTTCTATACTACATTGAAATTCCTGACTGGTAGAGGGTAACGAGAGAAAAAATGTATTTTAAAATGTAGAAATTAAAGTGTGATGCAAAAAGCTCACAATGCAACAAAAGAAAATCAATGATTGCTGCACAAGCTGCTTCACAAAAAGCAGAAAGTGCTTTCTGCTTCATGTGCATGGCTGCAAATTTCTATGCGCTTTATTAGAAGTGCAAACTCATAGCAGTGTACATTATTCCAAGCCCAAACCAGTGGAAAAGCCAGGGCTGGATGGTATATCTTTACTTGCGCCTTTTTCTTGCCTTATAATGAAGCATGCATCTTGGATCGTCACAAGCCTTCTGCTTCCTCAGCTACTGGTGCATGGATGTGGAAGTTTGTCTCAATAATCTTCAATCAAATGGTGGAAAAATCCCAACCATATGCCTTTGAGGAAAGATTCTGTAATATTAATGTGCATCAGGCTCCTCACTGTCAACAACCCACTGAATCCTCAATATAAAAAATAGCTTTTCACTAATTCTACATCGCTTTCGCTAGGTATGACAGTCTACTGCACATCTGTTCCCTTGCTCCTTGTGTGGAATTCCACCAACAAGAGCACAAATTGTTGGAAAACCATGGGCAGCCTTCAATGTTTCAATATGTACTCCTAATGGGTATTGTTTCACACAAGGAACAAGGAAGCAGAACCTATAATTACCTTCTCAGTGGTACTCTTCACTCTCTGACAGAGTCTTCTGTCCATGTTCTGTACTCAAAACTGTTGTTTTTAACCTTTCACATTTTGCCACGACAGAAGGTTAAAATATGTAAGTCTAATGTCTGAGAATTGACAGCTGTGTATGAGCAGCTGCTGTTGCATGACCTATTCACAAAGTAATGTACATACCACGGCAATATTTTACGAAATGCCTTCTGCTTTATAATCTCAGGTCCATCCACTGTAAAGTCAGTCACCATTTTAAGTACGGAATTTTCCAGGTCATTTAAGGAAGAAAGTAGGAGAAATTCCACTTGCTCTAATTTCTGGCAGCAGTAAAATGGATGGTGTGATCTGAACGTGCACCAGATCACGTGAGGGAGACGCATGCGAGAAATTGGTGCTTGTGGCCTCATTTGTTAAGATTGTTCAAGCTGCCATTGGTACTTGCACTGTTTATTGGCAGCTCATCAACTGGTGGGGGAGCCACAAGAGATCAGGAATCAGTAATGCCATTTAAATGCAGCCTGCATCTCTTACAGGGGAAGTGCACGTTGGCTGCTGTTAACTGAATAAAAGTTATGCAGGTGAAATGACAAACAGAGGTGCTGCAGGAAGGGTTCTCTGTTGTTCTGATGCTGCTTTGAAGGTGCTGAAAGAGGAATGACCAGGAGGTCGTCCCTTCAGATGGCAGAAGGTGCCAAGTCAAGTTGCCTGGCACTAGTGAGCCATAACCCGATGTACTTTCTTTAAATTCGACCTTGTTAAATTTTAAAAATTATACACACCACCCAATTATAGAAGCATACAGACAGTATTCTGCAACTGAAAACTGATTTAAACATATTCATATAGCTCAGTATTTTCGTAACTTAAGATTTCCATTGCAGTCCATTCACTAAATAAAATTCGGACTAACATAATATGCATTCTTAGAATTCTAGAATGTACAAATTATTGTCTGCTAAATATATATTCTTAGAACATAAGGCAATATTGAGAATCAGTGCCTCGAGTCAGACAGCAGACAATTTACTAAAATAGACCAGATCATAGCCATTGCTCCCATTTTTTTCAGACAGCAGATGCTGGTAATGATTCTGCTGTTGCCATTTACAGATCTTCTAGACCCATCTTTTGTTTCTTTACTTGTCCCATTACCACCCGCTTTTTGCCTTGCACCATCATCTCTTTTGTTATAGGATCATAGGAACAGGAGTAGACCATTGAGCCCCTCAAAGCCTGTTCCACTATTCAATGGGAACAGGACTGATCTGTCACTCAACTCCATATACCCACCTTTGACCCATATCCCTTAACAAAGTGATTATTGACAATACAGCCGGCAGCTGACATCATCAGACTGTGCCAATCTGCGCACATGCAATGTGTTCCGCATTGCCAGGATTGGTTGGCACATGCGCAGATGATGTCATCGCGTAATGTGGGCAGAGAACCGGGAGAGAGCGGGGGGTGGAGGAAGCGGGCAGAGAGCGGGGGTGGGGGTGGGGGGAGCGGGGTTCGGGGTGGGGGAGCGGGGGTGGGGGCGGGGGGAGCGGGGTTCAGGGTGGGGGAGCGGGGGTGGGGAAAGCGGGGAGAGCACGGCTGAAGACCTTGGTGGTGGCGAGT
This sequence comes from Heterodontus francisci, assembly GCF_036365525.1. Lineage (NCBI taxonomy): Eukaryota > Metazoa > Chordata > Chondrichthyes > Heterodontiformes > Heterodontidae > Heterodontus > Heterodontus francisci. Next base: position 42,245,275 of record NC_090382.1, read on the forward strand.
GCACGGTCCCTCCCCCCACCCCCCCACGCTCACTCGCCCGCCGCCCGGCCCACTCGCTCTCTCCCTCCCCGGCCTGCTCGTTCTCTCCCTCTGGCCATTGTGTGCTGCCATGTGTTTAGGTTGCCTTCGTGTGAATATTTGAGCAGTGCCATCTTTAGTCCTGGCAACTGCCTGATGTCGCAGACTGTAATGTTTTAGCGGCACAGGCTGCAGTTGCGCATGTGCCACTGTAGTGCCACCTAGTGGTTGCATCGTCAGCAAACGCAGCCATCCCTTAATGTCGTTGAATAACAGAAATTTATCAACTTCAGATTTAAAATCAACGATTGATCTTGCATCAATTGTTATTTACAGAAGGAAATTCCAAACTTCCACCACCCTTTCCATGGAGAGGTGTTTCCTAACATCACTCCTGAAAGTTCTGGCTCTAATTTTTAGGTTATGTCCCCTAGTCTGAAATTCCTCTGCCAGCTGAAATAGGGTAGGATAGAGAGAAACTATCAACCTCCTTTGATATCTTGAAAACTTCCCGTTGAAAGTGTGTGCGCTTATTTCAGACATCATTTTTAAGCGTTAGCAGGTTGCATTGCCCTACATAGCCCAATTCAGCCCCCAAAATGCTTTCATTATGGGAAGTAAGGAATTGGACCAATACCATACGTATTGTACAATTTTTTTGATCTACAAATATTTCAAACTTTCAAATATTGGGTTTAGCATATTTTGGGATTTCTAGCTGTTGTCATGGAAGGACAAAATGGATGAAAAATTGGCTTAAGGACAGAGAACAGTAACTAAAATAAAAGCAAAATACTGCAGATACTGGAAATCTGAAATGAAAACAAGAAATGCTGGAAATACTCAGCAGGTCTGGCAGCATCTGTGGAGAGAGAAGCAGAGTTAACGTTAGAGAGCGGTAAATACAAAAAACTTACCTCGGGGATTCTCGGAGCAGTCTCGGAGGGCGGAGTTCCAGACCGGTAAGTATAAAAAACTTACCTCGGAGATTCTCGGAGCAGACTCGGAGGGCGGAGTTCCAGAGCGGTAAGTATAAAAAACTTACCTCGGGGATTCTCGGAGCAGACTCGGAGGGCGGAGTTCCAGAGCGGTAAGTATAAAAAACTTACCTCGGGGATTCTCGGAGCAGACTCGGAGGGCGGAGTTCCAGAGCGGTAAGTATAAAAAACTTACTTCGGGGATTTTCGGAGCAGACTCGGAGGGCGGAGTTCCAGAGCGGTAAGTATAAAAAACTTACTTCGGGGATTTTCGGAGCAGACTCGGAGGGCGGAGTTCCAGGCCGGTAAGTTACCTCGGGTGGGAAAAAAAAACTGAAAAAGTGACGTACAGGAAAGCTGTGACCTGATTGGCTGGTAGGGAATCTGTACCGAATTTGAAAATAAAACTGATAAAAATTGATTAAAACACTAATTAACTAATTAATAAGTAGAGTAACTAAACCAGAGGGAAGAGATTACTGTATTTAGTTAGCATTTAATATTTATAGCAGGAATCGAGCACTAGAGACCATATAGTTAAGTGTATCATAATTTAGTAAGGATTTAATAAGTATTTATTTATTTTATATTAATTAACTAATTAGTGCTAGAAATGACAGTTAGAGGGGTGAAGTGCTTCACCTGTGAGATGTGGGAGGTCCGTGCCACTTCCAGCGTTCCGGGCAACTACATCTGCAGGAAGTGTACCCAGTTACAGCTCCTCACAGACCACATGGATCAGTTGGAGTGACAACTGGATGCACTTAGGAGCATGCAGGTGGCAGAAAGTGTCATAGACAGAAGTTTTAGAGAAGTGGTTACACCCAAGGTGCAGGCAGATAGATGGGTGACCGCTAGAAGGGGCAGGCAGTCAGTGCAGGAATCCCCTGTGGCTATCCCCCTCTCTAACAAGTATACTGTTTTGGATACTGTTGGGGGGGTTGGCCTATCAGGGGAAAACAGCAGCAGCCAGAGCAATGGCACCACGGCTGGCACTGTTGTTCAACAGGGAGGAACAAAGCGCAGAAGAGCAATAGTTATCGGGGATTCTATAGTCAGGGGCACAGATAGGCGCTTCTGTGGATGTGAAAGAGACTCCAGGATGGTATGTTGCCTCCCTGGTGCCAGGGTCAAGGATGTCTCTGAATGGACAGGGGGCATTCTGAAGGGGGAGGGTGAACAGCCAGAGGTTGTGGTACACATCGGTACCAACGACATAGGCAGGAAGAGTGATGAGGTCCTGCAGGGGGAGTTTAGGAAGTTAGGCAGAAAGTTAAAAAACAGGACCTCTAGGGTTGTAATCTCGGGATTACTCCCTGTGCCACGTGCCAGTGAGGCTAGAAATAGGAAGATAGTGCAGCTAAACACGTGGCTGAGCAGCTGGTGTAGAAGGGAGGGTTTCAGATATCTGGACCATTGGGATCTCTTCAGGGACAGATGGGACCTGTACAAGAAGGACAGGTTGCATCTAAACTGGAGGGGCACAAATATCCTGGCTGCGAGGTTTGCTAGCGTCACTCGGGAGGGTTTAAACTAGTGTGGAAGGGGGGGGTGGGAACCAGAGCAGTAGGACAGCAAGTGAAATAAATGAAAAGGAACCAGTAAATAAGGCCAGTAAAACTAAGAGGAAGAGCAGGCAGGGAGATGTTGCGGAGAACAGCGGGACTGGCGGTCTGAAGTGCATTTGTTTCAATGCAAGAAGTATAACAGGTAAGGCAGATGAACTTAGAGCTTGGATTAGTACTTGGAACTATGATGTTGTTGCTATTACAGAGACTTGGTTGAGGGAAGGACAGGATTGGCAGATAAATGTTCCAGGATTTGGAAGCTTCAGGGGGGATAGAGGGGGATGTAAAAGAGGTGGGGGAGTTGCATTACTTGTTAAGGAGAATATCACAGCTGTACTGCGGGAGGACACCTCGGAGGGGTCATGCAGCGAGGCAATATGGGTGGAGCTCAGGAATAGGAAGGGTGCAGTCACGATGTTGGGGGTTTACTACAGGCCTCCCAACAGCCAGCGGGAGGTAGAGGAGCAGATATGTAGGCAGATTTTGGAAAGATGTAAAGGTAACAGGGTTGTAGTGGTGGGTGATTTTAACTTCCCTTATATTGACTGGGACTCACTTAGTGCTAGGGGCTTGGATGGGGCAGAATTTGTAAGGAGCATCCAGGAGGGCTTCTTGAAACAATACGTAGATAGTCCAACTAGGGATGGGGCCATTCTGGACCTGGTATTGGGGAATGAGCCCGGCCAGGTGGTTGAAGTTTCAGTCGGGGAGCATTTCGGGAACAGTGACCATAATTCCGTAAGTTTTAAGGTGCTTGTGGATAAGTATAAGAGTAGTCCTCGGGTGAAGGTGCTAAATTGGGGGAAGGCTAATCTTAACAATATTAGGCAGGAACTGAAGAATTTAGATTGGGGGCGGCTGTTTGAGGGTAAATCAACATCTGACATGTGGGAGTCTTTCAAATGTCAGTTGATTAGCATCCAGGACCAGCATGTTCCTGTGAGGAAGAAGGATAAGTTTGGCAAATTTCGGGAACCTGGGATATTGTGAGCCTCGTCAAAAAGAAAAAGGAAGCATTCGTAAGGGCTGGAAGGCTAGGAACAGACAAATCCCTTGTGGAATATAAAGACAGTAGGAAGGAACTTCAGCAAGGAGTCAGGAGGGCTAAAAGGGGTTATGAGAAGTCATTGGCAAACAGGATTAAGGAAAATCCCAAAACTTTTTATACGTATATAAAGAGCAAGAGGCAAACCAGGGAAAGGGTTGGCCCACTCAAGGACAGAGAAGGGAATCTAAGTGTGGAGCCACAGGAAATGGGCGAGGTACTAAATGAGTACTTTGCATCAGTATTCACCAAGGAGAAGGACTTGGTGGATGATGAGCCTAGGGAAGGGAGTGTAGATAGTCTCAGTCATCTCATTATCAAAAAGGAGGAGATGTTGGGTGTCTTGCAAAGCATTAAGGTAGATAAGTCCCCAGGGCCTGATGGGATCTACCCCAGAATACTGAGGGAGGCAAGGGAAGAAATTTCTGGGGCCTTGACAGAAATCTTTGCATCCTCATTGGCTACAGGTGAGGTCCCAGAGGACTGGTGAATAGCCAATGTTGTTCCTTTGTTTAAGAAGGGTAGCAAGGATAATCCAGGAAATTATAGGCCGGTGAGCCTTACGTCAGTGGTAGGGAAATTAGTAGAGAGGATTCTTCGGGACAGGATTTACTCCCATTTGGAAACAAATGGACTTATTAGGAGAGGCAGCATGGTTTTGTGAAGGGGAGGTCGTGCCTCACTAATTTGATTGAGTTTTTTGAGGAAGTGACAAAGATGATTGATGAAGGAAGGGCAGTGGATGTTATCTATATGGACTTCAGTAAAGCCTTTGACAAGGTCCCTCATGGCAGACTGGTACAAAAGGTGAAGTCACATGGGATCAGAGCGGTGCTGGCAAGATGGATACGGAACTGGCTCGGTCATAGAAGACAGAGGGTAGCAGTGGAAGGGTGCTTTTCTGAATGGAGGGATGTGACTAGTGGTGTTCCACAGGGATCAGTGCTGGGACCTTTGCTGTTTGTAGTATATATAAATGATTTGGAGGAAAATATAGCTGGTCTGATTAGTAAGTTTGCGGACGACACAAAGGTTGGTGGAGTTGCGGACAGTGATGAGGATTGTCAGAGGATACAGCAGGATATAGAGCGGTTGGAGACTTGGGCGGAGAAATGGCAGATGGAATTTAATTCGGACAAATGTGAGGTAATGCATTTTGGAAGGTCTAATGCAGGTGGGAAGTATACAGTAAATGGCAGAACCCTTAGGAGTATTGACAGGCAGAGAGATCTGGGCGTACAGGTACACAGGTCACTGAAAGTGGCAACGCAGGTGGATAAGGTAGTCAAGAAGGCAGACGGTATGCTTGCCTTCATTGGTCGGGGCATAGAGTATAAAAATAGGCAAGTCATGCTGCAGCTGTACAGAACTTTAGTTAGGCCACACTTAGAATATTGCGTGCAATTCAGGTCACCACACTACCAGAAGGACGTCGAGGCTTTGGAGAGGGTACAGAGGAGGTTTACCAGGATGTTGCCTGGTCTGGAGGGTATTAGCTATGAGGAGAGGTTGGATAAACTCCGATTGTTTTCACTGGAACGACGGAAGTGGAGGGGCGACATGATAGAGGTTTACAAAGTTATGAGTGGCATGGACAGAGTGGATAGTCAGAAGCTTTTTCCCAGGGTGGAAGAGTCAGTTACTAGGGGACATAGGTTTAAGGTGAGAGGGGCAAAGTTTAGAGGGGATGTGCGAGGCAAGTTCTTTACACAGAGAGTGGTGAGTGCCTGGAACTTGTTGCCGGGGGAGATGGTGGAAGCAGGTACCATAGAGACTTTTAAGAGACATCTTGACAAATACATGAATAGGATGGGAATAGAGGGATACAGACCCCGGAAGTGCAGATGATTTTAGTTTAGGCAGGCATCAAGATCGGCGCAGGCTTGAAGGGCCGAATGGCCTGTTCCTGTGCATTACTGGTCTTTGTTCTTTGTTTCAGGTCAGTGACCCTTCTTCAGAACTAGTTGCTTTTCAGACTGCAGGATGGTAGATGGTAGTGTTCCCCAAGGGTCAGTGTTCGGATCACTATCTATAAATTACTTAGATAATGGAATACAGAGTAAAATTTCAAAACTTACCGATGATACCAAACTTGGAGGTTTGGTAAACAGTGAGGATGATGCCAATCTACCATAGATAGGCTAGCAGAATGGGCAGACAAGTGGCAGATGGAATTTCATACAGAAAAGTGTGAGATGATGCATTTTGGCAGAAGGGATAGGGAGAGACAATATGGACTTAATGGAGCAGTTTTAAAGAGTGTAACGGAACAGAGGGACCGAGGGATTCATGTGCATAGATCTTTGAACGTGGTAGGATATATTGAGAAAGTAATTAGAAAAGCATATGGGATCTTAGGTTTCATAAATAGAGATATTGAGTACAAAAGCAGGGAAGTAATGCTAAACTTTTATAAAGCCATGGTTAGGCTCCAACTGGAGTATTGTGTCCAGTTCTGGTCTTTGAGAGGGTGCAGAGGACATTTACCAAAATGGTCCTGGGGGTGAGGGAATTTAGCTACAAGATTAGGTTTAAGAAGCTGGGGTTGTTCTATTTGGAGCAAATAGGATTGAGGGGAGATCTGATATAGGTGTACAGAATTATAACAGGTTTAGATAAGGTAGACATAGAAAAGTTGTTCCTATTAGCTAGTGGTACAAGGACTAGGGGACACCGATTTAAGGTTTTGGGCAAAAGATTCATTGGGGGTATGCAAGGAAGAACCTGTTTACACAGTTTGTGGTAATGACCTGGAACTTTCTGCCTACGAGGGTGGTGGAAGTGGAGATGATCAATGATTTCAAAAGGAAATTGGATAGGCACTTGACGGAAATAAACTTGCAGGGAAAGGGGAATACAGTGGAGGAATGGGACTGACTGGATTGCGCTGCAGAGAGCTGGCATGGACTAGGTGGGCCGAATGGCCTCCTTCTGTTCAATAATGACTCTATCTCTCCAAGGACTGTGGTATGATTTATAGTAAAATGCTACTATTGAGTTAAATTTAGCTCTCAAAAGATTAAAGTCATTAAGCAGAAGTGCTGGAAGGCATGTACTAGAGCCAGATGTGCCAGTTCATGAAATAGTACCTCTTACGTATCACTTACCACTTCAGCTTTCGAGAATGGAACACATTTAGACTTTCCATTACGTAAGGACGATTTATTCTTTTGAGCTCAGGAAGAGCTAGTTTCAAGGAACTCTCACTGGGTGGGAGGTGAGGTTCCAGGAAACCAGCTTGGTCAGCTATCGTAGTGATCAATCCCCAGCCACCGAGAACTGGGAGAGGGATGAAAGTTAGTTGACAATCCTACTGACCAATCCGCAGCCTTAAAGAACTGGGAAAGAATCAAAGGTTTTTTTGTTCAGCTAGGAAACAGACAGGAGAGCATAAGGCCCAAGTCATGTTTGAAGAGCTGGTGAAGGAAATAGATGAGGATTCAGCATGTGCTCATTAGGTTGGAGCTGGTCAGGATTGGAGGAATTACTGGCCAAAATATTACATTTAAATCACTAATGGGGCAATGTGACTTATTTGTTATTTTCTATGTTGTATGGGGCATTACTGTATGAATTCAAGTTAAGGTGAAATATACTACAAATGTGACTCTCCGTGTTTATTTATTGATTCTGAGTAGAAATCAGCTCATTAATTTGCATTTGGCCTTGCCTCACTGAAGTGATGATCAGTCTGCCTTTCAAATGATTGGTGGGATGAATGAGGGAGCATTTGTTGAATTACAGTATTTAGTTCATACAAGAAGGGGGTTTATTGTTGCAACTTAGAGTCTTGTAATCGTATGACTATATACTTCACATTAAAAAGGTAAACTCCTGATCATAGGAGGTGCAGATTCCAGCAGATTAACTGGTTTAGCTATCTAGTTATTTAGGTTCTTTGAGTTTAGTATCTCAATGATTCTTGATAAGCTTGAGTAAATAATTTAGTCTTTAGTTCATATTGAGAAATGAATAGAAAAATAACAGTGTACTTTAGACCTAATTAACAATAATTATATAAATAATTATATCTAAGTAGTTTAAATTTTCTAATTAAAATGGAGCGACAGCTGTGTCCCATAGCCTGCAATTCCTGCACCATGTGGGAATTTCAGGATGCTTCATGTCTGGAAGCCCCCTGTTTGTGGGAAGTAGCTCCAGCTGAACTAATTCATGTTGAGAGTTGTGAAGCTTGAGGGTATATGGGTGGTGAATGTTTGCTGCATTGCAGCTCATGGAGTTCAGGATAGCAAATGGGTGGTCATCCATAAGGCTAGGAAGAGGCAAGCACAGCTGGAATCCTTTGGGAGTGAAGTACACTCAAACTGATATTCAGCATTGAATGCCATTGAGGATGCTGCTGCCTTGAAGGAATGTGGTCCTGAGCCAGGCACAATGAAGTAAAGGACTGCACAGCAAAGTATAATAATGCAGTGGGAATTTGATTGGGGACAGACTGACAGTTCTGCTACCGTTGTGTAATGTTGTCTCTGTGGTGCCAGGGTAAGAGACATCATGGAGATGATGCAGAACATTCTGTTGGGGGGAAAGGGAAGAGCCAAAAGCTTGAATCAAGGACATCAGGAGGAAGACAGTTCAGGTCGTGCAGCTAGATAGGAAGTTAGAAAGCAGGACCTCAAAAAGTAGTTATCTCTGGATTATTCCCAGAGCCAAATGATTGTGAGTAGAAATTGCAGAATTTGGCTAGAGACATGGTGTAGGAGGCAGAGCTTCAGATTCTTAGGACATTGGGACCAGAAGCATAGCAGACAGGACCTGTTCAAAATGGAAAAATTGCACCTTAACAGAGCTGGGACCAATATCCTTAGGGTCTTGTTAACTATTTATTTCTGCAGGAAAGGGTTTAAACTAATTTGTGAAGGAGTTGGGCAGCAGGTGCACAGAGAACTGGGAGACTCAGTTAGAGTTAGAAATAACAAGTAGTTGGGATGAAAAATACTAAGAAGTTTGGTAGGTTTGTAATGCATTTGTGTAAATGCACAAATTATGGTTAATAAGGATAGTGAGCTATGGGCACAAATATCCATGTAATGCAGTAGCAATAACTGAGATCTAGCTCAAAAAAGGGCAGTATTGGTTGGCTTGGTATTCCTAAGCACAAGGTCTTTAGGGAAGGAAAAAAGGGAGTGAGGTAGCAGTTTTGATTAAGGAAAATGTTTCCGTGCTAGGAAGAGTGAATACCCTTGAGGTGTCAAAGACAGAATACATTTGGCTGGAGTTAATTAACAAAGAGCTATTCTACTTGGTGTATTTTATAATGAATAGTGGGAAGGAGATAGAGGAGCAGATTTGCAAAGAAATTATTGAGAGGTGCAAGAGTTATGGAATAGTTAGTCTCCCATTATCGCTACTCCAATATTGAATGGGCTGTGATTCTGTTAAGGACAAAGAAGGAGAAATTTCTGAAGTGTGTTCAGGAAATTTAACTTGATCAGTATATTTCCTACTCAATGAGGAAGGAGGCATTGCTGGATCTAGTCTTGGGGAAGTGGGTCAAGTTGAGAATGTCACAATCTGAGAATATTCTAAACTAAGTTTAGAGTAGTTGTGGAGAAGACAAGGAGCAATGCAGAATTAAAAATACTTAACTGAAGGATAGATAATTTAATTGAATTGAGGAAGGATCTGGCCTGGGTAAATTGGAGCCAAAGACTGGTAGACAGATATGTAATGGTGCAATGAGCATCCTTTAAAGAGGATATGGTTTGGGTACAGTCCAGGTACATTCCCACAAGGGGGAAAGGGAGGACAACCAAAGCCAGAGATCCCTGAATGAAAGAGGCATTAGAGTATGATGAAGCAAAAAAAAAAGGGGGCATATGACAAATGTTTACTTGATAATACAAGGGAGAATCTGGGTGATTTTTTTTTTTTAAAAAGGCACAGAAGGCAAATGAAAAAGGAAATGAGAGGCAAAGAGACAATATGAGAATAGATTGTTAGCTCACATAAAAGGGAATGCCAAAGGACTTCTGCAAGAATATTAACAATAAAAATGTTGTCAGAAGAGTGGTGGGGCAGATTAGGGATCCAAATCTTTTAGTGGAGAAAGAAGGCATAGCTGCGGTACTAAATGAGTACATTTGTGCTTAGCAAGGAAGACTATTTTGTCAGAACTATGATAAATGAAGAGGTCGTCGGGATGCTGTTTGAGATTTTTTTTTAAAAATTGATTAAAAAGGAGCTACGAAAAGGATGGCAGTACTTAAAGTGGATAAGTTACCTGGTCCAGATGAGATGTATCAGAGGTTGCTGAGTAAAGCAAGGGGAGAAATTGTGAAGGTGCTGGCCATAATCTCCCAATTCTCCTTTAGATATAGGGGTGGTGTTAGAGGACTGGAGGATTGCAAATGTTATGCCTTTGTTCAAAAATGCCCTGTATAATTATAGTAAGATTTCTTTACTCTTACTCAAATCACTTTTCTCATAAGAGCAGTGAAGGCTAAAGGAAGATTTGATAGAGGTCTTAAAATTATTGTGAGTTTAGATAGTAAATAAAGTGAAACTGTTGTCATTGGCTCGAGTTGATAATCAGAGGGCACAGATTTTCCTCTCTGCAATTATTTGTTCAATCATTTTTCCTCCTAGCACATACATGTTTCTCCTCCTGAAATAGAACAGAAGCAGGTGCAGGATTACACATTCACAGTTTAAAACTCCCCATACCCCACCCCACCCCAAATAAATTACCGTTAAATATTGTTTGTGATTGAGTGACTAATGTAACCGTTTCAAACAATAATTGATAGTCTTTTGGATTATGTTCAAAATAAATAGATAGTGAAACTTCAGTTAAAATCTGATGTTGGGGTTGCTGGCAGAAGCAAAATAAAAACACATTTAGACTGATTTGGATAGATATGAATGGAACCAAGCAAAGAGAGTTCCACAAAGCTGGATGACTGAGGAGAAACATTGATGGACGATGACATGCCAACCATATCAAATTCTGTGGAGTGGTTGATGAGGACAGGAAGGGATAAAGTACAGTGGTTACAGTTATATAGCAAATTATTCATGACTTTGGTTAGTGCTGTTTTTGAGGAGGTTTGTTCTGAGATGGGCACAGTGCTGGGAGGTGACTACAACCAAATGGAATGTTCAAGGACTTTAAAGAAAGGCAAGTTGAAGATATGGCAGCAATTGACAAGTTTTGAAGGGCCAAGGGTCAGAGTTTTTTTAGGGAGTGGGATGATGTAGTTAAGGTAAGGAGTAGAATGTTCAAAGACAGCAAACTATCGATAACATCAGCTAGCATAGAGTACAGGAAGGAAAAGTAAAATGGGAAAGGAATTGAAGGAGCAATTAATGGTTCAGAGATAATGAGCTTGGAGAGATGGGTTTAGAGCTTGATTGGATGGGAGACAGTCTGGCTGTATCATGTACTAAGAGGAAGGGGAGCACCCAGTGAGGCCAACTGTAGTCTTGATCTTGGCGATAAGACTGAGATTGATGGATTTTTGCGGGGTAAAGATGTCAAAGAATCTGCAACAAAGAAGGGTAAACAGAATTGAGCTACAGATCAGTCATGATTTAATTAGATGGCAGAACAGGCTTCAAGAAATGCATAGCCTACTCCTGTTCCTATGAAGAAATCCATGAGCTATTCAAATTTAGCATTTAAAGTGCAGATAAGAGGGGACAGAAGAGAGGGTTTTAAGGAGGTGGTTGGCTCCTTGAAAAAAGAGAGCCTGGGACTATTTTTGACATAATCATAATTAGTGACAACTCTTTGCTCAATAGATTGGGCTGCTACAATGAATACTTTTGGGCTTTCAACCTTGGGGCATTACAACTGGAATGATGCTGTCTTAATCTGATGTCGACACAAGTGCACTTCTAAAAAGAGAGCTAGGGTCATATAACAATTAGAAGTGATTTTATCCCTCCCTAGCCTGGGGACAGAAGATTGTAGCAATCCCATTGTCCCCCAGCTAACATCAGCTAATGCAGCACAGAACAGGGATTGAATCTTGGACCTTTCCGGTCTGTATTTGTAAATGCTACATCCATAGAGATAATTGCAGTTCAGATAAAAGGTTGTTCACTGTCAGTAGAAATTGAATACTTAATAAGTGTGAAATTATGATCATATTTAACTACTGAGGGTTATTTTTATCAATTACCTGTGAGTTTATTTCTCATGGAGCTGGCTCTAAATGAGTATATCTCAGTTGTCCATTTTGAATTCTGCATATAATTTCACATTCTTGCTAAATCCACAATTACTTCAATGTTAATCGATGTCCACAGATATAAAAAACAGAAAGTAGCCCATTTCTGGGCCATTTTGATAGATTAACATTATGCAACACATGTCATGTTTGGTCTTGATTATTCTAGTCTTGGAAGGATGTGTGACTCCCCAGCAATGTTATTTCCACAGGTGCTCCTGTATATATCAGCTTGTTAGGATTTTCACAGGAATTTATTGGGTCATATTGATACTATCATACAAATATCTCAGGAAATTATGAAACTTGGGGCTAAAAATTCGTTAGCCTCCCAAAAATGTATGCTGCCTGCTAATTTAAATGATGGAGACGTGTAGCCCAGCGCTGCTGTTGAGTGACTGCATGCCTCAGCATGGGGCTCAAGTGAGACTAGTCCCACTTAAAGCTAGGCTGCACAAGTTAAAGGCAGCCTGTACCTCTTAAAGGGAAGGTGCACTTTGGCAACAACAGATACTGGAAGTCATTAGAGAAGAGTGTCTAACCTACAGGATGAGTGAATATGGCGGAACATGGCAGAGAGTGGGCTCCCAGATTTTCTGATGCAGCACTCAAGGCCCCAGTGCAGGAAGTGGACAGAGGAGAAATGTCCTGTATACACAGGGTGCTGGGGAGGCTGGTGGCTGTGGGCAGGAGGCCCTCCAGAAAAGCATTTAGAAGGAATCAAAGCAGATGGCCATGGAGGTCAATGCAAACTGTGTCACTACAAGGATCTGGATGCAATGCTGCAATAAGTTTCATGACCTCACATATGTGGTCAAGGTCAATGAGTTCATTGTCAAATGCAATATCATACCATCACCACCAGACTCTCTCACTGTTCAAGTTACACACCCCATCACTCACTTACCAACAATCTCTATCAATCATGACTCATAACTCGCATTCCTAGCTTCACTTCACCCTCACACACTTAGCACTACTGCAAACCTCATGCCCATATCCCGCAGCTTGCACACACTGCCAGCTATTCAACCATGACAGTCACATCACCCAAGCACATTGCACAGCATTCACATATACACTTCCCTCTCTGTTGCAGGACAAGATCGTACACAACCTGAGACAACAGCCAACGGCTGGTGTTCTCACTCCCAAGGAGAAGACAGGTATGACCATAATTGGAGCAGCCATCCCTGACGCCGTGGCCAGCAGTGGGGCTGAGACAATAGCAGAATGTTCCTACCTAATCCACCTTCTCACACTACACATCCCCCTCATCCTACAATCTCTCCTGATATACAAGCTCCAGATGATGTAAACATGCACCACTTGCACCCTACCCTTCCACCTTTCTCTATTAATATACCTAAGAGCTAGAATAGAATCATTGAATGGTTACATCACAAGAGGCCGCCATTCGGCCTGTCGAGCCTTTGTCGCTCTCTGCCTGGTCAGGCACTGCTGCAGGAACATGAAGATTAAGAGCAGCAGGATACTGATGATGAAGAAACACCGCCACTTGATCTCACACTCAGCCACCAGCTGAGATACTGGAACTGTGTGTTCTTTAGAGGGTAGCATAGAGACAGGATCTGCCCTGTGGTGAGTCACTAGGCATGAGTGGCCTGCCTCTAGGGCAGGGTTAAAGGGTCATGCAGATGCCAGCTCACCAGAGGACAAGGGCGCACACAAGTTCTGCTTATATGAGGACTTCGGTGGACATGCACAATGAAATGCTTGGTGCATTGGCCTGCCAGGAAGCCTGCTCTCACTGTCAAAGAGCATGGAGGAGCCCTGCGCCAATTTGGCACAGGGCTTTTTGCAGAGCTTGGAGCCCATCCTTTGCAGCTGGAAGTGGTGGTCAACTCCATAAGGACACTTGCAGATCTGCCCATGATGCAATGCCTGATGGCCGAGGCCTCAGCTTCCATTGCAGCACAAGTAGAAGCCAGACGATGTCTGAGTGCTGCAATGGAAGCTCAGACTGATGTCACGAAATCTCACCTTGTTGCCTTGCTGGCTCAGACTGCGGACAACAGTGCTCAAAGGGGCTCTTAGGGTCTCACAGTAATACAGCAATTTGTCCTCTCAAGGATTTTTTTTGTTTGATATGTGGGCATCGCTGGCTAGGCCAGCATTTGTTGTCCATCCCTAATTGCCTTTGCATTAAGTGGCTTGCTAGGTCATTGCAGAGGGCATTTAAGAATCAACCACATTGCTGTGAGTCTGGAGTAACATGTAGGCCAGACTAGGTAAGGGCGGCAGATTTCTTTCCCTGACGAACATTAGTGGACCAAATGGGTTTTTACAACAATTGACAATGGCTTCATGGTCACCATTAGACTAGCTTTTAATTCCAGATTTTTTTATTAATTGAATTTAAAGTTCACCATTTATCATGGTGGGATTGGAACCCATGTCCCCAGAGCAATAGCCTGGGCCTCATCCAGTGACATTACCACTACGCCACTGCCTCCCCCACCACCTTAATCCATGCTAAGGTGCTGCAGTCCAAAGCCGGGCCCAGAGCTGTTCAAGGATACCTGCAAGGCCATTTGCATTCTCCCCCACTGAAAGACAGCAGCCTTCGACCAGCCATGCTGCATGCAGCCACTGGGGTAGCACTAAGGACTGGCAAAGGCAGACACTAAGAGAATGCACAAGGGTGAATAGTTGAGTTTTGTTTGGAATATTGGATGTTTTGTTGGATAAAGTTGGCATGAGATGGTTTTTTTGTGGTGGCTTTTATTTTCTCATTGTGGCCGAGGCCACTGTGATGGTTTGTAACAGAGGGTTTGTAAGGTGTGGGACTTGTAAAATAGGAATTTGACGTTGTGCTCACAGGAACCATAGTCACATGAGGAGATCATGGACAGCCCTGCCGGAATGTGGTTGTGCTGGCTGCCTCATTCCTTCCTTCCTCCTCCTCCTCAAGTGCTATCCATATCCCTGATGGCAACAGCTGTGCCCTCATGATGGCCAAGTTGTCGAGGATACAGCAGAGCACCACAAAATGGGGCACCCGCTCTGGCAAGTACAGGAGGCTTCCTCTAGAGTGGTTGAGGCAGCGGAGGGACACTAGCATAGTGGTAATGTTACTGGGCTCTGGAGACATGAGTTCAAATCCCACCATGACAGCTGGGGGAATTTAGAATCAATTAATAAATCTGGAATAAAAAGTGAGTCTCCATAATGGTGAACATGAAACTACTGAATTGTTATAAAAACTCATTTGGTTCACTAATATCCTTCAGGGAAGGAAATCTGCTGTCCTTATTTGATCTGGCATACAAGTGACTCCAGACTCGCAGCAATGTGGTTGACTCTTAACTGCTTACTAACTTGCTAACTTAGCAAGCCACTCAGTTGTACCAAAACACTACAGAAAAGTCGAATAAAAATAAAACGCCTCAGACCACCCAACATCAACCTAGGCACCGAAAACAACCAAAGCATACCCTGTCCAATCAATTCCACAAAGTCTTCTTCACTAACATCTGGGGACTTGTGCCAAAATTGGGGGAGCTATCGCACAGAGTATTCAAACAACAGCCTGACATAGTCATACACAGAATTATACCTTACAGCCAATGTTCAAGCCATCTCCATCACCATCACTGTCAGGACGGAGTGGCCCTGGGCGTCCTCAACATTGATCCGGACCCCATGAAGTCTCATGGCATCAGGTCAAATATGGGTAAGGAAACCTCTGCTTACTATCACCTAATGTCCTCCCTCAACTGATAAATCAGTACTCCTCCATGTTGAACACCACTTGGAAGAAGCACTGAGGGTAGCAAGGGTATAGAATGCACTCTGGGTGGGGGATTTCAACGTCCATCACCAAAGATGGCTCAGTAGCACCACTACTAACTAAGCTGGTCAAGTTCTGAAGGACATATCTGCCAGACTGGGCCTGCAACAGGTGGTGAGAATCAGCATAAGGGAAAAACCTACTTGACCTCGTCCTCATCAGTCTACCTGTCACAGATGCATCTGCCCATGACAGTGTTGGTAGAAATGACCACTGCACAGTCCTTGTGGAGACTAAGTCTTGTCCACGTTGAGGACATTGTCCATTGGTCTAAATATTATCAGCCCTCTAGGGATGGGGTGGGGCAGGGGGGTGGGGAGCAGGGTGCCCATAAAATAGTAAGGGAAGGCTGAGTGTGGAGTGCCCATCACATTCCAAACACCATTGAATTTTGTCAGGCTGAGCACACCCTTCCTGCCCAGAGACCAGTTGAGGCCCTTAAGTGGCCAATTAATGACTACTTAAGGGCCTTTTCCTGACACCGCTGACATTTAAGCAGCAGCGGTGGGTGGAGGTGGGAGGCTTAAGTCGAATCAGGAAGCCTTGCTGGGGGCTTGGAGGCCCTCCTGCTTGGGCAATCTGTGGCCCATGGAGGGCCCACGGTGGCAAAGGTCGCCGTCGTGACCGCTCTCCCGTACCCTCACCAACCAACCCTGCCCCAACCCCTCTCCGGGGCCTATTGTACTGGCCCCAGAGAGCCTGAACTTACCTTCACTCTGGGCCTCCAGTGCTGCTCCTGGTCCTGGGTCTACTGCAGTACCAGCAGTGACCACTGCTCCCAGTGGTGCTGGTGGGACTGCTGAGCTGCCAGCCCTCTGATTGTCCGACAGCTCTTGGAGGCAGGATGCCTGGGCTGTTAACTGTTTGAGCACTGTAAAACGTAGACAGGGGTCCACCAAACGGCCGAGGTGGGGTTGCCCTCATCTTTCTGGCCCGATGTTGGGACCCCCACAGCCTACATAAAATTCAGCCCATTACATTGTGTGGTAGCACCACTGTGCTAAATATGATTGATTCAGAACAGATCTAGCAGCTCAAAACGGGGCATCCATGGGCCATCAACAGCAGCAGAGTTGTATTCAACCACAATCTGTAAACTCATGGCCCGGCATATCCTTCAATCTACCATTACCAACAAGACAGGGGGACCAACCCTGGCACAATGAGAAGTGTAGGAGAGCATGCCAGGAGGAGCACCAGGCAAACCTAAAAATGAGGTGGCAACATCGTGAAGGTACAACACTGGAATACTTGCATGCTAACAGCGGAAGCAGTAAGTCATAGACAGAGCTAAGCGATGCCACAACGAATGGATCAGATCAAAGCTCTGCAATCCTGCCACATCCTGTGGTGAATTTAAACATTTAAACAACGAACCAGAGGAGGACGCTCGACAAACATTTCCATTCTTAAGGATGGGGGAGCCAAGCACTACATGCAAAAGACAAGGCTAAAACATTTGCAACCATCTTCAGCCAGTGCAGAGTGGATGATCCACCTCAGTCTCCTCCTGACGTCCCCAGCATTACAGATGCCAATCTTCAGCCAATTCGATTCACTCTATGTGAAACTTAAAAAAACAGTTGAATGCACTGGATACAGCAATGTCTATGGGGCCTGACAATATCCTGGCTGTAGTACTGAAAACCTGTGCTCCAGAACTGGCCATGTCCCTAGCCAAGCTGTTGTAGTACAGCTACAGCACTGATATCTACCTGACAATGTGGAAAATTGCCCAGGTATGTCCTGTCCACAAAAAGCTGGACAATTCCAATCCTGCCAATTACTGCCTCATCAATCTACTCTCAATCATCAGAAAAGAGTTATAGGTAGGTGGGAAATGATAGAGGTGTTTCCCTTTTCATCTCTCAACTGACCGAAGACCGGGGATAGACACTGGCATGTTGCACCACGGATATTTGACATCCTTTGGATCCTCCAATAAAGCGATTCTCTTAAATTTATTTATGTCTATATCTCAGTCTATCACTGTTGATTCCGATTCAGCTCTGACAAGATAATTATTAACAAAAAGCTTTTCTGCAAAAAGTTGAGCAGTTGTTACTACATGTATTATTCAATTACAAAATGTTTAGTCACTACCTGTAAGATGATACTCCAGACTAACCAATTTATGTCCAAGCCAAATCCCTTACCTGTTGGCAAAGGTGCACTTATAACATAATATAATTATATGATACTGACAACTTTCAAATGACATTGCCCACTCAGGCTACCTGCCCTCAAACGGGGAATTGTGACATTTATATAGAAATAAATGAAGCACATTGCTCTAACATGGTCATTGAAACATAATAAATTTTTACAATGTCTTCCCCAACAGTTTTTAAAAATGCAAACGCAGCATACATTTTGTCAAGGAATCATAGAAAGTTCATCATAGAGTAAGCTTTATTAATGCGATCTGTTACATTGTATTTACTAATGATTGTATATGGGCCATGAACATCCTGTTTTCACCAATATCCCTCAGCCCCAATACACTATTCACTTCTATTCGTGAGGAACATACAGTGCGGACGTCTGGAGATTCCTTGGATTTTCTTGTCTGTTTTCCCCTCAATACAAGTTCTAGAACAATGTGATTCCAAATGGATATCAGCAGAATTGTGACATTTATATAGAAATAAAAGTCCAGAAACTTTCAACATGTCACTGAGCTTGTTCCAAGTTAATGTAATGCGTGCCAGAGCATAGAAATCAAGAAATTCCCGAAGTGACTTTTGCCATTTTAAAATGAGTTTACAGAACACAAGCCTTTGAAACTGTGTTTTAAAATAACCAAGTTGCTAAGTTATTTTAAAACACAAGGTTAAAGGCTTGGAGCAGGAGTATCCAACCTTTTTGCGTGGGGGGCAACATTACAATTTTTGTCTTACTTTTAGGGGGCTGGTGAGCCAATTTCAGAAAGATAAGACATTAAAAATTAATTTTACTATTATTCAAAACCACAACAAATGTGCATTTTTGTGAAGAAGCCTTAAATGAGAACACTAATTTATTGACTTACTTTTTTATCACTATGTTGGACACTGATTTAGCGAGATACCTGGCATTTTTTGCTTGCACAAATAGTCAATGTTTGCCCGCACACTTTTATAATAATTCCGGACAGATGTCCATCTGTTTGGAGTGATCTTGATTGCTTTCTCTCTGTCCTCTCGCTCTGTGTCTGTCTGTGTCTCTCTGTTACCCTCTTTTTCCCTCCCTCTCTGTGTTGTTCCCCCCTCTCTGTTGTCCCCCACTGTGTTGCTTCCCCCTGTGTCGTTGCCCCTCTCGTGTTTCTTACCCCCCCCATGTAGTGTCCTCCTCTCTGTGTCTTTCCCACGCTCTCTGTCCACTCTCTCTGTCCCCCTCTCCCTCTCTCCCCTTTCTCTCTCTGTCCGCCCTCTCTCTGTCCCCCACCTCTCTCTCTGTCACCCTCTCTCTCTCTCTGTCCGCCCTCTCTTTTTCTGTCCCCCCTCTCTCCCTCTCTGTCCCCCCTCTCTCCCTCTCTGTCCCCCCACTCTCTCTCTGTTCCCCCTCTCTCTTCCCCCCTCTCTCTCTCTCTCTCTGTCGCCCCTCTCTCTCTCTTTGTTCCCATTTCCCTCTCTCTCTCTGTCCCCTTTTTCTCTCTCCCTCTCTGTCCTCCCCTTCTCTCTCTCTCTCTCCCTTTCTCTCTGTCCCCCCTCTCTTTCTCCGTCCCCCCCTCTTTCTCCGTCTCCCCCTCTCTCTCTGTACCCCCCTCTCTCTGTCCCACCTCTCTCTCTCTGTCCCCCTTTCTCTCTCTCTGCCCCCCTTTTCTCTCTCCCCTCTCTCACTCTCTTTCTCTCAGTACCCCCCTCCATCTCTGTCCCCCCTCTCTCTCTCGCTCTGTCCCCCTCCCTCTCTCCCCTCTCTCTGTCCCCCTCTCTCTCTCTGTCCGCCCTTTTTCTCTCTCTCTGTTCTCCACTCTTTCTCTGCTCCCCCCTCTCTCTGTCTCCTCTCTCTCTCTATCCTTCCCTCCCTCTCTCTCTCTGTCCCCCTCTCTCTCTCTGTCCACCCTCTCTCTGTTACCGCCCCCCCCCCCATCTCCATGTCAGCCTCTCTCTCTCTCTCTCTCTGTCCCCCCTCTCTCCCTCTCTGTCCCCTCTCTCTCCCTCTGTCCCCCCTCTTTCTTTGTCACCCCTCTCTCCCTCTGTCCCCCACTCTTTCTCTGTTCCCCCCTCTCTGTCTCCTCTCTCTATCCCTCTCTCCCTCTCTCTGACCCTCTCTCTCTCTCTCCCTCTCTGTCCCCCCCTCTCTCTCTCCCCGCTCTCTCTCTGTCCGCCCTCTCTCTGTTACCCCTCCCCCATCTTCATGTCAGCCTGTCTCTCTCTCTGTTCCCTCTCTCTTTCTCTGTCCCCCCTCTCTCCCTCTCTCTCCCTCTGTCCCCCCTCTTTCTTTGTCACCCCCCACTCTCTCTCGGTCCCCTCTCTCTCCCTCTTTCTTTGTCCCCCTTTCCCTCTCTCTCTCTGTCCCCTTTTTTATCTCTTCTCTCTGTCCTCTCCCCTCTCTCTCTTTCTCTCTCTGTCCCCCCTTTGTCTCTCCCTCTCTGTCCCCCTCTCTTTCTCTGTTCCCACTCTCTCTGTCTCTCCTCTCTCTCTGTCCCTCCCTCCCTCTCTCTCTGTCCCCCCCTCTCTCTCTGCCCCCCTCTCCCTCTGAGTACCCTGCACCTATCTCTGTCACCTCTCTCTCTCTCACTGTCCCCCCCTCTCTCTCTCTGACCCCCTCTCTCTGTCCTTTCCCCTCTCTCCCTGTTCCCCTCTCTCTCTCTGTCCCCCCCTCTCTCTGAGTACCCCCCACCTCTCTCTCTCTCTGTCCCCCTACTTTCTCCCTCTCTCTGTCCTCCCTCTCTCTCTGTCCCTCTCTCTCTCCTTCTCTCTCTGTCCCCCTCTATCCCCCGACTCTCTTTCTGTCCCCCCTCTCTCTGTCACCCCCTCTCTCTGTCCCTCCCCCTCTCTCTCTCCCACCTCTCTCTCAACCCTTTCTCTCTCTGCCCCCTCTCTCTCACTCTGCCCCCCCCCCCCCACTCTCTCTCTCTCTCTCTCTCTCTCTCTCTGTCGGTCCCCCTCTCTCTGTGTCTCCCTTTTTCTCTCTCTCTGTCCCCCCTCTCTCTCTCTATTCCCTCTCTTTCACTCTTCCCCCCTCTTTCTCTCTCTTCCCCCTCTCTATCTGTCCCTCTCTCTTACTCTCTGAGTACCTCGCACCTCTCTCTCTCTTTGTCCCCCCCCCCTCTCTGTCACCCCCTCTGTCTCACTGACCCCCTCTCTCTCTCTGTCCTCCCCACCTCTCTCTCTCTCTGTCCCCCTACTTCTCTCTCTCTCGCTCTGTCCCCCCTCTCTCTCTGTCCCCCCTCTCTCTCTGTCCCCCTCTTTTTCTCTCTCTCTGTCCCCTCTCTCTCTCTGTCCCCCTCTCTCTCTGTCCCCCTCTTTTTCTCTCCCTCCGTCCCCCTCTCTCTCTCTTCCCATCTCTCTGTCTCTCTCTCTCTCTGTCCCTCTCTCTTACTCTGAGTACCTCGCACCTCTCTCTCGCTCTCTTTGTCCCCCCCCTCTCTGTCACCCCCTCTGTCTCTCTGATCCCCCTCTCTCTCTCTCTGTCCTTTCTCCTCTCTCCCTGTCCCCCTCTCTCTCTGTCCCCCCCCCCGAGTACTCCCCACCTCTCTCTCTCTGTCCCCCTCTCTCTCTTTGCCCGCCCCCGTGTCCCGTGCTTTTTTCCTAATTTAATGTGGTGCCTGAAATATTGAGGAAATAACAGACTGGGACAGAATGTAAGCAAGTGTGCCCACATAGTGCAGATGCCATGTTGGTACCAAAATGGTACCTATAGCGCCAAAACTAGAGGCGGTATGAGGCCCAATTTTACGACCTTTATCCCCTCCCCTGAAATAAATTCATTACAGACAAAGAGGTAGTGACACTCTCTGCATTTTCCTTCATGAACAGTGTAATGATACATATTACACCCCTAGGAGAGGAATTCAAAATAATCTATTTAATTTTTTACTTCATCGTGCATGCATTGATTTTTGGAATTCAAACTATAAAATTATTTGCATTTATATCATATCTTATGTGGAAATTCATTTGTGCCTCTCATAGTGGATTACTTTTGGAGTTCAGAGACTGCTGTTGTAAAGGTTTTATTGTTTATGCTGTTATGGAGATTCAACACAAAAAGTTTTCTATATGCCAGCATGTGCCTCACTTCAGCATGATACACTCCTTCATATATATTAGCTACAAGTTGGTAATGATTGAAACAATGCAAAATAAATCACTCAATAAAGAAGTACATCTCTGTGGGTTTGGTACATCATTGCATTGTAGAAAACAGTACCTTCTGATAAATAAATGTGCTGAAGAAGCCAATGATTATTATTGAATTATTAAAAAAATACAACTTGGCCATGGAAATGTCTATGGTGGCACAATGTAAGATAAAGGATTAATTTCAAACATTTCCCAATGAATGAGTGCAAGTATGCAATGATTCACTAATGTAGGACTTTTTTATAGGCATGAGATTTCTGCCTGATAATGTAAATATTTAATTTTAAAAGGATTTCAACTGCATAATAATTTTTCAGACATTCAAATATAATATATTTTTTGTAATCTCAATAAGAAATTTACATTTTCAATATGCTATTTTATTACTGTCATTCTTCATATCATTGAAATTAGATTCCTTTTCAAATCCACATTTATTTTAACCCTGTGAACACTTCAAAATTACATAATGCACATTATCTTCTCACTGGTAACCTTTGTATAGTTTTATTTTCAGTGTCTTATTTATATGCCTATTTCTTGCTGTCCTCCAGAAGACATTAATTTATACTGTCAGACCTCTGGTAGATTACCAAATTGTCCACTATTCACGTGTGAACCTGAACAGTGAGATTAGAGTTGCCACTTTGGTGTGGTTCCCATTGGAAGTGTTTTGGGCCAGGACTTCTGCCTGATCATATGACTTTGCAGGGGCAGGATATTTATAATATTCAGGATGATCTCCCAGCATTATTGGCACAATCTATTGGGAGCTCACCTCTGAAGAGGTGGAGAATCTGATGCAGTTGCATTAAAATCTAGGACAATGACTTGGAGACCAAAAGAAGCATGTTGGAGGGTTCGGTGCCCACAAGTTTTCAGACTCTTCTTTTGGGTTTTTATTAGGTCAAATAAGGGAGAAGAAAGATTTACAAAAGGAATGATACAGACACAATGGAATGAGATGGCATTGGCAATAAGTCTTGGAAGCATTCAATGAAAGATCTCCACTGGTCTGGGAGGGGCCGCGTTTTGCATCACCATGCAATTTTCTGGTTCACCCAACCAAAAATTGGGAAGTAAAGTAGAGGAAAATCCAGTGCTGAACATTGGCAAGCTGTTCAACCTTGAAGTCGAGGTGAGCCAAATCCTGATCTCAACTGACATTTACACGCATGTATTATCTAGCTGGGGTACTGGATAACCATCAGGAACAGGTAACCTGGCTGTGTATTTATTCCATCCCTCAGGCAACAACACAAAGATTGATTGTAGTGCTCCACCAACATTGCTGCTGACAGCACCAAACGTATTTTCTTTCTAATTTGTATGACTTAGAATCATATTGGATAGTATTTTCATACCCGAGTCATTTTTATTCATAAAAGGTCTTTCAGTCATACAAAAAACTGGTTAAAAAAGCATTACAGGGCCAAACTGGGCTCAGTAATGCTTGTTATATAGGCATCATGCAACCAGCTAACACTCAAAAATGGGATCCAATATGCACGGGTACACTTCCAAGAGGAACTGCGCTGGATGTCATTTTGTAAAGGGGTTTGTGTGTGTAGACCTAACCACTGCTGGCGGCATGTAGAGCAAGCAGATCATGACGTGAATCAGTGTGTGACACTGATTTGAAGCCAACGCTATCATTTTCCATCAGCACACTCCAGCCACTCCACTCCTGTCTTAACCTCACACAGCCGAACACAGTGCTAAATGGAGTTCAGGGCTCCCACTTGCACTATTTAAAGGGATCATCAATTACTTACAGGTTAGTTTCTGGACTAATTCTTCTGGTGCAATTGCATGTGTTTTTGGAAATTTTTTATATTTGGTTATAGTTTGAATTGTCTGCAGGGAGTGGTCAGGTTG
This sequence comes from Heterodontus francisci, assembly GCF_036365525.1. NCBI lineage: Eukaryota > Metazoa > Chordata > Chondrichthyes > Heterodontiformes > Heterodontidae > Heterodontus > Heterodontus francisci. The sequence goes on from NC_090382.1 coordinate 42,269,060, forward strand.
GTGCTGAAGTACTTTTCTGTTCAGTTTAAAGCTTGTGCTTCCAGACATGGGTAGCCCAGTAGGGCTTCTTCTGGGAATTGAGCTTGACTGGAAGAATGAAGAGTGGCCACGCAGAGTTAGACAAGCTGCTCGAATAGGTGGGTGGGGAGGGAGAAGAGCTCTCTGCAAGAGACCATGTCCACTGAAGATCTTTAGGGAGCAATTCTCTTACCTCAACTTCAACAAGGACCAATGCACAAAACATCTTTGCTTCACAATAGGTTGTGACTGAAATCCGCCAACTGCTGCAACCACAACTGCAAATTCAAAGCAGACAAGGACCACATTGCCTGTGGTGACCATGGCTCTTGACTTTTATGCAGTTTGCTACTTCCAGGCTGTTGCTGGAGATCTAAGTAATACCACACAGTTTGCAGTGCACTGCTCCATAAGGGACATCACCGAGCCTCTCTAAACATAGAGAAACAGTTTAATCTTACTCCCTCTTGTTAGAGATAAGGAGCGAGCACAAAGGTTTGCAAGGACTACAGGCTTCCCCATGGTACAGCGTGCCATTGACTATACGCACATTGCCTTGCTTCTGCTTCATGTGAACTTGGCCACATTCATGAACCAAAAGGGATTCCACTTCCTCAGTGTGAAACTGGTGTGCAACCACAGGCAACACATCATGCAGGTGAATGCCTATTATCTTGGACAGCAGGCACAATTCTGTTCTTCTGTGGTGGTCCTCTGTGCCATCTGTATTTGACTCACCACAGAAAGTCAAAGGCTGGCTACTGGGTGATAAGGGTTATCTCCTCATGACATGGCTCATGACTCCAGTGCACACAGGCCTCAAATGAGAGCCATGAAGCCACAAGAAACATTATAAAGCACAACATTAGTGTTGTCATGCATGGAAGGAGCCATGATGAAATAAACAATGAAATGGAAGAATTATGAATTAAAAAGTCAACTGTTAAACAAAACCACAAGAACATGGACACTTGTACCACAGTCAAAATAGAGTAGCAGTCATGTGACCCCTCCTGAACAAACTTGTCTGCAAAGATGGAACTCCTTAACCTCATCTGAGATAACTCTGTGGAGAATCTCTTTGAAATTGAAAAGAGTACTATTGCATATTAATGTTTACAGGTCCCTGAAAGTGGAAGGACAGGTAGATAAAGCCGAGAAGAAGGCATATGGAATGTTTTCCTTTATTGGTTGAAGTATAGAATACAAAAGCAAGGATGTAATGCTGGAACTTTATAAAATGCTGGTTAGGCCACAGCTGGAGTATTGCGTACAGTTCTGGTCACCACATTACAGGAAGGACATAATTGCTCTGGAGAGAGTACAGAGGAGAGTTACAAGAATGTTGCCAGGGCTTGAAAACTGCAGCTATGAGGAAAGATTGGATAGACTAAGGTTGTTTTCCTTAGAACAGAGGAGTTTGAGGGGTGACTTAATTGAGGTGCACAAAATTATGAGGGGCCTGGATAGAGTGGACAGGAAAGACCTGTTTCCCCTGACGGGGAGGTCAGTTACCAGGGGGCACAGATTTAAGTTGATTGGTAGAAGGATTAGAGGGGACATGAGGAAAAACTTTTTCACCCAGAGGGTGGTGGATGTCTGGAATTCAATGTCGGGATCAGTGGTGGAGGCAGAAACCCTCACACATTTAAAAGGTACCTGGACCTCCACCTAAAGAACTGTAACCTGCAAGGCTACAGACCAGGTGCAGGAAGGTGGGATTAGATTAGGCGGCTAGTTTTTTCAGCCGGCGCAGACACAATGAACTGAATGGCCTCTTTCTGTGCCGTAACTTTTTAATGGTTCTGTGATTCTATGGACTCTTATTGATATGAATGAACCAGCAAAGGATTCTGGAGACAGATTGACTCATAGCCCAAATCAAAATGAATGGGTGTGAAGTAGCACTGTGTTAACAGAATGGTCTCCATTCAGACATCAATTGATAGCCATGCATACCATATCCTGGCCCATTGTGTGCTCACACCAAAAGAGAGGACCACGTGTCTCCTAACAGAAACTCTAATCTGATGAATTTTTACCTTAAAAGGTAGCCCTCTGGAGAGAGGGGGAACTCAAGCCAACACCTTCAGAACGCAGTCCAGCCAAAGGCATCCAGCCAAGCGAGAAGAACCCTGCTGAACCAGAACTGAACAACTACTACAGCAGAGACATAACAAAGCGACTTTAAGACTCTCCATCTGTGAAGGTAACAAAAATCCACACTACTCAGCTTTGTGCTGAGTTGTAACCACTAGAACTCTACAACGCCTCAACAAGTTCAAGACTCTAAACACCCAGGCATGCACCTTTAAAAGAGACTTTCCACCTAAGAAGATTCAACAGGTTTACTGTAAACCACAAACACTTACCTCACTTTGGATTTTAAACCCTTTTCTCTCTATCTATCTGTTCTTCTATGTGTGTGCAAGTGAATGTGTGTGCGAGTGAATGTGTGTGCGAGTGAGGTTGCGACCATTTCAGGAATTGTGTAAAAATAAAGTTATCTTTTTTTAACCTACGAGAGAACCTGTCATTTGTCTGTTTATTTGACCCGAAAGACACTCAGGGGCTAACTCATTATTTTTAACAAAGCATGATTGCAGTCAGTTGGGAGGTAAGCATTGGGAACCACTCACACCCCTTTCCACCTGTCCATAACAGTGTCTTTAAGCAATGACTCTGCTGCCTGGATCACTTTGGGAGTCCTGCAGTAATTAGCTGAGTGTATATCAAAATTTATGGTAGTATGCTGCGTGCTGCATAACCTCACCATTATCAGCTCTTGCCACCATCTATCAGGCAAGAAGCAGAGCTGCAGGAGCACGAGGAAGAGTAGGAAAAAGAGGATGAAGTTCAACAAGATGTGGAGAAACAGGAGGAGGAAGGAAAGCTACAACATAGATAGCCCCTTTCTGTCCAGCTGCTAAGTAATCAAACAATTCATGAATTATAACAGTAACTGTAATAACACTTCCCCATTCACCAACAGCCTGGAACTCCTTACCTTGCCTCTATCACTGACCACCATCAGATAGTCTTTCTGATACCAAAAACGCACCAGAAAATGCACATCCCACACCAATTTTATAGTGCATACAAAAGTAAACTAATTCCCCTTGTACATTCCCTTAGTGCCTGTCTTCCATGTGCCTTTGCCTGTCCTAATGCTCCTACGCGGTATTTCCCCACTGGCTGCGGCATGGGTGGTGGAAGATTGCAAACTTTCATTTCAGAAGACTGCAGATGGCCTTGGAGGGTGACCTTGAGCAGCTCTGTGTTTTGAAGGCCTGGCTTCAGACTGCACTATCTTGGTTTGGGCTGCAGCAATCTGTGTGGGCTGGCTGATGGGCAACAGCAAAGGCACTGGTGTAATGGCAGGGTTGGGAACAGGAATTCAGTCATTCTGAGAGAGGACAGCAGGTCCATGTTGCATGGAGATATTATCATTCTCCTGGGGTGACGGCTCAGCAATCCTACTGGTCTGTTAGAGAGCAGAATGATGGATTGCCATGAAATCCAAGAAGCCCTTTGAGCAGTGGTATCCAGAACCATGATGGCACCAGTCTGAACTTGCAAGGCAGTAGTCTGAGATGCCACTGCAGCACTCAGACCTTCATGTTTGTTTGCAATGGAAACTGTTTGTGATACAATATAAGCAGTGACATTGGCCAACAAATGCTGCATGGTGAGTTCCACAAGTTTACTGTTGGAGGTGATGACCCATTCTATGTTGGATGAACCCCAAGCTTTTCCCAAAACCCTGTGCCAAATTGGTGCCTGACTCCTCAATGGTCATTTTGACATTGAGCACAGGCTTTCTGGCAGGCTTTCCAGTGCATCAAACATTTGGTTTTGTAGACAGATCACCTTTCATCTATAGCTTGGCCGCTCAAAGTCCTCATCTGGCTCCTCTGAAGAAGCATTAGTCTGTGACCTTGCTCACTGGTGAGCTGGCTCCTATGCTATCCTTTTCCTTACCCTGGCTCCTGTGCACTTGTGACCGATGTCTCACCACGTGCAAATCTCTCCTCTATCCGAGCCTCTAAAATACAGTGTCAGCCTCAGAGTTGGGTGGCTGCAAGTGCCAGATCAAATGATGATGTCTCTTTATCTTCACCATTTTCATCCTCTTCCTCCTCTGACTGAGAAATTTCCAGTTCTCAGGAACATAGGACTTAGGAGCAGGAGTAGGCCATTCAGCCCTTTGAGCCTGCTCTACCATTCGATAAGTTCATGGCTGATCTGGTTGTGGTCTCAATTCCACTTTTCTGTCTGCTCCCCATAACCCTTGCAACAAGGTAGATGAATTTACGGCACAAATGGAAGCAAACAGGCATGATCTAACCGCCACCACGGAGATACAGCTGCAGGGTGACCAAGGCTGGGAGCGTCCGAGGGCACCCGACATCTTGGAAAGACAGGCAAAAGGGAAAGGAGGTGTGGCAGTGCTGCCAACAAAGGAAAAGATCAGCACTACCGCGAGAGGATCCCAGATCGGAAGACCAAGATACAGAACCAGTCAGGGTGGAACCAAGAAACAGCAAAGGGCAACAAGCACCAGCAGGAGGCACCTGTAGGCCAACAAACAGCGTTGGCAATGCAGGGCACGGCATAAATCAGGAAATCAGAGGTGCATGCAACAAGAGCAACACAGCAATCATGGGGGACCTCATTCCACACACAGACTGGGCAAACCCAATCAGCCGTGGAGGATGAACTCCAAGAATGTACATGAGATGGCCCTCCATAACAGCATGCCGAGGAACCAACCAGAGAATGGGCCACCCTAGATCCAGCACTGTACAATGAGAAAGGAACAATCAACAATCTCTTTGCAAAGGAGTCTCCAGGGAAGAGAGAGCACAACATGATAGAATTCCACACCAAGACTGTTAGGTATCTGAAATGAAAAAGGGACAAATAAGGATTGGGTTATGGTGAGGGAAAGGTAGAAAGTAAGAAGTGTGTGCTTGTGTGTTGGAAAAGATTCTGGGATGAGGGAGAAGTGAGATGAGAGAAGAAGGATTTAGTATGCAGATACCCTCTTTATCAATCCTTCCAGTGTCAATGGCCAACTCTCCTGGCATATACCTCTGCTCCTAATTCTTTCCATGCATCCTGTGTCTTTGTCTGGATGACCTGCTACTGCAGCCTCCAGATACAGAACATCTCTTGCATCAAGGCCTCCAGTGAACTGTTGTTCATTCTCTTGCATATTCAGCCATTCTTTGAAGTATTACAGCCCAGATTTACTTTTTAAAAAATTCACTACTTCTTGCAACCACTATGCACCTTCCCTGTAAGAGGCCCAGGCTCTTCAACTTCACACTTCCTTACATTCTACTCTATTTGTCATCTTGTTGCCCACTCACTTAACCTGTTGTTATAACCAGGTGAGGAAGGGGTCTCAGGCTCCCCTCTCGCCCCTTCTCTGGTTTGGTTGTAACAGGGTTTATCTTTTAAACACAGTGATTTTAGCTTACCACTTCAGTGAGCCCTTGCTCATTGCACTCTAAGTGCAATTGTAAATGAACCAATGCTAGCCACTCATATGCCCAAAGAAAGCTGGCAAGCATAAACTCAAGGTCAAGATTGACACCGGCGCAAGCACAAATATCCTAACAATCCGAATCCTCAAAGATTTGTACCGATCTCATTGGAAATCTATGATATAACTGACAACTGCCAAGTTATCTGCATACAACAGGTCACACATCCCTTGCAGTGGCACATTAACAATACAATGGAGATACTGCAAGTTGGCATGGAAACCACAAACACAAGAAATAGGAGCAGATGTAGACCGTTTGGCCCATCGAGCCTGCTCTACCATTCAATACCATTCAATATGATCATAGCTGATCTTGGGCTTCAATTCCACTTTCCTGCCTGCTCCCCATACCCCTTGATTCTCTGCAAGGCCAAAAATCTATCTATCCCAGCCTTAATGTATTCAATGATGGAGCATCCACAACCCTCTGGGTTAGAGAATTCCAAAGTTTCACAACCCTTTGAGTGTACTAATTTCTCCTCATCTCAGTCCTGAATGATCAGCCCCTTATCCTGAGACTGTGCCCCCCTGTTCTAGATTCCCCAACCAGCGGAAACAATCTTTCAGCTTCTACCCTATCAAGCCCTTTCAGAATCTTAAATGCTTCAGTTAGATCACCTCTCATTCTTCTAAACTCCACAGAATATAGGCCCAATTTACTCAGCCTCTCATCATGGGACAACTCCCTCAGCCCAGGGACCAATTTAGTAAATCTTTGCTGCACCACCTCCAGTGCAAGTATATTGTTACGACCAGGTGAGAAAGGAGTCTAGGGTTCCCTCTGAGTCTTCACTTGGTCTTACTGTAACAGGGTTTAAATTTAAACACACCATTTCTTAATCTCCCCCTTAGTGAATCCTTGTTCATTAACTTCCAATTATAAGGCAAAGAAATGAGCCAAACAGGTTTTCTTAAGTCTAAAGAAAAAAAAGTTGAACTTTATGAAACTTAAACTCATATCAGTTAACACCTATGGATCTACAGCGTGCCCACGCTAGCATGCGTATGCACTACACACATGCAGATAGAGACAGAAAAGAGCAGAAGAAATAAAGTGGAAATGTTCGAGGCAATATCCGAAGATGGTTTTGGTTACTGTTCTTCGAGCTCGCTGTAAAGTCCTTGATTTTAGGTTGGTCTTGCTTTTCATTGGGGCACGGTATTCTTCTTAAACCTTGTTCAATGTAGGAGTCTTTTCTCTCTAGAAGTTCCTCAGTGGGTCCAAAGGCTTGTGAGAAAGCGATAGGAGCAGACAGGAAAGGTCTTCTCACTCCAGGAGCAAACAGTCTTTGTACAATTCAGAAATACCCAGGTTGCCAAGCAGGTTAGTCATGTGACTAGCTGGTCTGACCACGTCTGTTTGTGGATTCTCTTCTCTTAACCAACCCTGGAATGTCTCTTCTTATACACAATACCTGGTGCTCAAAGTCCATTGTGGGTTAAATTGGAGCAGGGAATAGCCCCTTTGTCCCTCCAAACACTGTCTGTTAGTATGCAAAAATGTTTTTCCAGCCAAGTGTCTGGTGATTTTTTAACAAGTCTTTTCCTCACTCCAGCAACAGTTTAAAATCAATGTTCATATGACAAAATTAATATGCCTCAATATGCAGGTGGGGGGGTTGCATGACAATATCCTTTCTTAAATGTGGAGACCAAAACTGCACACAGTATTTCAGGTGCAGTCTCATCAAAGCCCTGTACAATTTTAGGAAGACTTCTTTATTCCTTTATTCTAATCCCCTTGCAATAAAGGCCAACATGCCATTTGATTTCCTAATAGCCTGCTGCACCTGCACGTTGACTTTATGCATTCCTTGTACAAGTACCCCCAAGTCTCTCTAAACAGCAACACTTACCAGTTTCACACCTTTAAAAAATATTCTGCTTTTCTATTTTTATAACCAAAGTGAACAACTTCACACTTTTCTACATTCTACTCTATTTGCCATCTTGTTGCCCACTCACTTAACCTGTTGTTATGACCAGGTGAGGAAGGGGTCTCAGGCTCCCCTCTCGCCCCTTCTCTGGTTTGGCCGTAACAGGGTTTATCTTTTAAAACACAGTGATTTTAGCTTATCACCTCAGTAAGCCCTTGCTCACTGCACTCTAATTGCAATTGCAAATTAACCAATCAGACAGATTTTCTTGAGTTTAAAAAAGAAAGATCCAATTTTATTAGCCTTATCACTCGAACCCGGTTAAAGTTACTCAAAAACGCGAAGCATCCACGCTCGCAGGCATACGAGAGGCACACATCCACAAATAGATACAGAGGGGAAGAAAGAGTTGGGGGGTTGAAATAGAGTTTGTAATAAATGGAATACAGATACGGTTCTTAATGTCCTTGGTATAATGTCCTCAATTGAAGTTAAGGTCTTGAAATCCTTGCTGGGGCCACGTGCACAATTCCAGGCTTGTTTCTCTGGTACCATAAGGCCCAAGAAAGGCTTTGTCTGTAGTCTTGAAGTGTAGAAGCTGTCACCGTGGATTTCTTGGGACTTTGCTGGAGAGAGCCAGAGAGAGATGTCTTCCTCTTGAGGTTCAGAATTGCAGTCTGTTTCCTTTCTGTGAAGCACAATTCAAAAGCCCCAGTCTTACCAGCAGGTAAGTCATGTGACCATCTCTTAGTTTGAAACAGCAGCTTCTTGGAAGAGGTTGTTGGATTTCAAAGTCTTTCAGACAGACTCGGGGGTGGGGGGTGGGGGGGGGGAGGTGGAGTTTGGCTACTACAAAATGAAAGGGTGTTGACCAATCTTGCTAATTGAATCAAGGAGCACTCCCATTGACTGTCTATTCAGTTGTCTCTCAGCTAGTCCTTGTCTTCTCAGAATGCAAATGTGCAACCATGTTTTTAGCTGTTCAGTTCTTCTTTAAAAAAAAAATTATTTGCTATGTCCAGTAAAAGTTTCAAGCACAGTGTCCCATATGACGAAATAAATATGTTTTCATTTGGCAGGTGTGATTGCCATCACACTGTCTATTTCTTTTTGCAGCATCTCTATGCTCTCCCCGCAGCTTACCTTTCCACCGAGCTTTGTATCATCATCAAACTTAGATACATTACTCTCTGTCTCTTCATCCAAGTCATTAATATAGTGTAAATAGCTGAGGCCCCAGCACTGATCCTTGCGGCACCCCACTATTCACTGCCTGCCAACTTGAAAATGCCCCATTTATGCCCACTCTCTGCTTCCTGCCTGTTAACCAATCCTCTATCCACGCTAATATATTAACCCAACACCACAAGCCCTTATCTTGCCTATTAATTTTTAACGTGGCACCTTATCGAGTGCCTTTTGGAAATCCAGGTATGCTACATTTACTGGTTCCCCTTTATCTACCCTACTAGTTACATCCTCAAAAAACTTTAATAAATTGGTCAAACAGGGTCTCACTTTAGTAAAACCATACTGACTTGTTCTAATCATACTATGCTTTTCCAAGTGCAATGTTAAGACTTTTTAATAATAGTTTCCAGCATCTTCCCAATGACTCATGTTAGGCTAACTGCCCCGTAGTTCTCTGTTTTCTCTCTACCTAGTAGACAGGAGTGAACCAGCAATGGCAGGACTACCAGTGTGCAAGGACTGCAACATCATAACGATCCACGAGAGCTTTGCCAAAGGGAAAACTCCAAGTACCGGAACCTGCTTGCAGACTGACCAGCATTAAATGGTGCAGTCTGGAAACCCAGCAACAGCACAACTATGCTGTGCCTTCACTTCTGTTCTCTAGAAAACTTCCAGCACCAAAGTGAGCAGGAACGAACAGGTATCTCCATGAGTCCAAGTACTCTATCCCCAACAAGTCCTCGATTTTGAGCCCCAAGCCTTCAGACGCAGAGGATGAGGAGAGTGCAATGTCCTGAAGAGGCAGAGGAGAAATAAGTTGAAGCATTGTCTCTTGGCTCTTCAAGATGAGGTGCCGGAACTTTCCAAGAATGACAAGGCCTCAAAAGTGGTCATTTTGAGAAAAGCAACTGAGTATGTTAGCAGGCTGAAGGAAAAGCAACAGATACTGAATTCAGAAAGAACAGCAATAGATGAGAAGCAAATTCCCTGAGCAAGATTTATCAAACCACTGAGACGATATATGGACTGGTGAGCCTCTGTATTTGTAAATATCACAATCTCTATCCATATGTAAATAATTTTGATGTTATCTAATTTTATGTATTTTTACTATTAGCATACGAGACATATCTTTGGAAAGAAGGGGGATGTTGTGTGATTGCCTTTAAGAGTAATGTACCTTTAAGATCTCAGTATGCTAATGAGCCAAGAACCAGTATTGAATCATGTGACTCTGTAACTAACACCAAGAGGCAGGACCTGTAAATAGTTAGCTCTGTACTGTATAACAGTATAGCTGTAATAAACCTGTTTGAGATCTTCAGCACAACTCGACTCCACACATCTCATTTATGTTGCATTAGACAATTTAAAAAGCTTCTCATTACAGCTATTAGGCCTGATTGTTGCAGACAGCCAATGAACAGCAATCATTTAAAACTGCAAGCAAAAAAAATGTAATGTGCTTGTCTGCAACACAACGAATAGGTACAGGTCAATCATGTACTGTGATCCCTATGGCTGTTTTTGAGGGTTAGCTTATTTAACCCCCTATAAAGTTAGACAGTTCATAGACTTAATATGCAGTTGCATACATGCAATACAAGTCAGTGGTCCATGAAGTTGCAAATCTGATCATTGAGTTAAATTGTTGCTATCAGCTAGAATTCTAGGAGATTGTTTTTTATAAAAATTATGGGGTAACAACAAAAACAAAATTGCAGAAGATGACTAATGAATAAATGCATTAAATCTTATTGCAGTATACTTAAAATAAGTTATATATTTAAAATAATTTAAATAATACAATGCAAAACTTTTACTTATACAACCTGGAGTTGCTTTGCAATTACCTTTTGAGTTACATCCATTTTCTGAAACATCGAACGAGCTCGACTGGCATCTACGGCCCACGTTGGTCAGAAACAGTGACAAATTTGATACTGAGACTATTGTGTCTGTCCATACATTGCATATTGCTAGGGAAATAAAATAAGTTGCAGAAGGATATATACAGGCAGCTACTGCTCTCTGAGCTAATGCTCAGGTAGATCCCATAGGACAATTAGAATATTCTTCCTTTACTTTGTCACAGAAAATATTTGAAAGTACTGCACTTTGTTAATTCTAGCAATGTTCCTGACTGCTTCATGCAAGGGATGCATAAATTGAACTTTAGTGAGTGAGATTTTTCAATTATGAAATGCAATGCAAGAACTGAAAGATTTTTTCCCCCAAAGAAATAGATAACAGAATTGTGATAGAAAGCTATTTTCAATCCTGAATTCACATAAAATGACATGGTATGCATCAAAAGATAGATTTATCACAAATTAAAGTCATTCTTTCACAATGTTGCAACAGATCTCCTCCACAAACTATTTCAATATTTCCACACTCTTTGCCCCACCCCATCAAGATGGAAGAACCTTGTAATCTTTGTGCTCCAACATGTTGTGACATACACTCATAAGAATTAGATTTATGCCTACAAATCTCCACATGCCAAATTCCCAATTTTAGCTTTAGTGCCATACAGTGGTAGAAACAGAAGTTTGGTAATTATAGTATTGAGTGAAGTTAGTAAAGGGGGAGTAAATAAACTTGGATTTTTCTTATATTTCTCCAAGTGACTGATGCCAGATCTATTTGGTTAGGAGACTGGATGCATTTTCTTGACAAGTCACCGTAGCATATTATGATAAATAAAGGAAGCATTTTGGGGCTGGGTAGGGGAGGGGTGGAAACAGAGAGATTAAGTTCCTCTTATGTCCAAGTAGGTACATGCATTGCATTGACTGGTATTTAGTTATACAGATGAAGAAGTCTCCAGTTTTGAGTATCTGATCTATGACAACTTCCTTTGCTTATACTGATTGTGGCTGCAGTTGTCAGGACCCCAGCAGAAAGAACAGAGGACATCCCAACTACCTGGTATTCCTCTGCAGGTCCTGTTCTGCTTCTTCCAAATGCCTCATTTATGGGCTTGCCAAAGAGAATCTCCTTGTCAGTAATTGTGCTGGGGGTCAAAACAAGAATTTATAACACTTAGCACAAGACCGTTAAAAAAAAACAATGATTAAGAATTGACTGAAATATACTTACCTTAGAATCATTGTGTCTTTTCCATGTTCTTCCATTTTTTACTATCACCTGGCAACACTCCATTTTATAAGGGCTGATTTACATCTGACATCTGGAACACCAAAACTGCAGGAAATGATGTTCAAACTGCCTCTGCTCCCAAATTAATATTTAAATTACATTGCTGCCTATTTGAATCAGCCACTTCCCTAACTTCTGGAAATTACAGCTGAAAACAAAAATGTGCTTAAGTGGGTAGAGATCAGCCTTAACCTACCTCCAGCCCATTTTTTTTTTGCCACCTGCTCGGTTAGGCATCACAAAATCATGCAGAGGCCACAGAACAATTCAGATGACTGCATCCAGGAGAGGAAGAGTATGAAGGAACCTGAAAGAAAAGTTAGGGTAGGATTAAAAAAGATTAAAAAGAACAATTTCCAACATAAATCAGAAATACGTTACATTGGTCTGTAGTTGGTTAGATGTTTAGAAATGCTTATCTTAAGACAAATATACCAATGAAATAGTTTTAAAAACACATAGAATTAATTTGCGAAATAAAAAACAAAATACCAGTGTCTTCGATTAGGATATTACAGGACTGAAATTATCAAAGAAGCTATTAAGAGTCAACGCCTTAGTCCTGTTTGTCAAAGGTACGGCTTTGTAAGAGGCAAAACTAGTGAGCATTAGTTATAATGGTGATATCTGGCACTGTTCTTTCAAAATACTTTGAAATGTATTGAGCTCCATCAGGAGAAGAATCTCTGACAGCATGGTGAAAGATCAGCAGTGATTGTGAACTACCTTTTTTTTAGAACAAACTGCCGTTTTTGGTGACCTATGGATTTTTGGAGAAAATTACTTGAAAATGATAGTGTAGGAGAAAATTGTTTACTGAGCAGCTAGAAACAGTTTAAAAAGCATTGGGAATTGTAAAACTGTGTAGCTTGAACATTACATTTTTTGTTATTCGTTCATGGGAGGTGGGCATTGCTGGCAAGGACTGCATTTATTGCCCATCCCTAATTGCCCATGGGAAGGTGGTGGTGAGCTGCCTTCTTGAACAGCTGCAGTCCTTGGGGTGTAGGTACACCTACAGTGCTGTTAGGAAGGGAATTCCAGAATTTTCACCCAGCTACAGTGAAGGAAAAGCGATACAGTTCCAAGTCAGGATGGTGTGTGGCTTGGAGGGCAATTTGCAGGTAGTGGTGTTCCCAAGCATCTGCTGTCCTTGTCCTTCTAGGTAGTAGAGGTCGCGGGTTTGGAAGGTGTTGTCTAAGGAGCCTTGGTGTGTTGCTGCAGTGCATCTTGTAGATGGTACACACTGCTGCCACTGTGTGTCGGTGGTGGAGGGAGAGAATGTTTGTGGATGGGGTGCCAATCAAGCGAGTTGCTTTGTCCTGGATGGTGTCGAGCTTCTTGAGTGTTGTTGGAGCTGCACCCATCCAGGCAAGTGGAGAGTATTCCATCACACTTCTGACTTATGCCTTCTAGATGGTGGACAGGCTTTGGGGAGTCAGGAGGTGAGTTACTCGCCGCCGACTTGCTCTTGTAGTCACGGTATTTATATGGCTATTCCAGTTCAGTTTCTGTTCAATGGTAGCACCCAGGATGTTGATAATGGGGGATTCAGCGATGGTAATGCCATTGAATGTCAAGGAGAGACGGTTAGATTCTCTCTTGTTGGAGATGGTCATTGCATGGCACTTGTGTGGCGCAAATGTTACTTGCCACTTATCAGCCCAAGCCTGGATATTGTCCAAGTCTTGCTGCATTTCTACACGGACTGCTTCAGTATCTGAGGAGTCACAAATGGTGCTGAACATTGTGCAATCATCAGCAAACATCCCCACTTCGGACTTTATAATGGAGGGAACGTCATTGATGAAGCAGCTGAAGATGGTTGGGCCTAGGATATGTCCTTGCTGTTATGACATGCTACCAACTTAAAAAATACTGCAAACCAGATTAAGATTCACCAAATTCACCAACAACTTTTATATATATTGCGCCCCTCATATGAAGATTGTCTCAGAGTGCCTTATGTGGGGTCGAGGTGAGAGCTGTACATTGAGCACAAGGAAGGGAATTTGTGGAGAATGCAGATATGATTAAACAAATAGGTTTTTATGAGTCTTTTTGAAGGTATCAAGACAAAATGGTTTTGTGAGAGGGTATCACAAGGCAGGCATTGGTGATTTAAAGCTTCGCCACTAATGATGAAACAGAGGAGCCGTAGAGAGAATAGTAATCGGGGGCAGAGGAACCAAAGGTGCAGGCTGGAATGTAAGGCTGGAAAAGGTTACCCAACCTGGTGGGGTGAAACCATGGAGGTATTTGAAAATGAGGACAAGGTCCTTGAAGTTGATTTGCTGGTGCTACAGGGAGTCAGTGGAGCTGAGAAAAAAGAGGTTTGAATGGTGTACAGGACCTTTGTGTGGGAGAGGGCTCTGATAGAAGAGTTATAGATTGGTTGAAGTTTGTGAATGTTTGAAGTTGGATGGCCAGTGAGTACAGCATGTGAGAAAAAAAATCACTCCTCAATGTGATAAGGGTAAAATGAAGGTTTCAGCAACAATGGGAGTGTGGTAATAGCTAAGTGCGAAAATATCATTGAGGAGAAAGTAGACAATCTTGTCAATGAACCAAATGTGGGCAGAACGCTCACCATTGGGTTCAATAGAATGCCTGGATTGCAAACCACCAGGATCAGTCTGAGCAAGCTGGTGGCTCATCACCCCCTTCTCAAGGGCAATTAGGGATGGGCAACAAATGCTGGCCTTTCCAGTGACACATCCCATCAACAATTAAAAAAACTATTGGGGAATTGGCATCTGATCCATGTAGGTTAACAACGTTAATGAGTATAGGTCACTTAGTTGTCAGGAACTACATTAGAATTAAGTTGAGGGAACAGGTGGTAGGTCTTAGTAGAAATTAATCTGAAAAGGGCTGAATTGGAGTCATAGGACTTAAGGAATGATAGGTCAATTCCTTGATTGGGGACTCACAGTAAGAAGTGAGGCTAGATTTTAAAAACCCTCTGCCGCCGGGAATGTTAGCGGGGTGAGCAATGAAGATCAGTGCAGTGGAGGTCGACACCGGCCCCGACGGCGGCAGGCCCCGTGCCGATCTCGGTGGCAGCGGCGAGGCCTCATGGTGGCCACCCCGTCGCTCGGCAACGGGACCCCCACTTCAATATGTAAACTAATTTGCATGCCTGATTTAATGAGGGTCCCGTCACCTCCTTAATCGCCGCACCGATCTTCATTCTGGTGGCCAACAATGCCGTGCCTTTGAATTCCCCATTTGGGGAAACGTGGAACAACACATGTGGGGAGGGAGAGGAGGATTTCTTTCTCTGTGCGGGAGGGGGGGGGGGGGAGCAGGGTAACATCACTGCAGATTGATTGGGGGTAATGGGAAGGGCTGCCGAACTTTGTGGGGGGAGGGGGAAGGTCAAATTCTTAATAAACAAATTCTTGGGGGGAAAGGGTAGGAATGTTTTGAGATGCCATTTGTGGGGGGGAGGGAAATGAATTTAAAGGCAATTTATTTCTGTTTTTTGGTAATTCAACTAACCTGGCCCTTTAATTTTTAAATCTCCATTAAGGGCTGTAAGCCCTTTAAAAATGCATTGGCGCCTGCGCATTGGCACCAGACGCCATTACCTGTGACGGCTCGCCCGTCTCCTCCAGGTCATCGCAGGGGGTGGGTGCCACGGCCATGCAAATGAGCCGCCATGTTTAAAATTGTGGTGGTGGACTCTTAAAATGCAGCCTGTAGTGCCCACAGGGAGTGATGATTGAAAATTCATGAGCCCACAAGTCTTGATTTTCCTGGTCTGAAATCTCCCATCCTGCAATTGCCACTCCTCAAAAGAAGCACCTAATCAGGGAATCAGCCTGATATGTACTGTAGAAATTATTTTATTTTTTGCTAAATTAGTATAATTTTGAAATTATACTTCAGTATTTTGTAGCCATTACATAGGATTACATAGGATATATGGCACAGAAACAGGCTATTCAGCCCAATCAGTCTATGCTGGCATCTTTGTTCCATTTGAGTCTCCTACCATCAGGATAACCAGGATAGTACATTTCTAAAGTAAAAGCAAAATACTGCGGATGCTGGAAATCTGAAACAAAAACAAGAAATGCTGGAACAGGTTTTTTCAGGGTTTTTTTCAAGTTTGCACTTGCTGCTGTTCAATATTCAGTGTATTCACACCTAATCTGTACTAATGCTTTGTCTTTCAACACACCATTAACATATTGTTTGCCTTTGCTCCGTGACCTTTTGGTCAACTATGTGGCCTGGTCCAATCTGCACCTTCTCCTTTGTTATCTCTTGCCCCACCCCCACCTCACTTGCTCATAATCTGTGACTTTTCTAATATTTGTCAGTTCCGAAGAAGGGTCACTGACCCGAAACGTTAACTCTGCTTCTCTTTCCACAGATGCTGCCAGACCTGCTGAGTGATTCCAGCATTTCTTGTTTTTGTTTTAGTACATTTCTAAATCTGGTGCTTTAATTGAAAAAAAAGGAACTTGTCTGTTAGCACTGAAATGCTGCGCCAGCATACTCTGGCCTGCAAAAAGAAATAGTTGGCTATTTGTTCTCCACCTTGGTCCTGTGTTTATAAATAAAGTTTCTGGTTGAGTGAGGACTGTGCTAAAAAGTAAATACACAGTTAATCTCAGCTACAGGACTTCCACAATTTGAAAGAAACAATTAAAATGCGCAAAGCAGCCCAGAGTGATACATTTAGTAGATAAGATTCATGATGGCTTTATTCCTCTCTAACCATTATTGCCCTATCTTTGACATTTAATTGGATCTAGATAGCTTGGTGATATCTGAAAAAACTCCAATTATCTTGCTTCCAACAATTTACCTCAGGATATGTACAATTTCTGTCAGAAAAAAAAACTTGTAGATCACTGGCTTATTTCTGTTTAATGCAAAAGCAATTTTAATCTTGCAAAAAAGTTATTGTAAAGGGCACTTTGGTATTTATCCAATTTGGATATTTTTTTTTTAGAGATACAGCACTGAAACAGGCCCTTCGGCCCACCGAGTCTGTGCCGACCATCAACCACCCACTTATACTAATCCTACCCTAATTCCATATTCCTACCACATCCCCACCTGTTCCTATATTTCCCTACCACCTACCTATACTAGGGGCAATTTATAATGGCCAATTAACCTATCACCCTGCAAGTCTTTGGCATGTGGGAGGAAACCGGAGCACCCGGAGGAAACCCACGCAGACACAGGGAAAACTTGCAAACTCCACACAGGCAGTACCCAGATTTGAACCCGGGTTGCTGGAGCTGTGAGGCTGCGGTGCTAACCACTGCGCCACTGTGCCGCCCTACTGCATATGTCCAAAGCAGAATTATCATACATTTCACACATATGAAATGCCACACAGAACCATTTCCTTGTGTTACAAATAATTTGTGTTTTTTATTTATATAATCCTAGTATATTTCCCAAGGCATTTCTCATGTTATCACAGATTTAATGCTGTTTTAAAAGACCAGGAGCATTGTACTATGTAACACACAATAGTCAAGATATTTGACTGGAGTTAAGTCCAACCAGAAGTAGGGCTGTGAGAGAAAAGTAGCTAGCCAACAGGTAGGGTGTAGGGTGCTAATCCCATGTGCATTTCTGAGGCAAGAATCTCTTTGTTTGTGTTGACACTCTGTTAAATACAAAATATACTAGTCCAATAAGTGACAGAATAAGCATTGACAGAGGTCTGGGAGCAGGTCACCAGTGCAATTCTTGGTCAATCATAGTGCATAGTGCAAAGGCCATCAAAGCAGAAGGGGATAAAGATAATAGGTGACCCATAGAAGAAGGAAAAATTATTCCCCTCAACAATGTGATCCCCTAGTCCTCATCAATAACAGCAGGGGCCCCAATTGTCTTGGTTACCAGCAATCTCTCTTTTGAAGATTACTGCTAATTTTATCCAGAATTGTTGTAGTAGATTGAGCTGCCAATTATACTGTCTTCTCAGTACAATAACTACAGGACCACCGGTAATGTCTAGGATCCCAAATGTGACATATAGAAATCAGTGACCAACCTAAATAAGTCACTTTTCTGTTTAATCGCCACTTCCTTTAAAGTATTTTACAGGTTTCATGTGAAACCTACCAAAATTTAATAATCCCAGAATAATGCATATCAGTATTATTCTGGGATAATTACATGAAAGCTCACATTCAGAATGATGTCAACCTATCATTCATTTCAGGAATACTATTAACTGTGATTAGCAGTTTCCATTTCAATGGGACTGCAGCATACATAAAAATTATTTTGCAAATATAGAATAATTAGGTTATAATTGAGTCTTGGTTTTCAGTGAAATTCATAAACCAGCTCTTATCTCCTTGTTTATAATATCCTCTCACTTCTAAAGTAAATTCAGCACTATTTTAACCCTTATCTATAACTCTACAAGTACATAACGATTGTACTCTGCTTAGACGTCTAAACCTAGAGAATTCTACATTAAAATAAAGCTCATAACATGCACCAGCAGGATCATAATTTGTCACCCAGCACCAGAATATCATTTGTTGCCCATCCATCCCTAATTGCCTTTGACAACTGAGTAGCTTGCTAGGCCATTTCAGTGTCAATCATATTGCTGTGGGTCTGGAGTTATAGGTAAGTCAGCAGATTTCCTTCTCTAAGGGGCATTAGTGAACTAGATAATAGTTTCATCGTACTATTACTGAGACTAGCTTTCAATTTGAGATTTTTTAATGAATTAATTGAATTCACATTTTGCCAACTACTGTGGTGGGTTTTGAACCCTGGTCCCCAGGGCATTAGCCTAGGCCTCAAGATTACTAGTCTAGTGATCTTACCACTACACCACTGTCACCCCGGTAAACAGCTAGAGCAATGCATCTGAAAAACATGAAAACTTTAGTATTTGTTTTTAAAATTAAAATAATACACTTTAAAATAATCTGATCTCAAATTCATTTCTTTTCAATTTTCTTATCTTGTGTAACATCCGCAGTGTGAACATTCTTCAGAATATCATTTCAGAAATAAACTGGAATAGCACCAGATCACAGCAAGGCTTTTCTTGGCCCTACTTAATTTGATCAAGTCTGGCTTTGTTTCTCTAATCCTATTTACATAATCTGACTCAATTTCTATCCCTGCTGTCTTGTTTGTACTGTTCAGTCTCTGGCTTTCTGTTTTTTTTTCTGCTTTTGTGAGGCTTATTTTGCAGCTAAAGATACATCTCCTGGGACCAGAATTCCTGAAGGCAATTCAGTGATGCCAGCCAGTTTATAGCAGCCACATAGTCTAGCCTCCTCCAAAGTGTGGAGCACTTACTCTGCATGCGCAAGCATGTTTGTGGTTAATGTGACAAGATCGTACATTGTGCATATGCCTCTTCTTCTCTGCAGTTTCAGAGGAGGCTGAATTACCGAGTATGTTCAGTCAGTGTAACTTTGCCATAAATGAGTTAAAATAACCTATTGTTTCACTTCCCTTGATGAAGTAAAGTGTAGTGGTGGCACTGACTGATTTCATGACCTTATGCTACCAGGACACACAATGCACTCTGCAGTGTTATGTGTATGCCCTCAGTGTTTGTTTGACTGCACCCAAAAAACTGTGACTGGAATTTTGTCTGCATGGCAGGGACCACAACGTTAACCTGAAAGCCAGGGATAACCCTGCCTCAGCTGCTTGTGGGAGCCCCGGCCACATTTTTTGGTCGTCTGGCAACTAATTAGTTGCCTTTGGGGTTCCTGTCCCTTTAAAGGACAGGTACCCACCCCAGAAGCTGCCGGCCTCTCGGAGGGCCAGCAGCCCAACGGTCTCAGCATCGCCACCGGGAGTGGCGAGGTCTGGAGGTGCCGGGGCCAGTGGGGCAGGCCCTGGTGAGGTGAGTGGGGGGGGAGGTGGGGGCGGGTGAGGGGGGGGGTGGGGGGAGTTGCTGAGGGCGGGAGGGGTGGTTGCTGCGGGGGTGGTCGTTGGGCCCAACGAGATTCCAGCTGTAGTGCTGAAGACTTGTGCTCCAGAACTAGCTGTGCTGTTAGACAAGCCGTTCCAGTACAGCTACAAGATGAGTATCCACCCGACAAAATGGAAAATTGGCCAAAAATATCCTGTCCAATAAAAGCAGCACAAATCCAATCCAATTACTGCCCCATCAGCCTACTGTCATAATCATCAGGAAAGTGATGGAAGAGCTCATCGACAGCTCTATTAAGCAGCACTTACTCGAGATGTTCAGTTTGGGTTCCAACAGGACCATTGAGCTCCAGACCTCAATATGCCATTGGTCCAAACATGGACAAGAGAACTGAAGCCCAGAGGTGACATCAGAGTGACTGCTCTTGACATAAGCCAGCTTTTGACCGGGTGTAGCATCAAGCAGCCCTAATAAAATTGAAGTCAATGGCGATCAAGGGAAACTCTCCACTGGCTGGAATCATATATAGCACAAAGGAAGATGGTTGTGGCTGTTGGAGGCCAATGAACTCAGCCCAGAACATCACTGCAGGAGTTCCTCAGGGCAGTGTCCTAGGTCCAGCCATCTTCAGCTGTTTCATCAATGTCCTTCCCTCTATCAAAAGGGCAGAAGTAGGGATGGTCACTGATGATTGTGCAGTGCTGAGTTACATTTGCAGCGCCTTAGATACTGAAACAGTCTACACCCGCATACAGAAAGACCTGGACAACATTCTAACATTCTCGGGCTGTTAAGTGGCAAATAACATTTTCCCCATTCAAGTGCCAGGCAATGACTTTTTTCAACAAAAGACAGTCTAACTAACTGCTCTTGACATTCAACAACATTACCATCATTGAATCCCCAACCATCAACATTCTTAGGGACACCATTGACCAGAAGCTTAACTGGACCAACTATATAAATATTTTAGCTACAATCGCAGGTCAGAGGATTGGTATTTTGCGGGGAGTGACTTATCTTCTGACTCTTCAAAGCATGTCCACCACCTACAAGGCACAAGTCAGAATACTCTCCACTTACCTGGATGAGTGTAACTCCAACAAAATTCAAGAAGCTCAATGCCGTCCCGAACAAAACAACCCACTTGATTGGCACACCATTCACAACATTAAACACTCACTCCCTTCACTACAGGCACACCATGACTGCAGTGTGTACTACCTACAAGATGCACTGCAGCCACTTGCCAAGGGTTCTTTGACAGTATCTCCCAAATCTGTGACCTCTGCCACCTAGAAAGACATGCAGCAGGCACATGGGAACACTTCCACCTGCAAGCTCCCTCCAAGTCATGTACCATCCTGACTTGGAAATGTATTGCTATTCCTTCATTGTCACTGGGTCAAAATCTTGGCATACCCTCCCTAATAGCACTGTGGGAATCACTTCACCACATAGTTTGCAACGGTTTAAGGCAATAGCTTTTAATTGTACACTATTTGAGTACTTAATTGTATTCAGGTGATGGGCATTAACTGGGGATTCACTTGGGCTCCGATATACAAGAGCAGACTTGGGTTAAGAGGTGCATGTTTGTAATATGTATCTCTTTAAATAAAAGCTGTTAAAGTGTGTAAGCATTAGGCTCCAGTTCTATCCTTCACCACCTAGCTTTCTGGAATAGCACATACTCACCACCTTCTTAAGGGCTATTAGGGATGGACATTAAATGCTAGCCTTGCCAGCCTAAGAGGGCTTTGACAGATAAACAGAACCAGGTTTTCCTAATTACAAAATTAACCTGTAGTATACATTTCACAGTAATTTGCTTATCAATTTCATCTTAATTTTATCAATTTAAGTTAAATCACACATGATCTGTCCATTTAGGTTGGGTTAGAAGTAGTGATAAAAAGCAAGAAAATCCAAAGTAAGTAGAGAAAATGCACAACTCTGCAACATCTGAAACAGCAAAACAACAAAATACAATTTCAACATCTCCTTCACCAGAATTGAATATCACACAAAAACCTGGGGGCCCAGCTAGATCGCTCTGAAAATGTAGAGGGTGGATACTGCCAAAGGAAGATTATACTTATCAGTAATTCTAAGCAGTTTCCTTGCAGCTTGCCAAAAGGGTGGTTATAGCTATCAGGTAATACCAACTAATTTGAACAGGTCATTTACCGTGACCAGTTAGTTACTAGAAAACTATTTAGAAATTTATGAACTGTACTTTGTTTTTTAAAAATGGCATCAGTATTTTATATCAATCTTGCAGGACAGTTATACCATGGAAGTGGAGAGCACAACATCCCATCATCAGCACAGCCCAAAGCTAACTGCTGGAGCTGAAAGCCTAAAACCTTGCATACTCCTAATTATAAGCCACTGCTTGGAACAGCTTAAAGCATTCTATTATTGCCATAGTCATGCTTCTCCACATGCTCCCAAGTGAAATGATAATCCTTTTAAAAGAAGGAAGTAAGGTGACTGGGGTCAATTTTTCTGAGCTGCACCCTGTACACAAAGCAGAAGGGAAAGGGAATAGTGTCTTGTGTTGTTTTTTTCTTCTTTTTCTTGTTTTTTTTTGTTTGGTTTTGGCCAAGTAATTTAAATCAGGCGCGTCATTACAGGTTAAGAGTACACTTAAATAGTTTTTTTCTTAAATACTGTGATCCAAATTAATTAATTAAATCAAATAGAGATGGCTGGGCAAGCGATGTGTTGCAGTTGTATGTGGGAGCTGGTGGACGCTGGTGGGAGCTGGTGGACGCTGGTGCGATCCACGG
Organism: Heterodontus francisci; assembly: GCF_036365525.1. Classification (NCBI taxonomy): domain Eukaryota; kingdom Metazoa; phylum Chordata; class Chondrichthyes; order Heterodontiformes; family Heterodontidae; genus Heterodontus; species Heterodontus francisci. The sequence continues at coordinate 42,291,560 of NC_090382.1, forward strand.
TGACCACATCTGCAGCAAGTGCTGGCTGCTCGAGGACCTTTGGCTCAGAGTTAATGAGCTGGAGTCTGAGCTGCGGATACTGCGACACATCAGGGAGGGAGAGAGTTACCTGGACACTGTGTTTCAGGAGACAGTCACACCCCTTAGATTAATTACATCCAATTTGGACTGGGGTGTGACTGCGAGTGAGGCAGGTATGGGGATCCAGAATTTAGCTTTGGATGAGCTTTGGCCAGTGCCCTTATTCAATAGGTACGAGGTTCTTGCTCTCGGTGTGGACGACGGCACAGGCTGCAGGAACGATCAGCGAACTGACCACAGCACCGTGGTTCAGAGTGCCATTCAAGTGGGGGGAGAAAAGAGAAATGTAGTTGTAGTAGGGGATAGCATAGTTAGGGGAATAGATACTGTTCTCTGCAGCAAAGATAGGGAGTCCCGAAGGCTGTGTTGCCTACCTGGTGCCAAGGTTAAGGACGTCTCTTCAGGGCTGGAGAGGAACTTGGAGTAGGAGGGAAAAGATCCAGTTGTCGTGGTCCACGTAGGTGTCAACGACATAGGTAGGACTAGGAAAGAGGTTCTGCTGAGGGACTATGAGCAGCTCTGGGCCAAATTAAAAAGCAGAACCACAAACGTAATAATCTCCGGTTGACTACCTGAGCTACGTGCTAATTGGCATAGGGTAAATAAGACTAGAGAGGTAAATGTGTGGCTCAAAGATTGGTGTGGGAGATATGGGTTCCGATTCATGGGACACTGGCACCAGTACTGGGAAAAGAGAGAGCTGTTCTGTTGGGATGGGCTTCACTTGAATCATGCTGGGACCAGTGTCCTGGTAAATCATGTAACTAGGGTTGTAGATAAGGCTTTAAACTAAGTAGTGGAAGGGAGGGTTCAATTGAAGGGAAGTTTAAAAAGTCGAATAGTAACGAGAGAGCAGAGGTGCAGGGTATTGAAGGAACATACATTAATTAGAGAGTGACAGGAAGGGACAGAGAATACAAGCACAGCAGTACAGCAGAAATTAGAACCAGAGTAGGTAAAAATGGTAAAAAGTCAAAGCTTAAGGCTCTTTATCTGAATACACGTAGCATTTGTAAAAAGATAGATGAGCTGACAGCACAGATAGAAATAAATTAATATGATTTGATAGCTGTCTCTGAGACGTGGTTGCAAGATGACCAGGACTGGATCCAAATGTTCAAGGATATTCAACGTTCGGGAAGAATAGGCAGAAAGGTAAAGGAGGTGGGGTAGCTTTGCTATTAAAGGAAGGGATCAGTGCATTTGTGAGTAATGATATAGGTGTAATGGATCATGATGTAGAATCAGTTTGGGTGGAAATAAGGAATAGCAAGGAAAGGAAATCACAGGAGGGAGTGGTCTATAGGCCCCCGAAGAGTTGTTTCTCTGTAGGACAAGATATTAATCAGGAAATAATGGAGGCGTGTAAGAAGGGCACTGCAATTATCATGGGTGATTTTAATCTGCATATAGACTGGACAAATCAAATTGGCAAGGATAGCATGGAAGACGAATTTGTAGAGTGCCTCAGGGACTGTTACTTAGAGCAATATGTCGCAGAACCTACCCGGGAACAGGCTATTTTAGATTTGGTATTGTGTAATGAGATAGGATTAATAAGAGATCTCGTAGTTAAGGATCCTTTAGGGGGAAGCGATCATAACATGGTAGAATTTCAAATTCAGTTTGAAGGTGAGCAAGTCGGGTCTCAAATCAGTGTCTTTAACTTAAACAAGGGCAATAACAGAGGTATGAAGAAAGAGTTGTCTAAAGCGGGCTGGGAAGATAGACTACAGGGGAAGGTCAGTGGATGAGCAGTGGCAGATGTTTAAGCAGATATTTCATAACACTCAGCAAACATTTATTCCAGTCAGAAGGAAGGACTCGAAGAGAACGATGAACCACCCGTGGATAACAGAGGAAGTTAAGGAGATTATCAAATCAAAAGCAAAGGCATACAATGCAGCAAAAATGAGTGGTAGGCCAGAGGATTGGGAAGCTTTTAGAAACCAGCAGCGGATGACTAAAAAACTAATAAAGAGGGAGAAAATTGATTATGAGAGTAAATTGGCAAGAAATATAAAAACAAACAGTAAGAGCTTCTATGGGTATATTAAAAGGAAGAGAGTAGCTAAAGTAAGTGTGGGGCCCTGAGGATGAGAATGGGGAATTAATAACAGGGAACAGGGAAATGGCAGATAATTTAAACCAATATTTTGCATCAGTCTTCATGGTGGAGGACACTATAAACACTCCAACAATAATAGATGAACAAGGTGTAAATGAGAGGGAAGAACTTGTAACAATCTCTATCACGAGGGAAAGGTGCTGGACAAACTGATGGGACTAAAGGCAGACAAGTCGCCAGGACCTGATGGCCTGCACCCAAGGGTTTTAAAAGAAGTGGCTGCAGAGATAGTGGAGGCATTGGTCATAATATACCAAAACTCACTGGGTTCCGGTAGGGTACCAGCGGATTGGAAAACCGCTAATGTGTCCCTATTCAAGAAAGGAGGGAGACAAAAAGCAGGAAACTATAGACCAGTTAGCTTAACATTAGTCATTGGGAAAATGCTTGAGTCGTTTATTAAGGAAGAAATAGCAGGTCATTTAGAAAACATAATGCTATCAAACAGAGTCATCATGGTTTTATGAAAGGGAAATCATGTTTGACAAATTTGTTAGAGTTCTTTGAGGAGATAACAAGCAGAGTGGATAAAGGTGAACCAGTAGATGTAGTGTATTTGGATTTTCAGAAGGCGTTTGGTAAGGTGCCACATAAAAGGTTATTGCACAAAATAGGAGCTCAGGGTATTGAGGGCAATATGTTGGCATGGATTGAGGATTGGCTAACACACAGAAGGCAGAGAGTCGAGATCAATGGGTCTTTTTCAGGTTGGAAAGTCGTAACTAGTGAGGTGCCACAAGGATCGGTCCTAGGGCCTCAGCTATTTACTATCTACATTAATGACTTAGAGGAAGGGACAGAGTGTAGTGTATCTACATTTGCTGATGATACAAAAATAGGTGGGAAGGCATGTTGTGATGAGGACACAAAGAATCTGCAAAGGGATATAGATAGGTTAAGTGAGTGGGCAAAAATTTGGCAGATGGTGTTCAATGTGGGAAAGTGTGAGGTCATCCACTTTGGTAGGAAGAATAAAAAGGCAGATTATTATTTAGATGGAGAAAGGCTACAAAATACTGCAGTACAGAGGGATCTGGGTGTTCTTGTACATGAAACACAAAAGGTTAGCTTGCAGGTGCAGCAAGTAATTAGGAAGGCAAATGGAATTATGGCCTTTATTGCTAGGGGTTAGAGTTTAAAAATAGGGAAGTCCTGTTAGAACTGTACAGGGTGTTGGTGAGGCCACACCTGGAGTACTGTGTAGAGTTTTGGTCCCCATATTTAAAGAAGGATAGACTAGCATTGGAGGCTGTTCAGAAAAGGTTCACTAGGCTGATTCCTGGGATGAAGGGGCTGTCTTATCAAGAACGGCTAAACAGGTTAGGCCTTTATTTATTGGAGTTTAGAAGAATGAGAGGTGATCTTATCAAAACATATAAGATTTTAAGGCAGCATTTGATCGAGTATGGCATCAAGGAGCCCTAGCAAAACAAAGGTCAATGGGAATCAGGGGGAAAACCCTCCGCTGGCTGGAGTCATACCTAGCACAAAGGAAGATGGTTGTGGTTGTTGGAGGTCAATCATCTGAGCTCCAGGACATCACTGCAGGAGTTCCTCAGAGTAGTGTCCTAGGCCCAACCATCTTCAGCTGCTTCATCAATGACCTTCCTTCAATAATAAGGTCAGAAGTGGGGATGTTCGCTGATGATTGCACAATGTTCAGCACCATTCGTGACTCCTCAGATACTGAAGCAGTCCGTGAAGAAATGCAGCAAGACCTGGACAATATCCAGGCTTGGGCTGATAAGTGGCGTAACATTCGCGCCACACAAGTGCCAGGCAATGACCATCTCCAACAAGAGAGAATTTAACCATCTCCCCTTGACATTCAACGGCATTACCATCGCTGAATCCCCCACGATCAACATCCTAGGGGCTACCATTGACCAGAAACTGAACTGGAGTAGCCATATAAATACCATGGCTACAAGAGCAGGTCAGAGGCTAGAAATCCTGAGGCGAGTAACTCACCTCCTGACTCCCCAAAGCCTATCCACCATCTACAAGTCACAAAACAGCAGTGTGATGGAATACTCTCCACTTGCCTGGATGGGTGTAGCTCCAACAACACTCAAGAAGCTCGACACCATCCAGGACAAAGCAGCCCGCTTGATTGGCACCCCATCTACAAACATTCTCTCCCTCCACCACCGATGCACAGTGGCAGCAGTGTGTACCATCTACAAGATGCACTGCAGCAATGCACCAAGGCTCCTTAGACAGCACCTTCCAAACCCGCGACCTCTACCAACTAGAAGGACAAGGGCAGCAAATACATGGGAACACCACCACCTGCAAGTTCCCCTCCAAGTCACACACCATCCTGACTTGGAACTATATCGCCTTCACTGTCGCTGGGTCAAAATCCTGGAACTCCCTTCCTAACAGCACTGTGGGTGTACCTACCCCATATGGACTGCAGCGGTTCAAGAAGGCAGCTCACCACCACCTTTTCAAGGGCAATTAGGGATGGGCAATAAATGCTGGCGTGGCCAGCGACGCCTACATCCCATGAATGAATAAAAAAAAAAGGGGGGGCTCGACAGGGTAGATGTTGAGAAAATGTTTCCACTAGTGGGGGAATCTCGAACTAGGGGACATGATTACAGCATAAGGGGGCACACATTTAAAACTGAGATGCAAAGGAATTTCTTCTCTCAGAGGGTGGTGAAACTCTGGAATTCTCTGCCTCAGAGAGTTGTGGAGGCTAGGTCACAAAATGTACTTAAGGAGGAGGTAGATAGATTTTTGAAATTTCGGGGAGTTGAGGGTTAGGCAGAGCATGTCCGAAAGAGAAGTTGAGGAGTGGGAGAGATCAGCCACGATCTTATTGAATGGTGGCGCAGGCTTGAGGGGCTGAATGGCCTACTCCTGCTCCTATTTCTTATGTTCTTATGTAGAATGGCAGATTTCTGCTTCTTATCTGTCTTGGGATTTCAGAAATTTTCCCTGAGGAGGGGAGCAGAGTGCTTGAGCCTAAAGCTAATGGCATCTCCCACCACATGGTCCTGCAGACACACCAGGCAGTTGCCCAAACATAGATGCACTCAGAATTTGCGATTAAGCCCTGTGCCATGCCCCACCCCCAACCTCTAACAGGGATCAGAAGATTTGAGCACTGTCGGCAGTAATGCTATGGAGGGAGCACCCAAAAGATAAGTGACCTTACTTTTTGCAGAGCCCAGTGTAACTTCAGGACTGGATTTTTGTTGGCTGCTGTTTTTGGACATTAGCAAAAAGACCTCAACCAGCAGTGGCCATAATGGCTGTGATTTTCAGCCGATGGTGCTGTGTTCAGACCTCTGCCAAGGGACTGGCCTGCGCCTACGATAATGACCTGAACCCGGAAATACAGGAGGGTTCAGGTCATACCAAGTGGAATGTACTTCGGATGTTTTTCACCTGACTAGTGCCAGAATTGGAGTGAGGTGGCATGGAGAGGATGGGAGAATGTGGAAAATTGGCTCCAATTTGTCTATAATTGGAGTCAGAACAATAAATGTTTGACACCCATTCCCTTGGGGAAGAAGGTACTGGAACTATATGTTCAACATCAATCTATGGTATGATCTGTAGGACAGAGACTGCGCGTATGTTTAATATATTAGATATAGGTTATTCCAAGCATTAGATAACTAATGGCAACAAATGGAAGAAGAACTGTGCCTGAAAATGTGGCAGGCAATATTACTCTTTTTTAAGAAAATTCAAACCTGAACATGCAGAAAAATTGTCAGAGCTACGCAAAAACACGTGACAAGTTTTTGACCAAAGTCTAATGAGGTTCTGGATACCGAATGCTTCCTGAGTAAACACAGTGAATATGGGGGATTGGGTTGGGAGCATGTGAGTGGTTCCAGACAGTAAGCTGAAGTAATGTATTTTTGCACAGGGAGGGAAACTCAATGGCCATCTCACCAAGGTTAGTGTTTCCTACATTATTACAATGACTACACTTCAAAAGAACTAAATTGGCTCTAAAGCATTTTGGGACTTCCTGAGGCTGTGAAAGGCACTATATACATGCAAGTTCTTTGTTTTTGTCACCTGGTCATCCTCTCAGCTAAGGAATTCCACTTGGTACATGATGCTGGGGCCTAAAATTGTCAAAGAGAATGCACAGAAATGATGAAAGATAAAATCCATTCCAAGGAAGAAAGCAAGAAAGCTCCTGTTAAGTGGGCGGATGTGATTATGCAAATTATTTTTGGAAGAATAGGGCTAAATAGTGAACTTCAATAGTTATTGCTTGTATAACTTTACTATAAAGGATGGATGAGAGGGATCAGGCTATTTCCATCTCCACCATTGAAGTGAAATTCCTCCAATCAATAATTTTAGTGAAAAAGGCTCTGTGAATACAAAACTCAAAATCCCATGTTGTTCTTGCCAAATATTTTTCTCAAATTATTTCACTCAAGTGACTCAAGTCATATACTGCCATTTCTTCATATACTGCCATTTCTATAAATGCAGTTACATCTTTATATATGTTTTGTTTACTGTTCCAGTAATTCCTATTTGCATCCAGCTCATTAAAATGCCCCAGTTGAAGACCAGAAGATGCGAAGATTATATGAACTAATTAAAACCACATTTGAGTTAACAGCACTGTTCTAAAAGCATGATTTGTATATAACATTAATAGTTTGCAAGCTTCCAAATTATTTGTAGTATGTGATCATTCCTAACAATTACCATGATTAAAACTGTATAAAACCTCTTTCATGTGCCTATTTGTTGTACTGAGATTCAAAGTGCATTTACATTACAAATTTTGCACCAGTGCAAGGTGGTTTTGGTTTTGCACCAATGCTAAACTTGTGGAGAATAATTGGAATTGTCAAGCCCAAACTGACTCCAAAATGAAGTGGACTGAAAATACCTCCTGCAGGGAGGTACTAACTTTGCTTTGCTGCAGTTTCAGGCAGACTGGAATGAGTACAAACTGTGATCTATCAGAGAAGTTTATGTTAGTTTAGTTTAGTTTAGAGATACAGCACTGAAACAGGCCCTTCGGCCCACCGAGTCTGTGCCGACCATCAACCACCCATTTATACTAATCCTACACTAGTCCCATATTCCTATCACATCCCCACCTGTCCCTATATTTCCCTACCACCTACCTATACTAGGGTCAATTTATAATGGCCAATTTACCTACCAACCTGCAAGTATTTTGGCTTATGTCATAAAGCAGGAATTTAGAATGTCCCAAACAGTCCTGCCAAAACTGGAAAATCTACAAAATAATTCTTTAATTGAAAGAATCATTTTCTTGAAAATCACAACATTTACATCACAGCTCTGCTCCTGCTGGGTTTGCCAGGGGCATTGCTGACTAAACAGCATTGGGATCTGATAGACATAAGCATATCTATTCAGAACAGTTGTGATAGCACTTTATTCCTTCAGTGGTAGTGGTGCTACCTCATTTATGTTACAGCACTTTCATTGAAGTCAAAGCTGGCAACAGTGATATTGTTTTAATATGTGTAAGTGGGCACAAAGAAGATTTACAATATTACCAAAGACCAACAGTGACAACACTGGAATATAAACAGAAAATGCTGGAAATACTGAGCAGGTCAGACAGCATCTGTGGAGATGTCTGTGACTTCGTCAAAACTGGAAAATGTTAGAAATGTAACAGGTTTTAAGCATGTACACAAGCAAGGGAAGGGAGGAAGGGAGGTGAAACCAAAAAGGAAGGTTTGTGGTAGGCAGTAGTGACCTAAATGACAAAAGGAGGTGGTAATGAAACATGTAAATAAACAAAAGATGACAGCACTGGTCCTGGTCTGAAGGAATCCTGTACAGAAGCATAATCATCATCCATTCTAGAACCTGTATCTATTGCTATTGATGCCAAGAGAACTTGGACAACAAACCATTTATCTAATAGAGGTACCAATAACTCACAGTATCTAGAGAAGGCAACCAGCTGGCCATGTAATGCATCAGTAACCGACAGTTCATTACCCCAGAGTGTTAATGATCAGCAGGAGACTATCAAATGATGATCTTAACTAAATACTTAATGAAATGCAGTAAGAGGCTGTGGAAGACTCAAGCCAGAGGATCAAAATAACTTGAAAGAGTTTCAACACAACATTTAAGGCAATAGAGATTCAATTCATGTATAAACCACAACAATTACAAGAAACTCACCCTAGTCTTTGACTGAAAAAACTACCTGATAATATTAGATCAAATATTGATAACAATTACAGATTCATAAATAGCAATCAACAGAAATGGAGAGTTAAAAAAAACTGCAACTTCTTTTAAATATTTCGATTCCTGAAGAATATTAACTGTTTAATCTTTTAGAAGCTTTTGTATGGTTAAACAGATCATGACAAATTCACATTCTGCTGACATCATAAGTAGAAACAGCTAAATCATGAGAATAATCTATTTTCTCCTCATGATGGTCACTAAAATAACAGTCCTTTTGAAGATTAGAAGTAAAATTAATCTGTTCATACCTGGGCTCAGCATTTATTTAGAATATTAAAAATCTGATGGCAGACCTTCCACAGGCAGCCTCCTGGCAGCAAAGTGGGGTGGGGCAGAACCTCCTCATGCCCATTAGTTGCACTTCCAACCCTATTCCAAATGGCAGACTCCATGTCTGCCCTAAACTCAAGTACCCGCCTTGATTGGAAAACGTACAAACATAGAAAACTTACGGCACAGAAGGAGGACATTCGGCCTATTATATCAAGGAAACTAGCAGTGGGACCCAGTTGCAGTTGAACTGATGATATTTAAAAAGGAAAAGAATCCTCTTTTGTTGCTAAACTGGTGATGCCAATCAACTGGCGAGAAATTTGTAAAATTGAAATGCTTCAGATACTACTGGCACTGTTGGACCCACTGGAATTCCTTCTGTTGCTGAGGGCGCAAGTGTGGGAAATCTGTCATGTGATATTGGTCCTTTATTTGTATGTGTCCACCTCCAAATGAGCCTGAAATTCCAACAGACAGGGCAAGTAGTGGGGGTGGGGGGTGGAGGGGGGGATAGTGTCAATTGAGGTGCATTTTCACACACACTACCCCTCCAACCAACCAGAATACTATACTCCCATGTCTAAAGCATTGTAGAATTTCTGCTGTCCATTTTATAACAGCTGCATTTTTCTTTTGATGACCAGAATCATAGAAATCTCAGTACATTAGGAGGTCATTCAACCCATTTTGTTTTTTACCTGTGCTCATTCCACATCAGAACAAATCCATTTCCCTGAACCCTTCAAGATTTATCTTGAGTGGTTATAATAATTGGTTTCAGTAAAGTCACAAGGAATGACCTGAGGTTGAAATACGTAGCCAAGACAATGTTTGGAGAGCTCTTTTAGGCATAACCAGTAGTATGACCACCTGAAAGCATTTGATGCTGGTGCGTACAAAATAGAAAAATGCTGACTGATTGGCTAGGATTTTACCGGCTCCCAGGAGGCAGGCTGGGAGATGGAGGTGTGCCGGTAAAATCGTGGGGAGCTGCATTGGGTTGGCTCCAACACGATCCCACTGCCGGGGTATTTTCCTAGCGGCTGTACCAGATGTGGAGAGGCTGCCCACTCCAAGGACATGGGCAGCCGATTCCCATAAAAAAAGGCCCAATTAAGTGACATTTTACCCTGCGGGCAGGGAAGGCAGCCCCCATGGCCCCAACGATCTCCCTGAGGGATTTCTCCTCTGACACTTAGCCCTGTGATTTTTAATAATGTTTTTTTAAACATTCCTGACTCAGCTCTCCTGTATGTTTCAGCAGTAACCACCTCTCCCACCTCTCGCAATGGCATTGCTGAGGTTTCGGAGTTGCCAGCCCTCTGATTGGGCTGGCAGCGTCAGGAGTCCGTCCACCATCCTTGCCAATTAGGAGGCTACCTGTGGCAATATTGCCGAGCAGTTCCTGTTGGCTGCCAAGTGCAGGCTCTGGACCTGCTTTTTACCACGACGCCAATGTCCTGATACTCCTGGTAAAATTCAGGCCTATATTAGACCTTTTCCCTCATTTCCAAAAAAGTCCATTTCTAGAACAGAATCATCTCAACAATTGACATTTAAGTTTCGCTAACATTCAGACTTGTCAGAGTCACATTTTCCTCCTATCACTCACCTCTTTGACCAAGCTTTTGTTGAACGTCTAAGTGTCTCCATTTTTTGGCTTGATGTTCAGTTTTTGATTCAGCCTCTGAAGCACTTAGGGACATTTTTCTACATTAAAGGTGCTATATAAATGTAAGTTGTTAATTTTTACTGCTGGGTGATTAAGGACTACAAAACTTAAACTAATTTGGATCTCTTATCAGGCAGCAAGAGCAAAATCTTAAATCTTTATCCCAAGGTGGAGTTAGTATGGATGCACAGAAGTTTGCAGCTAGAACTAAAGCATTCAAGGCAATTTGTCTGGCTGATAAAAACACAAGTGGAAACTAAAAGCTCCGTTCCTACATTCATCAATGTACTTTGTAGCTTTATTTCTCTCTTGCCATCTACCTCTGAGTGAACAGACGGAGCAATCAATGTATTATTTTAAATTAAGAAAGCTGCTTTCAACAACACCTCAAGGATTTTCTGTCACTGTTCAGAAATTACTAGAATTAATGAGGTTAACTCTCTGAGTGGTTTCCAAGACTGGTTGAATTCTTGGACTTTGATCCCACTCTTCACTCCTTTGCTACTGATCCCCTCGGCTGAAGCTCCTGTGCTGCTGACCAAGGCCTCATAAGGCCAGTAGCTGACCGGGAGACAAGAGGGACCATGTCAGGCAGAAGACACTGGGTAGCCCCATGGTTTAGCAATGCCTCCCTGCGGATTCTCCTCCAGGCTGTAAGGGAAAGGTGAGAGCTCCTCTTCACAAGGGACAGCAGGAAGATACTGTTCTGCTTGACCAAACAAGCCTGGATGGACATCGTAGAGGAAGTCAGCGGGGGGGTTATCCTCTGAAACTGGGGGCTGAATTTTACGTCGCCACAGCAGGTCAGATGGGGGTGGATGGATGTGGCGTAAAATTGAGCGGGAGAATCCGGGAGGACTTACCGCCCCGCTCCTACCTCTGGCCAACTTTATGGTGGTTGGGTGGGGGGAAACGGCCCGCCTGCCCGTGGCCAATCAAGGCCCTTAAGTGGCCGCTTAACAGGCACTTAAGGGCCCTCGCCCGGCTCCACGGGTATTTTACCCATGGCAAGCGGGCATGCAGGGGACGTGAAAGGCCACCCAGCGATAGCTGCTGGCACCTCCGCATGCCGGGGATTGCCATGGCAGTCAAGCACAGGGTGCCCGATTGAGGGCCGCCCCCGCCTCCCAACCCACTCTGGGAACCAAGACTCCTACCCTCCCCCCAAACGACCACCCTAGCCTCACCAGGGCATGACTGATCCCCCTGGTGAGGTATGCCCAACTTACCTTCACTCCTGGCTCCATTTCGTCGGCTGGGCTGCAGTCCCAGCAGTGGTCACCGCTCCCGCTGCTGGGACAAAGAGCTGCCGGCCTGTTGATTGGCCAGCAGCTCATTGAGGTGGGACTTCCTCACTCAAGGTCACAGAGAGACTGGAGTGTCCACCCAAGAGAGTGAGGAGGCATTTTGTTCATGTGCCCACCACTGCCCTTCTAGAGAACCGCATCATACATGGTTGGCAAGGGCAGATCTATACAGCAGAACAACTAACTCCTAAATCTTTCATCTATAGTTTCCCACTTCATAGTCCTGCAACCACGAACAACCTGCATCTACCTACTTCTCAAAATCCACAAACAGGACTGTCCCGGTAGACCCATCATTCCAGCCTGTACACACACAAGAGAAGATAAAGTTTAAAAGATAGCATGCATGTAGGCTGTTTTTTTAAAAGGAAGAATTTGTTATGAAACCTTATTTGTTTTCCTGGGAGGAAAATTTAAATGATGCATGGCCTGTTCTTCCTTTTCTCCTGGTTTACTGGAGTCCAGCTTTGGAGAGTTTCAGGTGAACGGGCGCATACTGCAGACTTCCTTAGTTAAATTTCAGTTGCAGTCCGATGATGAAGGTCCTGTTTCAATCTCTCGGATGGGGAGTTTTCAAAGGTCGCCTTTTTGTCTCTGCCTCTAGGTAGCATTTTTTTAAAAGGTGACATTTGGCAGGGTCTTCTTCCTGGCTGGAATTGATACTCAGCCTCCTGGCTGCTGGCTTTCTGGCTCCTGCTCTGCTTTCTGCACAGAAAAGTCTCTATTTAAAAAAAACTTATCAGGCTTGGTTTATGTCAGGTGACCAAAGTTGCTCTCCCCTAGTGTTTCATACAATGTCTCGGAATGTGTGGCCATTGTTCGACAATGGTGTTTAAATGTTGCTCAGCTTGATGAAATGGTCTTTCGTCAAACCTATTATCCTGAGTTTGAGTCTGGAGACTCATATCTACAAAGGTAATTTTTAATCCAACTGGTTGAAAAAGGTTGCCATTAACATTGAATGGGGCTTTTATCATTTCTCGTGCTTTCTTCAAGGTTGGTCTAGACATGATGATGGGTTCACTCTCTCACTGTCACTATGTATATTTGCAGTACAGGAGAGGTCACCTGACCTCTTACTCCATTTTGTCTTGCAGCAAAAGTGTATCCATTTTGGGACATTAATTCATCAGTTCATTTTTATAATTCATAATTGCTCCTTGCTTGAGTGTGATAATGGCTACCCACATGGGTCCCAGTTTTGCCTGTTTTTTTGTGGGTATGTCAAACATTCCTTGTTCCAGTCCTAGTCAGGTCCCTTCGCCCAACTCTTTTTCTGGTACGTTGTTGACTGTATCAATGCCATTTCTTGCTCTCACCCCAAACTGGAAAACTTCATCAACTTTGCTTCCAATTTCCACCCTTCTCTTAACTTCACATCGTCCATCTCCGACGCTTCCCTTCCCTTTCTCGACTTCTCTGTCTCCATCTCTAGGGATAGGCTGTCTACTAATATTCATTATAAGCCCACCAACTCCCACAACTAACTCGACTACACTTTCTCAAACCCTGCTTCCTGTAAGGGCTCCATCCCATTCTCCCAGTTTTTCCGTCTCCGATGCATTTGCTCTGACGATGCAACCTTCTACAACAGCGCTTCTGATGTGTCTTCCTTTTTCTTCAACTAAGGATTCCCTCCCACTGTGGTTGACAGGGCCCTCAACCGTGTCTGACCCATTTCCTGCACTTCTGCTCTCACCCCTTCCCCTCCCTCCCAGAACCGCGACAGGGTTCCCCTTGTCCTCACTTTCCACTCCACCAGCCTCCACATCCAAAGGATCATCCTCTGCCATTGCCGCCATCTCCAACATGATACCACCACCAAACACATTTTCCCTTCCTCTCCCCTGTCAGCATTCCGAAGGGATTTGTTCCCTCTGCGACACTCTGGTCCACTCCTCCATCACCCCCGACACCTCATCCTCTTCCCATGGTACCTTCCCATGGAATCGCAGGAGGTGTAATACCTGCCCTTTTACCTCCTCTCTCCCCACCATCCAAGACCCCCAAACACTCCCTTCAGGAGAAGCAGCAATTTATTTGTACTTCTTTCCATTTAGTATACTGTATTCGCTGCTCACAATATGGTCCCCTCTACACAGGGGAGACCAAACGCAGATTGGGTGACTGCTTTGCAGAACACCTCCACTCAGTCCACAAGCATGACCCTGAGCTTCCGGTTGCTTGCCATTTTAATTCACTACCTTACTCTCATGCTCACATTTCTGTCCTCAGCCTGCTGCAGTGTTCCAGTGAAGATCAACGTAAGCTCGAGGAACATTCCCTCATCTGCTGATTAGGCAACTTACAACATTGAGTTCAACAATTTCAGACCATGACCCACATTTTGATTGTTTTTTTTTTGACCATGTGCCGATCTTAAACTTTTTTTTCATTTTTTTGCTTTCGTACAGAACTGTTCATTATTCTGCCATTAACACTCTCTCTGGACAAATGCTTTATCTTTTACGACAACTATTATCACCACATTTGCCTTTTATTTAATGTCATCCTTGTTATTTAATCTCTCCCGCACTCTACTCTATCACAGACCTTCCCTTTTGTTCTCTCTCCCCTCCCCCTTTCAATAGCATAAAACCCATCACATTGCTACCTTCCTTCGGTTCTGAAGAAGTCATATCTAACTCAAAACGTCAACTTTGTTTCTCTCTCCACAGCTGGAACCAGACCTGCTGAGTATTTCCAATATTTTCTGTTTTTGTTTCAGATTTCCAGCATCTGCAGTATTTTGCTTTTATTACCCTAAATGTTTGTGTTTTCTCATGCAGGTTGTGGCACCTTGGAGGGTAGATCATCTGCTGGAATTCCATCGTCCTCTGAGGACGAGGGGGAAGAATCTTCAGATGGTGCACCATCACACCATTCCCCTGCACCCTCCACCAGTGCAGATACTCTCACGTTGGTGGTATATGCTTGGGCTTAAATGCAGGATCACAAGTGGGTGACAGCACCACACACGTATCTGAGCAGCTGACAGAGGCAAGGCCATTGACAGTCAGAGGACTGTGGGAGGCCAGGCCCATGCTGAGCCCCAGGTGTTAGTTGTACAGAACATGCTGGAGTTGCAGAGAGAGGTAAAGGAACATCCGGGAGCTGCCAGAGTGGATAATGGAGCAGTCTATCCATGCCATGAGTGCTGCTATGTATCAGGTGTGTGAGCACATGGTTTCCACCATCGAGAGGTTAGCATGGAGAGCCAGATCCCACAGATGCACACAAACCTGCACACCATCGCCTTGGCCATGAACTCAATGCAGCCGAGGGGGATGAGGTGCCTGGTGCCTTCGCCAGGTCTTTTTTCTTCTCTGGTCAGCATGGAGGTTCAAATGAGCCTTGAAAGGGAGGAGAAGAGGCTAACCTCCACATCTGGGGCTTCCTTCAGGGTGCTCTGAGTGTGCTCTGAGTGGTTCTTCAGCCCCTCCACCACTGACTCCAGCTCCAACGGCCACGATGCCTGAGGAGGCTCCTGCACCTGTGCATGAACCCTTCAGCCAGCTGGGGTCCTCAAGGCCACAGGCAGCCAGAGGACACCAGCCAAAGTCATCCCAGGCCAAGGGATATCACATTCGGCAGCCCGCCTCCATCTCATCAGCCAGGGCAGGGGGAGTACTTAGTGGAAGCTGATGGAAACACATGAAGAAGAGCACCTAGACACACTTGGGGTTTCACAAACATGTACAACTTGTCTTGTAATTGGGTATTGCGAACATTTAAATAAATGGAGGCCACTTCATTGCTGAGAATCTCTCATGCTTTGCTTGCTGCCCTGTCAGATGCCACCTTCACCCTTGCTCCCTCAATGGGCTGCGAGTGCAGGGACAGGCTGCGTGTGATCATCTTCGCAGCTCTCTGTGTGCACCTTGTGAACCTGGGCGCAAGGCGCGGGAGTGCGATAGTAGAGAGGCGACATGCGGAATACAGTAAGGTGAAGATTTATTGAGAACGGGCACCATGGTGGCAGAAATTGCATATGACCAAGATTGTCCCATGCCTCCCTTGCACGTCTCTCAATGACCTTCGCCTCCAGTACAATGACTTTATCATCCTGCACTGCCTGCTTGAAATCCACCTCCACATTGGATGAGGAGTGGCATTCAATCATGTCCTATTGATGCTAGGCCTCGCCCCTCTGCCATTGTAGATTGTGCAGAGCACAGCAGACCACCATGATATGTGAGACCCTCACTAGGGCATACTGTAGGGCTCTACCGGATCAATCCAGGCACTGGAATCTCATCTTCAGCCACTCCATGGCCTGCTCGATGGTCAAGCGGGTGGACCTGTATCAGGGGTTGTACCTCTCCTCCACTGTATTGCGAGGTCTCAATAGGTAGTCCTTGTTCCCGAGAATCCATCCCTGAAAGTGAGCAAGGGGCCTGAAAAGCTGTGACACCTGGAACTGTCAAAGTATGTAGGCAACATGTCTGCTTCCCGGGAAGTGAGCACACACCTACAGAAAATGCTTTCCGTGGTCACAGACCAGTTGTACTTTGATGGAATGAAGGCTGCCGGCTGCTCTGTGAGAGCCTTGATGGCCACATGCTTGCAATCTATCATACCTTGGACCTGGGGAATCCAGCAATGGCCCCAAATCCGATGGCCTCTCCATCTGACTGTTAGGATCGCTCTGGTACCACACATAGTCACTGGTCCTCATGAACAGAGTATTGGTCATCTGCTTTATACAGCAGTGGGCTGCTGCCTGGGACCTCGCACATGTCCCCACTGGATCCCTGGAAAGATCCGGAGGCATAGAAGGTGAGTGTTTCGATGATCTTCAGGCCCACGGGCATTGGACGTCCATTGAAGCCCATGGCTTGCAGCTTGTCTTGCAGCATGGCACATAAGTTGGTGACAGCCTCCCTGGAGAGCTGCAGTCTTCGCTGACATTGCTGCTTGAACATTTGGAGGTAACTGAGACAAGTCGAGTACACTCTCTGCCACAAATAGACCATTCCTGGTACGGGTGGCTGCTATGGCTCCCCTAGGCAATCTTCACTAGCTTGCCCAGCCTCCACCTGGCCCTGCTTCCCTCTGAGTCTCTACGGCGCAGTGCGGGGATCTACAAAGACTAGGTGTATGAGACCCATGCCAGCTGATCACTCCCCCTCCTGTCTGCTATCCTTGGACAAAGGACCTTGCTTTTAGAACCTTCCCCTTGTCACTCTCCTCTGAGCATGGGCTAATGCCCCTTAGTACCAACCCTGGCAGAGAGCCCACCACCCGAGACAAAACCCAATCTTGCTGTGAGGGCCGCACTGCTGTTGGGCAATGTTCGCTGCACCTCCCTGTTTCCCTTCCTGGATCTATCCAACACTCCCTATGGCTGCCTCCCGTGACGCCTTTAAATGACTAGTGATCTGAAGGCACATGATCCCCATGCACCGTTTACTAAATTGGAAACCATTCATAAAATATGAGTTATCCTGATGCAAATACATGGTAAATACTGTTGTGTGTTTCTTGAACCACTGTGCTACTTGTCATGATCCTGTTTTTATTTTCTCCTCAGGAAATATGCGGTGTGCCTTTAAGGCTGTAAGAGATCAGTACTTCTTTCAGGCAGCCAGCTTCAGAAGTTACTGGAAAGTGCATCTTGGTTGCCCTGGATACAACCGTACAGAGAGGGGGAACAGGACATAAAATGTTGCCGTTTAACTTTGAAAAACTGGCTTTGCAGAGACAGTTGAACAGACAGACTGTCCTGGTGCATGAAGGAAAGAAGAGAGCTCTCTCAATCTATTTAAACCCTATTTATTATTTTCTCTCAGAATTCTGAAACGTCAAACCAGAATAATTCTTTTTTTAACTAAAAGCTATTTGTCGATCTATTGTGTTCATCGCTGGAAAGAAAAAGAGTTTGATGCCTCAACTACTGAACCGTAATTGCCGAACTCCTATTGTTGGATTCATCAGGCCTTGGAAGACTTCAAACAACCTTTGACGGTTCCACATTCGAAGATTCCAATTCATCAGGACCGTAAATCTGCAAAGACTTTATTGTTATTCTATTTTTTTGGGCAGCTTATTAAACACCAAACTTCTGATAGCTTGGGTATATGTTTGTGAATGCAGGAGTTAGATTTTTAAATAGGTTATAAGGTCTTTAGATATTGTCATGGTCCTGTAGTTTTTTTTCGGAATATGCGGTTTGCCTTTAAGGCTTGCAAGGGATCAGTATTGCTTTAAGAGCCGGCAAGCCTGAGGAGTTATAGGAAGCTGCATTTTCGTTGCCTTAGAAACAGCCATTTGGAGACGCCGATTCAAAGGGTGCATTCTTGTTACCATAGAAACAGCCACTGGGAGTGAGTCTCATGTGATACGTTTGTTACAATTCAGTTTTGAACTGGCTGTTGAAGACAGTTTGTTCTAAAAGACAGACACAGACACAGCTGTAGTGTCAGCACCTGGAAAAAGAGCTCTCAGCCATTTAAACTGAAGGAATAGGAATTTTAGTCTGTTTATTATTATCTCTCAAAATTCTAAAAAGTCAAGCCAAGACAGAGATTTCTGATAATTTAAATTGAAGAAAGGGAAGTTAGACTGTGACAGTCTTTTATCCCTCAAAAACTCTAAAGTCAGATTGATTCTGTTGAAAGTGTTTGCAAGTCATTAACTGTTGAAATTCACTGGAGAAGGAAAGCAACATCCTGTGAGGATTTCAAGTAGCAGGGTGGTGCAGTGGTTAGTACTGCAGCCTCACAGCTCCAGTGACCTGGGTTCAGTTCTGGGCACTGCCTGTGTGGAGGTTGCAAGTTCTCCCTGTGACCCTGCGGGTTTCAGCCGGGTGCCCAAGTTTCCTCCCACAACCAAAGACTTGCAGGTTGATAGGTAAATTGGCTATTGTAAATTGCCCCGAGTGTAGGTAGGTGGTAGGGAATGTAGGATTGGTATGAATGGGTGGTTGTTGGTCAGCACAGACTCAGTGGACCAAAGGGCCTGTTTCAATGCTGTATCTCTCGATAACATTGGACTGAAAATTTGCAAAGCCTCTAATTTTTTCTATTTTAAATGTTGTTTATATCTTCATGGTGTTAAAGAATTTAGTTCTTCGAATTAAAGAGTTAATTTGTTGATTTAAAGACACTTTTTTTATTCATTCATGGGATGCAGACATCGCAGGCCAGGCCAGGCCAGCATTTATTGCCCATCCCAAATTGCCCTTGAGAAGGTGGTGGTGAGCTGCCTTCTTGAACCGCTGCAGTCCATGTGGGGTAGGTACACCCACAGTACTGTTAGGAAGGGAGTTCCAGGATTTTGACCCAGCAACAGTGAAGGAACGGCGGGCGATATAGTTCCAAGTCAGGATGGTGTGTGACTTGGAGGAGAACTTGCAGGTGGTGGTGTTCCCATGCATTTGCTACCCTTGTCCTTCTAGTTGGTAGAGGTTGCGGGTATGGAAGGTGCTGTCTAAAGAGCCTTGGTGCGTTACTGCAGTACATCTTGTAGATGGTACACACTGTTGCCACTGTGCGTCGGTGGTGGAGGGAGTGAATGTTTGTAGATGGCGTACTAATCAAGCGGACTGCTTTGTCCTGGATGGTGTCGAGCTTCCTGAGTGTTGTTGGAGCTGCACCCATCCAGGCAAGTGGAGAGTATTCCATCACACTCCTGACTTGTGCCTTGCAGATGGTGGATAGGCTTTGGGGAGTCAGGAGGTGAGCTACGCGCCGCAGGATTCCTAGCCTCTGACCTGCTCTTGTAGCCACGGTATTTATATGGCTACTCCAGTTCAGGTTCTGGTCAATGGTAGCCCCTAGGATGTTGATAGTGGGGGATTCAGCAATGGTAATGCCATTGAATGTCAAGGGGAGATGGTTAGATTCTCTCTTGTTGGAGATGGTCATTGCCTGGCACTTGTGTGGCGCGAATGTTACTTGCCACTTATCAGCCCAAGCCTGGATATTGTCCAAGTCTTGCTGCATTTCTACACGGACTGCTTCACTATCTGAGGAGTCACGAATGGTGCTGAACATTGTGCAATCATCAGCGAACATCCCCACTTCTGTCCTTATGATTGAAGGAAGGTCATTGATGAAGCAGCTGAAGAAGGTTAGGCCGAGGACGCTACTCTGAGGAACTCCTGCAGTGATGTCCTGCAGCTCAGATGATTGACCTACAACAACCACAACCATCTTCCTCTGCGCTAGGTATGACTCCAGCCAGCGGAGGGTTTTCCCCGATACCCATTGACCTTAGTTTTGCTAGGGCTCCTTGATGCCATACTCGGTCAAATTCTGCCTTGATGTCAAGCGCAGTCACTCTCACCTCACCTCTTGAGTTCAGCTCTTTTGTCCATGTTGGAACCAAGGCTGTAATGAGGTCAGGAGCTGAGTGGCCCTGGCGGAACCCAAACTGAGCATCACTCAGCAGGTTATTGCTAAGCAAGTGCCGCTTGATGGCACTGTTGATGACACCTTTCATCAGTTTACTGATGATTGAGAGTAGACTAATGGGGCGGTAATTGGCCGGGTTGGACTTGTCCTGCTTTTCGTGTACAGGATATACCTGGGCAATTTTCCACCTTGCCGGGTAGATGCCAGTGTTGTAGCTGGAACAGCTTAGCTAGGGACGCCGCCATTTCTGGAGCACAAGTCTTCAGTACTATTGCCGGAATATTGTCAGGACCCATAGCCTTTGCAGTATCCAGTGCCTTCAGCCGTTTCTTGATATCACGCGGAGTAAATCGAATTGGCTGAAGTCTGGCATCTGTGATGCTGGGGACTTCAGGAGGAGGTCGAGATGGATCATCAACTCGGCACTTCTGGCTGAAGATTGTTGCAAATGCTTCAGCCTTATCTTTCGCACTGATGTGCTGGGCTCCCCCGTCATTGAGGATGGGGATATTTGTGGAGCCACCTCCTCCAGTTAGTTGTTTAATTGTCCACCACCATTCACAGCTGGATGTGGCAGGACTGCAGAGCTTAGATCGGATCCGTTGGTTATGGGATCGCTTAGCTCAGTCTATCGTATGCTGCTTATGCAGTTTGGCATGCAGCTCTGTTGTAGCTTCACCAGGTTGACACCTCATTTTGAGATATGCCTGGTGCTGCTCCTGGCATGCCCTCCTGCACTCTTCATTGAACCAGGGTTGGTCTCCTGGCTTGATGGTAATGGTAGTCTGGGGGATATGCTGGGCCATGAGGTTACAGATTGTGGTTGAATACAATTCTGCTGCTGCTGATGGCCCACAGCGCCTCATGGATGCCCAGTTTTGCATTGCTAGATCTGTTCGAAATCTATCCCATTTAGCACGGTGGTAGTGCCACACAACACGAAGGAGGGTATCCTCAATGTGAAGGCGGGACTTTGTCTCCACAACGACTGTGCGGTGGTCACTCCTCCCAATACTGTCATGGACAGATGCATCTGCGACAGGCAGATTGGTGAGGACGAGGTCAAGTATGTTTTCCCTCACCACCTGCCGCATACCCAGTCTAGCAGATATGTCCTTTAGGACTCAGCCAGCAGTGGTGCTACCGAGCTACTCTTGGTGATGGACATTGAAGTCCCCCACCCAGGGTACATTCTGTGTCCTTGCTACCCTTAGTGCTTCCTCCAAGTGGTGTTCAATATGGAGGAGTACTGACTCATCAGCTGAGGGAGGGCGGTAGGTGGTAATCAGCAGGAGGTTTCCTTGTCCATGTTTGACCTGATGCCATGAGACTTCATGGGGTCCAGAGTCAATGTTGAGGACTCCCAGGGCAACTCCCTCCCTACTGTATACCACTTTGCCGCTACCCCTGCTGGGTCTGTTCTGCCGGTGGGGATGGACATACCTGGGGATGGTGATGGCAGTGCCTGGGACATTGTTTGTCAGGTATGATTCCGTGAGTATGACTATGTCAGGCTGTTGCTTGACTAGTCTGTGGGATAGCTCTCCTAACTTTGGCACAAGCCCCCAGATGTTAGTAAGGAGGACTTTGCAGGGTTGACAGGGCTGGGTTTGCTGTTTTCGTTGCCTAGGTCGGTGCCGGGTGGTCTGTCCGGTTTCATTCCTGTTTATTGACTTCTTGGCGGTTAGATACAACTGAGTGGCTTGCTAGGCCATTTCAGAGGGCATGTAAGAGTCAACCACATTGCCGTGGGTCAGGAGTCATATGTCGGCCAGACAAGGTAAGGACAGCAGATTTCCTTCCCTAAAGGACATTAGTGATCCAGATTAGGTTTTACAACAATCAACAAAGGTTTCATGGCCATCGTTGGACTAGCTTTTTAATTGCAGATTTATTAATTGAATTCAAATTCCACCTTTTGCTGCGGTGGGATTTGAACCCATGTCCCCTGAGCAATACCTTGGGTTAGTGTAGTGACAATACCACTACGCCACCGCCTCTCACCTAAAGTTAGCCTTATTCGGGGGTTAATAGATGGTACAATTTGGCTGGGTCTTTCTTTAATTTGGAAAGTTTTAAATGATATATTAGCTGATCTGTGGAGCGACGGGATTGAATTAACAGTGTTCTGTTAATTTGTTGATATCTGAATCAGAATTGTATATTTTGATTGGGGGCTTTGACAGGAGCGGTCGTTCGTAACAGCATTGGCTTCTCTTAGTAGTGTTTAAGATTTTAGTTTTTTCTACTAAACTGTTAATTTGTTGATATCTGAAGCCACCTGGTTTGGTTTGCCCCATTCAGGGGTTACAAGATTGTTCAATTCGGCTGCTGCTTTTTTTGATTTGGAAAGCTTAAAGATATATGTTATGTGACCTATGGGGTGGCGGGAATTGACAATGCATTGTTCCCACCGCACTCAGAATCATATATTTTGTTTGGTGGCTTTGTCCTGAGCAGTCGTGCTATAACATATTAATTCGCTATCAAATCATATCTTCATTAGATGGCTCGTGTCTAGGATTAGAATCAGACTACTTGAAAGGCTTGTGTTTGGAATCATATTAATTACTTGTCTCTGGGATAATAAATTTTAATTGGGGCCTTGCGTCTGGCATCATATTAATTTCTGTCGCATCTGGGATCATATCAATTGGAAACTCGATTGTTGGGATCTAAATCTAACACCAATTACGAAGAAATAGAAGAACTAGATCTCTTGTATATTAAGGTACAGTCTATACCATAGTAATGGCATTAGCGGTTACTGCAGAGTTTTTGGGAAAGCATGTGTTTCCCTAAGTGACTTGATAACTTTAACTAAGAACAAATTCAAAAAATTGGCAGCAAAACTGGAGTTATAATTGAAATTGGGTGCCAAAAAAAGCAGAGATAATTAACATAATAGCCCAACTGTTGGAAGAAGAAGAAGAAGAAGTAGAAGAAGAAGGAAAAGATGAGAGTCAAGAAGGTCATAAGTCACAGAGTGATGCAGTAGAATTGGGTTGGATTCAGTTAGAAATGAAAAAACCTGAGGCTGAAAAAGAGGAAAGGCAGAAAGAGAGCGCATTTCGGAGAGAAAGTGAAAGAGAAGAGAGGGAATTTAGGTTAAAAGAGATTGAACTAAGACATGGGGTAGTCTTAAATCCAGGGAAAATTCGGGTCAGGAAGAATCTGAATTCAGCTCAGGACCCAGCGAAATGTTGTTTAAATTTATTCAAGCTCTTCCTAAGTTCGAGGAAAGGGATGTAGAAGCAATTTTCATATCTTTTGAAAAAATAGCCAAACAGATGAAATGGCTGAAGAAAAGCTGGACACTGCTTATGCAGGGCAGCTTGGTAGGCAGAGCACATGAAGTTTATGCCTTGCTTTCTGAAGAGGCTTCTGTAGATTATGAGTTGGCAAAAAAGGCTATTCTCGCTGCATATGAGTTAATCCCTGAAGTTTACCGTCAGAAGTTTAGGAATTTACAGAGATTGGCTGGGCATACATATTTAGAATTTGAGAGGGCGAAGCAAATTAATTTTGACCATTGGATACAAGCATTAATGAAGGAAACCACATATGAGAACCTTCAGGAATTGATTCTCTTAGAAGAGTTTAAAGACTCCATTCCTTCAGTCTTGAGAACTCGTAGAGATAACCTGAAAGTTTTGAAAGCTAGGCAAGCAGCAGAAATTGCTGATGATTTTGAGCTTGTGAAAAAGCCAACCTCTTTTGTCCATCATCCTCATAAACCCGGCACAGTGGCGCAGTGGTTAGCACTGCAGCCTCACAGCTCCAGGGACCCAGGTTCGATTCCGGGTACTGCCTGTGTGGAGTTTGCAAGTTCTCCCTGTGTCTGCGTGGGTTTCCTCCGGGTGCTCCGGTTTCCTCCCACAAGCCAAAAGACTTGCAGGTTGATAGGTAAATTGGCCATTATAAATTGTCACTAGTATAGGTAGGTGGTAGGGAAATATAGGGACAGGTGGGGATGTTTGGTAGGAATATGGGATTAGTATAGGATTAGTATAAATGGGTGGTTGATGTTCGGCACAGACTCGGTGGGCCGAAGGGCCTGTTTCAGTGCTGTATCTCTAATCTAATCTAATCTAACCCAAGAAGGATAGAAAGTGGGAGAGTGAAAAGAAGGCAAGTAGCCGGGGACAAGAAGGAACAGCTGGGAATTCCCCAGGATCACTTCTTCAGGTCAGAAAGGAAGGTGCTGAGGGTAGAAGTGAGGTTCGCAAGCCAAAGTGTTATCATTGCCACAAAATGGGTCATCTTCGTTCAGAGTGCTGGAAATTGCGAGGCAAATCCATAGGACTTGTTGGCAAAGCTAGCGCAGAGGAAAAGACTGACTGAGAGTATAGTAGATCAGGCTATAGCTTTAACAACAGCTGTGAAACCAGATACTAAATCTAAAAGGAGTGCAGAGTGTCATGCAGGCCCTGCCTGTCAAGCATGAGGCATATTAATTTCACCACATGGACATTAAATTTTAAACTGTTGTTGAAGTGAAGAAAGGACTTGCTTCAAAAAATTGTCAGATCTTGGCTGGAAAGACATTTGCACATTAACAGATAATGTTTGGAAGGACAAAACAGCCATTCCCTGACAAATTCAACCCACAATGGACCGTTGGCTGGAAAGACATTTGCATAATAACAGACAGTGATTGGAAAGGACAAAAGACCATTCCCTGACACATTCAACCCACAATGGACTTTTGATCAACAGACGTTGAAGGCGGGGGAGCTCGCATTCAGGTTGGCTGCTAAGGTGGCTGAATACACAAACAGACATGGTCAAACCAGCTAGTCACATGACTAACCTGCTGGGCAACCTGAGTTTTTTGAATTTGTACAGTTTGAGCAGAAAGCAAAATGCTCCTGGACTGAGAAGTTCTCCCCTGGCTAGCTCTCCACAGCCTCTCCTGTCTGTCTGCTTCCATCTCTTTCTCTCAAGCCTCAATCAACTGAAGACACATGAACCCCAAGAGAGAAAAGTCTCCTACAGCGAACAAGGTTTAAGAAGAATATTGGGCCCCAACGTAAAGCAAAATCTACCTACAATAAAGGACACTATAGTGAGAGCGAAGAACTGTAACACAAAAAACCTCCTCAGATATTGCCTCAAACTTTTTTACTTTATTTCTCTTGTTCTCTTTCTGTCTCTGCAGGTGTGTATCATGTGTGCTTGCTAGTGTGGGTGCGTCGTGTATCCATAGGTGTTAACTGAATTAGAATTTAAGTTTAAGTTTGATAAATTTCAATTTTTCTTCTTTAAGCCTGAGAAAGTCTGTTTGTTTCTTTGCTTATAATTGGAAATCGGTGAATAAGGATTCACCAAGGGAGAGCTAAAAACACAGTGTGTTTAAATATAAAACCTTATTACAGTAGGACCAGGTGAAGGCTGAAAGGAAACCCTAGACCTCTTTCTCACCTGGTCATAACAAGAGGTTAAGAATAAAATACCTGGGAGTTGTAATTAATTTTTGTCAAAGGGGAGAATAACTCCATATCCTGTAAGTGAGGCAGGAAAACCTATCATTATACTCAGGGATACAGGAGCAACCCAAACTCTCTTGCTGGGGAACGATGTAAGGTTTCCACCACAGAGTACCTTGAATGCTAAAGTTTAGTTAATGGAATTGGGGGGGAGTATATACCTGTACCTTAGTATAAAGTACGCCTAGAGAGTGACTTAATATCTGGGATAGTAACTGTAGGAGTTGTCTACAGTTTGCCAGTAGAGAGGAATTGATCTGCTCCTAGGAAATGATTTGGCTGGATCAACAGTATCAGTTTCTCCTATAATTACAGAGAAACCAAGTGAAATTAAGGAAACAGAGCAATTACAGGAACAAGTTCCGGGAATATTTCCTGCGTGTGTAGTTACCCAAGCAATGGCTAAACAGGATCCATTGTTGGAGGTAAAAGGGGCACCACAAATAGATAGCCAAGTATCTGAAACCTTATTTGGGGATTTAGATAATCCAAGTGAGATGTCTAACAGATCGTCTTTATTGCAGCACAGCAAGCTATTCCAGAGATATACCAAATAACACAGATGGCTCTGATGGAAGCTGAGGCGAAAGGAGTTCCGGAAGGCTATTATATGACAAACAGGGTTTTGAAGAGGAAATGGAGACAGCCTCAGAGACCAGCCGATGAAGACTGGACAGTTACTGAACAGATAGTGGTACCACCTAAATATTGCCACCACCTAAATATTGCCAAGGATTATTAAGGTTAGCACACAACATTCCTTTTGCAGGACATAGGGGAATTCGGAAGACAAAATCACGCATAAGCCAACATTATTACTGGCCAGATCTTACAAAGGATGGGAGACAATTTTGTAGAACATGCCACACCTGTCAAATGGTGGGTAAACCACAACCTACCATAAAACCAGCCCCAATAGTTCCCATACCAGTGATTGAGGAACCATTTAGCAGGGTACTGGTAGACTGTGTCGGATCCTTGCTAAAAACAAAAGCCGGATATCAATACATACTTACTATCATGGACATGGCTACTCGATTTCCAGAGGCCATTCCTTTGAGGACAATTATTGCTAGAGTATTAGTGGAAAAGTTAACCCAATTCTTTACGAGATATGGGTTGCCACTTGAAGTTCAATCAGATCAAGGTTCTAATTTCATGTCTAGGATATTTCAAGAAGTCATGGGCAATTTGAGGATTAGATAGTTGAAATCTTCAGCATATCATCCACAGTCACAGGGAGCTTTAGAGCGATTTTATCAGACTCTCAAAACAATGATGAGAACATACTGTCACAAATATACACATGACTGGGATAAAGGACCAGACTTTCTTTTATTTGCCACCAGAATCTCACCGAATGAATCTACAGGCTTCAGTCCTTTCGAAATGGTTTATGGACATGAAGTAAGAGGTTCTCTAGAACTTATGAAGGACAGATTCTTGGAACAAAAGAATGAATCTTCGATACTAGACTATGTATGCATTCTGGGAAAGGCTCATGAAAGCCTGCGGCATAGCTCAGGAACACCTTAAAGCATCCCAAGCCAATATGAAAAAATGGGCATACAAGAATGCAAAAGCCCGCGATTTTCAACCAGGGGATGAAGTATTAGTGTTGTTACCATCACAGAGAGAACCATTAAAAGCACGGTTCAGTGGTCCATATAGAGTGATCAAAAGAGTGGGTAAGGTAGATTAGTTGATTGACACTCCTGATCGCCGGAAGAAGAACCGGTTGTGTCACATCAATGTGCTCAAGCAATATTATCGCAGGGAGGAGGATAAGCCAGTACAGATAAGTCAGGAATTTGGGTCTGTTGAGAAGGAAAAGGATAGTGAGGATGAGGCAGAAGCAGGCCTAAGAAATTCTCAGATTGAACCTCCAACTATCAGATTAGCAAATACAGAATGGCTAGGAAAATTAGAACAAATGCTTTTGCAATTAGAGGCAAAACAGCGTGAAGACATAACCAGGCTTTTCACAACATTTCAAAGAGTTTGTAGGGATAAGCCAGGATGTACAGCCTTAGCCACACATGATGTTGGTTTGGGGGAACCATTCCTTTAAAATGACATCCTTGCCACTTAGGTCCAGACAGACAGGCCCAAGTAGAAACAGAGGTCCAATGCATGCTGAAGGGCAGCTTACTTGAATCTAGTCAGGCCAGCTGGAATTCGCAGGTGGTCTTGATACCTAAACCTGGTAGGTCGGCTCAAACTTGCATAGACCCTAGAAAAATAACTGCGGTAAAGAAGGTAGACTCATCTCATTTAAAGGACTGTATGGACAGAGTGGGCAACACCATGTGTCTTAAAGAGACAGATGTCTTGGAGGAATACTGTCAAATTCCTTTCACACCCCAGGATAAGGAAAAGTCAGCTTCTGTTACACCGGACAGGGTTTTCAAGTATCAAGTGACGCCACATAGGTTAAGGGGTACTTGAGAAACAGTGAACCCAGTAGTGGTCAGTGCTGCTTACTGTGCTGTTCACATGGCTAAGGTGACGGACAATAGGGACACTTGGAAGAAAACACGAAACAACTGGAAGACTATGCTTGGAAATTTGAAATGGATTAATTGGGACAATCTTTGGAAAATTTAAAGCCGAAAATGTTCTGATGAAACTTATTGTTGTAGTCTTACCATTTTTGAAAATTGTATATCTGTAAAGCAGAAAAAAAAGTTAGTATTTTTCAATTTCCAATTTTTACATTGTAATGAAACGTATTTCAGGAATGGAATTTCATTTCGTCAGAGGCGGAGGTGTCATGATCCTGTTTTTTTTATTTCTCTCCTCAGGAAATAAGCGTGTGCCTTTAAGGCTTTAAGAGATCAGTGCTTCTTTAAGGTAGCTAGCTTCAGAAGCTCCTGGAAAGTGCATCTTGGTTGCCCTGGATACAGCCATATAGAGAAGGAAAACAGGACAAACAATGCTGCCATTTAACTTTGAAAAACTGGCTTTGCAGAGACAGTTGACACAGACACAGACTGTTCTGGCACCTGAAGAAAAGAGGAGGGCTCTCCCTCGGTCTATTTAAACCCTATTTATTATTCTCAGAATTCTGAAAAGTCAAGCCAGATTAATTCTTTTTTTTAACAAAAATCTATTTGTCAATCTACTGTGATCATCGCTGGAAAGAAGAAGAGTTTGATGCTTCAACTACTGAACTGTAATTGCTGAACTCCTATTGTTGGATTCATCAGGCCTTGGAGGAGGACTTCAAGTTACCTTGGACTGTTCCACATTTGAAGATTCCATTTCAACATGACTGTAAATCTGCAAAGACTTTGTTATTCTATTTTTTTGGGCACTAATTAAACACCAAATGTCCAATAGTGTGGGTATATGTTTGTGAATGCGGGAGTTACATTTTTAAATAAGTTATAAGGTCTTTAGATATTGGTTTCTCTTAGTAGTGTTTAAAATTTAATTTTTTCAATAAACAGTTAACTTGTTGATATCTAAAGTTACCTGGTTTGGTTCACATCATTTGGGGGGTTACTAGATTGTTCAATTCAGCTGCTGCTTTCTTTGATTTGGAAAGCTTAAAGATATATGTTATGTGACCTGTGGGGTGGCGGGTCTGAATTGACAATGCGTTGCTCCCACTGCAATCAGAATCATATATTTTGATTGGGGGCTTTGTCTGAGCGGTTGTGCCATAACATACTTTAGAATGTACACAAAGATTGATCACTCAAACTGGGATCAGTAACACAATATTGTGGGTCCTTTATTGATTGCTGAGAGAGTAGCAATTACATTGAAATGGTTACTGTACAGGTGTATCTTCAAGACTGACTAACACTCAGAATCACATGGTGTGTTACATTATAGCTCTTACATGACTGTAATGCTAGGCCCCCACCTGCCAAGAATGAGGCACATCAATTTTGTCATGAACATTGATTTTAACTGTTGTTGGAGCGAGGAAGTGACTTGTTAAACAGATCATCCGTGGCTGGAAAAAAATATTTACATACTAATAGATATCGAAGGTGAGGAAGTGCATTCCAGGGCCTGCTAAGGAGGATACAATCCAGTAGGGCCAGGACTGGTTAGACCAGCTGGTCACATGACTATCTGGCTGTTCCAGGGTTTTCTTTTGAACTGGCCACACAGAGTTTGAAGGCAGAGTGTCTGTTTGCTCCTGGACTGAGAAGATCTCTCCTGTCTGCTCCCATCTCTTTCTCACAAGCCTCTGAATCAACTGAAGACACACGAACCCCAAGAGAGAAAAGTCTCCGACAGCGAACAAGGTTTTAGAAGAATACTGGGTCCCAACAAAAAGCAAGATCTACCTACAATCAAGGACTCTGCAGTGAAGTGAGCTCAAAGAACCGTAACAAAAACTCCTCAAATATTGCCTCAAACATTTCCACCTGATTTTTCTTCTGTTCTTTTCTGTCTCTATTTGTGTGCATGTATCGCGTATGCATGCGAGCATGGGTGCATCGTGTATCCGCAGGCGTCAACCGAATTAGAGTTTAAGTTTAATAAATTTCAACTTTTCTTCTTTAAACCTAAGAAAGCCTGTTTGTGCTGGTTTCTTTGCCTTATAATTGGAAAGCAGTGAACGTGGATTCACCAAGTGGAAGCTAAAACATGGTATGTTTAAAATTAAACCCTGTTACATTAAGACCGGGTGAAGGCTGAAAGCGAACCCTAGTCCTTTTCCTCATCTGATCATAACAATGACTAACATGATCTTGTAGCCACACCTCTTAAAGGTGTACACACATAACATCCTACTTCTTCCAAAAGAAAAGAAGAATGTATTTACAAATCTGAATATCTCTTTTACGCAAGTATAAGTTAACTACATATATGTACAGAAAGTTATCAGGAGATAATATAAAGAGAACAATGAGAATATGTAAAACATCAATTTCGAAAATGTAAAGGTGGTTTGATAACTCTTCCAGATCTAGAAATAGGGTAGCAGTTCTCAGCTGGTGGAACAGATGTTATTGAATCGGATTTCGCAGAAGAATGTGTCGACTCTGTCTGAGATCTTGTCTTCGATCTTGCTTGAGTGACAATGGAGTCTTCCATGGACTTGGATTGATGAACAGCTCTGATTTGAACTCAGTTATGACGCAATGTAACGCCAGTAGGTGCCGTTACTTTGTAAGAACGTGGTTCTGGTTGAACTTTGGAGACTGATGCAGAACTCCATGTACCAGTGATAGGGTTTTGAGCGGTAACTTGCCAACCAGTAACTAACTTGGGAAGTTCACTCCCAGTGTGATGGTCACACATTTCTTTCATTTTCCTTTCTTGTTCCAGAAGAACATCTCTAACTTCAGGATATACACATCAGTGAAAACCAGGAAGGTCTGTACAAACCTGACACCCGAACTTGAGTTCAGTGGGGGACGCAAGGGTAGAGCTCAGCGGAGCAGCACGAAGCTGGAGCATGGCACTAGGTAGATCCTGACCCATCTGCTGGCACTTGGGACTCAACGATGAGTCCGAATCATACGTTCCTGCAAGGCCATTAGAGCACGGGTAGTGGAGTGATAATGCAATGTGCTTAACACCCCATTTCAGGCACATGTCATAGAACGGTCCATCAGTGTACTGAACGCCATCATCGGAGATCATCTCCTCTGGTTCTCCAAACAGACTGAAAGTAGCACTGGAAGTGCTCGCGACCACGGAGCTCGATGTGTCATGTAGGTAGCAGACGATTGGATATTTGAAGAAGTAATCAGTGACAGCAAGGTAGTCAGTGTTGTGAATATGGAACAAATCGGTGGTGATCTTGGCCTATGGGGCTGCAGGAACCTCGTGGGGGATGAGGGACTCTCTACGCTGCCTTGGCTGGTGAGCCTGATACAGCTGGTAGGCTTGGACAGTGGACGTGATGTCATTGTGAAGCACTGGCCAATAGAAAGTGTCCCTGGCCAATTGCCTGGTGCTTTCAATGCCCATGTGTGACTAGTGAAACTGCTGGAGGCTAGCCGCATATAGTGACCTGGGGGATAAGGACTTGTCTGCCCTTGAAGATGACACCATGCGCAATGCCCAGCTCATCCTTGAAGGCCCAGAATGACCTAATGGACTCGACAATGTCTGGCTAGCCTTGCACAATGGTTTTCCAGATCTCCTGGAAGGTGGGATCTGCCACCATTTCTGCTCACAGCTGGTCACACTTCCACTGTGTGAAGTGGATTAGGTCAATGGACTTTACGTCCTATAACTCGATATCGACAAAGTTGACTTGCCATTCAACTGAAACGTCTTCAGCATTTTCTGGGTTGCGCAGCCAATTCAGTGTGTCGGAGGTATTCATCAGTTTGCCTGGCTTGTATTTCACTTCACAGTCATAGCCTTGTATCTTCACAGCAGTCGCTGGATACGTGGGGGTGCTCTCATCAGTGGATATGTCAGATCATCTCCAAAGCCTTGTGGTTAGTTTCTACCACAAAGCATTTGCTAAAAAGGTCCGTATGGAAGCTTGTGATGCTGAAAACAAGGGCCAGAGTCTCCCTCTCAGTATCTGACTAGTCGGCTTGGGCTTACAACAAGGCTTTGAATGCTAAGGTGACCGGTCACCCCTTCTGAAGTAAGCAGGCACCCAAGCCCTTCTGTGAGGCATCCACCTCCAGCGTGGTGATCAGTGCGGGGTCATCGAACTGCAGTATTGAAGCACTCTCAGTCAATGAGGTCTTCAGTTGGTCAACGGCGTATTGATGATCTTCATGCCAGAGAAAGGGGATGTCCTTCACGAGATGACTTAGTGGCGCAGTCTTTTGAACAAACTCTGGGCTAAAGGGGGAGAGGATATTGCTGGGATCTGTTCGGATGCCCTGGTCGGAGTAGATGGAGCTGAAAAAGTTAATTTGGCGGACAAGAATCTGATACTTACGACTGTTGAAAACCTGGCCCTCCCTTCGCGCTGCAGAGCATGCAGGTTGCGATCATGCTCTGCTCTGGTCCTGCCCAGCATGGTGAGGTCATCAGCGATACAGTCCTTATGCTGTTGGAACACATCCTGGCTAATGGATAAGCCAAAGGGAAGGCGTTGAAAACAGTACCTGCCGACAGGAGTACGGAAGGTAGTGATTTCCTGGGAGAATGTACCAGTAGCCATTCTCCGCGTCAAGTTTAGAGAAAAAGCGGGTACCCGCAAATTGGGGGTTCAGCTGCTCCAGGGTCGGAATCTTGTGCTGGCACCTTTTCAGGGCACGATTCAGCCAGTGGGGATCCAGGCACACATGTTAGGGGCCGTCCCTTTTTCACCACACAGGTGAGGGAGCTGCACCAGTCAGTGTGGTCTTGGACACGACGAATGATGCTATCTGCCTCCATCTTGTCTAGCTCAGTCTGGAGCTTGGCCTGTATATGGATGCTACACTTCTGGGGCAGGTCAATGGTGGGTGTAGCATCCTCCCGGAGGTGCAGTGTAGCATCAGTGTACCGAATTGTTGCATCTTCCAGAGTTGGTTCGGTCCCAGGCAGTGGCCAATACCATGGATAGTCACCAGAGTCAGATCCCTGCATGTCTGTAGTCCAGATAAAGCACATCCATTTGCTTGAACAACATAGAACAGTTGTGTATCCAATCAAAATCATTATAACAGCACTTAATCGTAATGGATCCGTGCAATGGGATCTGGGACCCATTGTAAGCATTTAGCTGAATGCTGGTCGGAGTTAGCTTGGAATGCCATTTACCTAGATACATGCATTTTAAGATGCGTATGGGTAAAATATTTGCACTGGCACTTGTGTCCACTTTTGCCAGGAGCAAGTATGTGCCCTCTTTTCCTGGACAGGAAATACGAATGGATGCAAATGCTTCTAGAAGAATAACTGAATCTATGTGCCCAGAAACATTGACGACATGGAATGACTGTTCCACTCGCTCTCTTGTGCTTATGCCCTGATCTTCAGGATCAGTAGTGTTAGCATCACCCCAATCTTTGTGGATGAGTTTGATGTGTCATGATGGAGAATTGCAAAGCTCGTCAGGGTGCGGAGTTGTCCTGCAGTTTGACTGTTTGTGTTCACGACTCTAGCCCACAGTGTCTGTCCTGGCTTTGCGACATTGCCTCTTTCAATGGCCCCTGACACCACATGCTTTATATATGTATTTGAGTACTGGACAGGCTTTAGACTAATATAAAGGCCCGCACCTTGTGCATGGTGACTTGGATTTGGAAATCCTGTTCAGTGGACAGATGGTCTTTGGAACGCATTAAGATTGAAGGCTTTGTTGACTCGCGGTGATGAACTCAAATTTGCGGCCAGGCTTCAAAAAGGCGTTAACCGTATAATGTTTGGGTTAGTTCAAAAGATCCTTTAGGTATAGTTCCATCGGTGTGGATACAATCACAATCTTGATGATGTGGTCTGTCAATTCGGTGTCAGTAAAATCACACTCTCGGTCTTATGAATCTATGTGCTCGGAAACATTGTCGACATGGAATAACTGTTCCGCTTGCTCTCTTGTGCTTATGCCCTGATCTTCAGCATTTATGCACAACAACGACTGACAAACTGGCCAAAGGATTCACTATGTTGCTGTCTGAAAGACATGAATTTGAGTCGGTGCACTCAAAAATTGAGCTTGCGACATAATTGGTCTTCGAGAGTGGACCAAATCTTTGCGGGTTCTTTCTGCTCTTCATCATTAAGACCAGATGTGTTGAGACGATGTAGATCTTCATTGCAAATAGCAATGTGTATTTTTACTGCTTGCTTCTGTAGATCAGTAATGGCTAAGTCGTCGAAACAAAGCTTGACCCTTTGCCTGAAAGCAGGCCAGATGCTTTACAACTCATGGAAGGGAAATGTGTTGCCATAATTGCCATGACTCTGTAGTTGCACCTACAGAAGAAAATAACAGAAAGGCTTGCAATACCACATCTGAACAGACTAGGATGGTGTGGTGCTATCTTCTGCAATGGAAAAAAGTTGCAGTTCCACTGGCAAACTGGTTTGGAGGTTGTAGTGCTGTCACTTGCTCATGGAGACTTGTTGCAATACCACTAATGAACAGACTGGGAGGTTGGGGCACTGTTGCCGAATTCTTTTGGTTTAGCCCCGCCCAGGAAGGGTGGATTTGGCACGAAGAAAAATTGAAAGCCCAAAACAGTAATGGCGATTTTCCTTCAAAAAAAAAACACGCAATAGCGATTGTTCCTCCTACAACCACAATGACGAATCTCCTCCGTTCGGTGTTGAAATTGCCGCCCATTCCTCGGTTCACTGTTGGATTGCGGTGCTGTGCGTAACAAAACTAGTCTGGTTCACCTTTGCTCTGTGACTTGACTTTTGCTCGTTCCGATGTCACTGATGGCTCGTGGTGCTCTTTATACTGAAAATATGCCGATTTTATGCTCGACCCGATAGTCCACTGCCATGATGGCACTGAACCATTTGATGCATCTTGCGGAAGTAATGGGGTCTGTCATCTGTGAACAGCATTTGCTCAGCCAGACTTTCTCAAGTTGCTCCTGATGTGAAAAACTGCTCGGGGAATTCCCATTTTAATTGAGTCAACGGGAGTCGCAGCCACCCGACCTCACAGCCTAAAATGAAAAGGAGCTTATCCAGTTGCTGCTGACCGCACTGCTTCGAAGGTAAGAAGGCTGGATGAGTGGGATCCAGATCATTATTGAGCAGATTTGCGAGAATAAAAAACAGCAATGTGGACTGATCTTCCAAGAGTGAAATAAATGTGCTCTCTTCAGAATAGATTTTCTAAAAACATCTTCAGATCTTCAAAAATCTCACAGCAACCACATGCTGCAACTTTAGGTTTTTAAAATTTCAGCACTGCCAATATGTTGTGTGTTGCTTGAACTCCTGTGCTACTTTAGAATGTACATAAAGATTGATCAGTCAAACTGGGATCAATAACACAATATTATGGGTTCTTCATTGATTACTGAGAGAAGAGCAATTACATTGAGATGTTTACTGTACAGATGAATCTTCAAGACTGACTAATACTTGGAATCACATGGTGTGTTGCATCATAGCTCTTACATGACGAACATGATCTTTGTGCCATACCTCTTAAAGGTGTATATACACAACAAATACCTGTTCAGCAATTGTAAATGCATCCTGCTGCATCGTAGTGGCAGTGCTGCCTTGGACATTTCCTATTGCTGATAAAATCTGGAACCGTGTCACGACTTCGGTTTTCTGGGCAAGTGCCTCGCTTCCCAATTTTTCGATCCCCCAAGCTTCCAATCCCACTCCTGCTGGCTGGATAAAATCCAGCCCACTGCGTGCACTGGCTATCCTGTCAGATAGCTTCCTGTCACTGTCGAAGAGCATGGAGGAGTCTGGCTCTAAGTTGACAGAGGGCATCGTGCAGAACTTGCTTTCTCCACAACCTCTGCTCCATCTCCCTGTTGTGCTGCAGCCCAAAATTGGGAAGTGAGGCACTCGCCCAGAAAACCGAAGTCATGACACGGTTCCAGATTTTATCAGCGATAGCCCCAGATGCAACTCACATACCTTTGTGTGGACAGGTCATCTAATCCTCTGGCCTCCCTGTGAGGATGCAGCAACACTCCCTTGCAAATTCAGGAATTCACTTCAACACCTGCAAAAACACTCCAGAGTACTTCCAGCCACTGTGCAATAGCAGAAGTTCTGAAAAATTACCTTACCTGCAAGCTGGGTGCCTGCCCCTTTAAATTACTCTAGTGCAGGGCTTATCTTGCGCTTCTCTTTAGTTCTGATGAAAGGTTACAGACCTGAAACTAACTCTGCTTCTCTCTCTACAGATCCTTCCTGACCTGCTGAGTATTTCCAGCACTTTCTGCTTTTATTTCAGATTTCCAGCATCTGCAGTATTTTGCTTTTATATTATTGCAGCTTCTCCTTGTTGTTTGCAGACTGATGCGCAAATTGCCTGGGCCTGCATGGTCCAAATGAATTATCCTGGTGTTGCATCATCCGGTTGGGCTGTGTGACATCAGGATAACGCTCCTTCACAGCCTTCTGGTTATGCTGGGAGCCCTTCTCAAGAGGGTTGGCTATGCCAGAAGTGGCTGTCACCCCAGTGAAACAGTGCTAGGCTTCCATTACTACAGAGATGAAATTCAGGCCCTGTGTGTAGAGGAGAAATAGTTCTGAATTAAATCAAGACTGTAATGCTACTAACTTACTGTTGGTGGTGCTGCTGAGAACAATTATTTCAAATAGCTCAACAGCACCACTAGCAGGCTCTTATTGGTAATGTAATACTTTGAAATAGCCACATGGAAATACAATTAAGGTATCAAACAGTTGCCAATTTAATTTGATTAAGTTAAATTTGTTTCACAATAATAAATGAAACCATGACAAAATCATAAAGCATTTTTCTTCATTCATAATTACAATTTTACATTTGCCTGGAACTTTGGCTTAAATTGCATTGAGAGCCATCTATCCTCAGACAGAAGATTGGGCAAGTTTAAAGGTCAATGATAATGGGCTGGATTTTAGTTTAGTTTAGAGATACAGCACTGAAACAGGCCCTTCGGCCCACCGAGTCTGTGCCGACCATCAACCACCCATTTATACTAATCCTACACTAATCCCATATTCCTACCACATCCCCACCTGTCCCTATATTTCCCTACCACCTACCTATACTAGGGGCAATTTATAATGACCAATTTACCTACCAACCTGCAAGTCTTTTGGCTTGTGGGAGGAAACCAGAGCACCCGGAGGAAACCCACGCAGACACAGGGAGAACTTGCAAACTCCACACAGGCAGTGCCCAGAATTGAACCCAGGTCGCTGGAGCTGTGAGGCGGCGGTGCTAACCACTGCACCACTGGTGTTGACAGCGAATTGTCAGCATTCATTGTCATTGACCCTCTGAAAATTACCGCAACTTCAGGTTGTTGGGTATGCGCACATTAGAGCAGAAATCCTGAAGCTGCAGACTGTCACTTAGTGCTCTACCACAGGCTACCCTGTGGAACCCCCCACCCCTCCCCTCCTGCCTCCCAACAGAGCTGGCAATCACTGACATCAGCAAGAATTTCAACTTTCCCAACTCCACATCATTGCTGGAAACCCCATAAAAAGTTACACTTGTTCAATCAGATGTAACTTACCTTCAGGGAGCGGAGAGGAACCGGACCTGTGAGGGAGCACTCAACATCGGGAGCAGATAAATATGGCGAGGCTTAGAGCCTTTACTTACCTTGAGGGAGTGGAGATGAGCCGAACCTGTGAGGGAGCTTCAGGAATCGGTGCGCGCTGAATGAGTTTGAAAAAGAAGAATCAAACAGTGACACCACAGGAAAGCTGTAAAGTGATTGGTTGGTGAGTGACTGCTGTTAGAGAGTATCTATAAACAGTTAGGTTAGTATACTGCTGTTAGGGTTCATGTGTTAATAGCTGGAAATTAGAAAAACGTAAAATTAAAATTAAAACATTTTAAGTAGCTACCTTATAATTAATTAAGACAGAAGGGAAGTCAGAAGCTGGTGAGTCTACTGTTTTGTTTTATTTTTAAGCGGTAAGGTTTATTGTATTACCAAGGTTTAAATTAGTACAGTAGATGCTGTTGAGGAGAGGCATTAATTAAAATATTAATTAAGAAAATAATTCATTCATTCATTCATTAAAACACAATGAGGATGGCAGAGCAGGTGATGTGTTGCAGCTGCAGTCTGTGGGAGCTCGTGGACACCAATGTGATCCACAGCAAACATGTCTGCAGTAAGTGTCTGCAGCTCGAAGAGCTTCGGCTCAGAGTAGATGAGCTGGAGGCCGAGCTACAGAAACTGTGTTGCATCAGGAAGGGGAAAAATTACCTGGACACTTTGTTTCAGAAGGCAGTCACACCCCATAGAATAGCGTCTTCTGATTTGGTCAGTGGTCATGGATGGGGGGCGGGGTTGGTGTGACTGCGAGTGAGGCAGGTAAGGGGATCAAGAAGGCAGAAGTGGAGGAGCCTCAGCCTTTGCAATTGTCCAACAGGTTTGAGGTTCTTTCAGCTTATTTAGATGAGAATGAGGGCTGCAGGGTGGATGAGCAAATTGACCATGGCACCGTGGTACAGGAAGCCATTCAAGTGGGGAGAGTAAATAAGAATGTAGTGGTAGTTGGAAATAGTATAGTCAGGGGGAGAGACACAGTTCTTGGCAGCCAAGACCGAGAGTCCAGAAGGCTGTGTTGCTTGCCTGGTGCCATGGTTTGGGGCTGGAGAGGAACTTGTAGAGGGAGGGGAATGATCCAGTTGTTGTGGTCCAACGACATAGATAGGACTAGGAAAGAGGTCCTGCATAGGGAGTATGAGTAGCTAGGGGCTAAATTAAAAAGCAGAACTTCAAAGGTAATAATCACTGGATTATTAGATCAGCCATTAGCAAACTGGCGTAGGGTAAATAAGATTAGAGAGGTGAATGCATGGCTCAAAGACTTGTGTGTTAGAAATGTGTTTCGATTTATGGGGCACTGGCTCCAGTATTGGGGAAAGTGGGAGCTGTACCGTTGGGACTGTCTTCACCTGAACCGTGCTGGGACCAGTGTTCTGGTGAGTCGTATAACTAGGGCAGGAGAGAGTGTTTTAAACTAAATGGGGGGGGAGGGGGCGAGGGATCATGTGAGAGGGGATGCGGCACATCAAAGAGAAATAATGAGGTAATAGAGCAGGGTAGCGATTTGGGCAATGATAACCAGAGTGTGACAGGAAGGGACAGAGCATACAACTGTAAGATTACACCAGCAGATGAGGCCAAAGATTGCAGAAATGGTCAAAAGACAGATTTAAAGGCTCTATATCTGAATGTGCACAGCGTTCATAACAAAATGGATTAATTGTTAGCACAGATAGAAATACATATATATGAACTGATAGCCATTACGGAGACATGGTTGCAAGGTGACAAAGGCTAGGACCTGAATATTGAAGGGTATTCAATATTTCGAAAAGATAGGAAGCTAGGAAGAGGTGGTGGGTAGCTTTGTTAATTGAGGATGTCATTAGTACATAGTAAGTGATGAACTTAGCTCAGAAGAGCAAGATGCAGAATCAGTTTGGGTAGAGATAAGAAATAGGAAAAGTAAGTGGTCATTTTTGGGACTAGTTTATAGGTGCCCGAACAATTGCTACACTGTAGGACAGAGTATACAAGAAGAAATAAATGGGGTGTGTTAGAAAGGTACTGCAATAGTCATGGGTGACTTTAATCTACATGTAGATTGGGTGAATCAGATTGGCAAAGGCAGCCTGGAAAATGAGTTCATAGAGTCTATTCAGGACATTTTCTTATAGCAGTACATTCTAGAGCCAACCAGAGGGCAGACTATTCTATAACTGGTAATGTGAAATGAGACAGGATTAATCAATAAATACATGGTAAAGGAGCCTCTAGGTGACAGCGATTATAACATGTTAGAAATTTCACATTCACTTTTAAGGGGAGACGTGTGGGTCTAAGACTAATGTTTTAAACCAAAGTAAAGATAATTACAAGGGTATGAAGGTAGAGCTAGCTAAAGTGAACTGGGAAACTATTTAAAAAGGTAGGACAGTAGAGATGTAGTGGAAGACTTTTAAGGAGATATTGAATAACTCTCTGCAAAGAATTATCCCAGTGAGAATGAAAGATTCTTTGAGAAGGATGCACCATCCGTGGCTAAATAAGGAAGTTAAGGATAGTATTAAATTAAAATAAACACTGTATAAATCTGAAAATATCAGTGGTAGGTCAGAAGATTGGACAGATTTTAAGAACCAGCAAAGAAGGATGAAAAAGATAATAGAAGGAAAAAGTAGAATATGAGAGAAAACTAGCTGATAATATAAAAACAGATAGTAAGAATTTCTACAAGTATTTAAATAGGAAAAGAACAACTAAAGCTAGTGTTAGTCCTCTAAAGAGTGAGTCAATCGAATTGATAACGGAAAACAAGGAAATGACAGAAACGTTGAAAAGGTATTTTGTGTCTGTTTTCAC
Source organism: Heterodontus francisci (assembly GCF_036365525.1). NCBI lineage: Eukaryota > Metazoa > Chordata > Chondrichthyes > Heterodontiformes > Heterodontidae > Heterodontus > Heterodontus francisci. Next base: position 42,332,052 of record NC_090382.1, read on the forward strand.
TGTAGAACACTTAGAAAACTTTCCAAAGATACTTGAAAGTCAAGAGGTGAAAGGGAGGGAGGAACTTTAAACAATCACCATCACCAGGGAAAAGGTGCTTGGAAAACTATCAGACCTAAAGGCTCACAAGTTTTCAGAACCAGATGAGCTGCATCCTAGGGTCTTAAAAGAAGTGGCTGAAGAGATAGTAGAGGCTTTGATTATAGTCATCCAATATTTCTTTGATTCTGGAAGGGTCCCAGCAGATTGGAAAATAGCAAATGTAAAACCTTTATTCAAGAAAGGAAGAGGACAGAAAACAGGAACATATAGGCCAGTTAGCCTAACATCTGTCATCGGGAAATTACTAGAATCCATTATAAAGGAGGTTATAGCAGTTAGAAAATCATAATGGGATCAGACAGAGTCAACATGGTTTTTTGAAAGAGAAATCGTGTTTAACTAACATATTAGAATTCTTTGAGGAAGTAATAAGTAAGGTGGATAAAGGGAACCTGTAGATGTGTACTTGGATTTCAAAAAGGCATTTGATAAGGTGCCACATCAAGATAAGAGCACATGGTGTTGGGGATAATATATTTGCATGGATAAAGGACTGGTTAGCTAACGGAAAGCAGACAGCAGGGATAAATGGGTCTTTTTCAGGTTGGCAAGCTATAACTCGTGGAGTGCTACAGAGATCAGTTCTTGGGCCTCAACTATTTACAATTTATATCAGTGACTTGGATGAAAGGACTGAATGTAAGCTAGCTAAATTTGCCAAAAATGACAACAAGGAAGGAAAGTAAATCGTCAAGTGGAGGTAAAGAGTCTACAAAAGGATATAGATAGCTTAAGTGAGTGGGTAGAAATTTGGCAGATAGAGTTAAATGTGAACTTGTTCACTTCAGCAGGAAGAATAGAAAAGCTGTATATTATTTAAATGGAGAGAGATTGCAGAACTCTGCAGTACAGAGGGATCTGGGTGCTCTGGTACATGAATCACAAAAGGTTAGTACGCAGGTACAGCAGGAAGGCAAATGGAATGTTGACGTTTAGTGCAAGGTGAATCAAATATAAAAGTAGTGAAGTTTTACTGCAGTTGTATAGGACCTTGGTGAGACCACATCTGGAATACTGTATACAGGTTTGGTCCCTTTATTTGAAAAAGGATATAATTGTTTTATAAGCAGTTCAGAGAAGGTTCACTTGACTAATTCCTGGGATGAAGGCTTTATCTTATGAAGAAAGGTTGAACAGTTTGGGCCTATACCTGTTGGAGTTTAGAAGAATGAGAGGTAATCTTACTGAATTATATAATATCCTGAGGGGACTTGATAGAGTGGATACCAGGAAGATGTTTTCTTTTGTGGGGGAGACTAGAGGACACAGTTTAAGAATAACAGGTCTCCCTTTTAAGGCGGAGATGAGGAGAATTTTTTTTTCTCAAAATGTCGTAAGTCTGTGGAATCTCTTCCCCAGAAAGCAGTGATGGCTGGGTCATTGAATTTATTCAAGGCTGATTTAGATACATTTATGATAGACAAGGGAGTCAAGGGTTCTGGGGGACAGACAGGAAAATGGAGTTGAAACCACATCCATATTAGCCATGATCTTATCAAATGGCAGAGCAGGCCCAAAGGGCTGAATGGCCTACTCCTGCTCCTAAGTCCTATGTTCCTATATTACTGGATTTTTAACGGGAATATGATTAATAACATTTGTTGAACAACAGAAATGGCCCTGAAAAAATAATTTTATATCTGTGGAATGCTGTTAATTGGTAGATTTTTAAGCTAAAATCTTTAAGAATAATAATTTAAATAAAAGATTTTCCAGAATATTTTAGCTTCTACCTTCACCCCATGTGTATGTCCCAATCTTTAATTTGCTTTATGCAAACACTTTTAAAAGCAATTTTATTTCAATGCTTTTTGTTTCCTGTTTGGGGGTCTAGGAAAATCCTTTAATGTGACTGGCTCCTTGGACAGTCTGATGACATCACTCCAGCTCCATGCTGGGATTGTCCAGTAAAGAACACTGTAATCAGATGCACTACCACTGCATGGCAACAGAGGTGAAATTCTTACCAGAGAGATCAGCAAAGCTTACTTTGTAGTCAGCGGCAAGCACCCTTGCTTTGCCACTGAGTGCAAAGTCTGGGCTGATAACTTGCTGATGGTCTTCTCAAAACTGCCCAAGTAAATATTCAAAGCTTCACCTTCAAAATGCCTGAGTCTTTCCTGTGCAATAACCCAAGGCTTCCTTTGTTGATGTACTTGCCTATTGGATTCTCAAGGGCTCAAGGGACTTTCAAGGCTTCTGTTGTTGCTTTGCAAATGCCCATCACGTGATGACTTGAGACTTCAACTATTGATTATTTTCAAACATATATATTTCTTGGATCTCAGGGGGCCCATTATTTGTTGCCAGGAGAACCCAAGGTCATTAGATTTCTGTATTTCTTTGTATTTGTTGACTTTTGGGGAGATTATTTCAGTGTACCACTAAAAAATGTTTTCCATAATGATAGCAGTTTCCCTTTGTGTAACAGACATAGTAACTTGGACAATCAGATTGAGGGGAGGGGGATGGGGGTGGGGGTAGTGTTTGTCAGAGACTTCTGGGAATGCGTCAATAATTGCACACAGGGAAGTTTGAAAACAAACATTTTATACTTTCTGCTTGGAAGTGTTTTTCCCATTCCCGTGCACCTTCCACAATTATATTTATATCCAAACTAATGAGGTCAGTTCACAAGATAATTCAATTCAAGTAGAAGTATGACATTTTCAACAAGAGGGTTTTAGTGAAAGGAGCCTCGGTCGAAATTTTAAGCTAATCTTTGGTTCTGGCCTAGCCCAATAAGATTGCTTAGATTAGGCAGGTTTGAATTTTCAGTTTATTTCTACATTTGTTGTCCTTTGTTTTAGGGTCACTCATGATACTTTTCTAAGTTTAATCCTTTTTTCACCTCCTTTTGAAAACTTCTTAATGGTTTCATAGCTACTGTTCGCCTCTGATATTTCACCCAAGTGGTCATTCTTCACTCTGCAGAGTCAACATTGGCTGGCTCTTCGACATAGCTAAGGTTCATCCCGTCCTCATTGGATGACCACACACAATTTTTAGCAGGAATCACTGGATAACAATCAAGTGCAGGAAGTCTGGCTGATTCTGCCCCTTCCTGCCCAGTCCTTTGAGGTTGGAGCCAATTATAGCAACTGCTTAGCATCCTGGCTGAGATCAGCCAAATTAAGAGCAATCCATCTGTCAAACCTTGGACCTTCCTGCTCCCCGTGGCTCAGAAACACACCATGCAATGTAGTTACCCATTGAATAATCTGGATAAGCAAGGGCAATCCTTTTATTTCAGTTTAGTTGTGCTCTGTGGTTTTTACATGGAGGCACACCACACAGATAGTAAAACAGTAATGTTCTATTCTTGCACCAACTGCTGGCGTATCCCATAGCATAATTAAGTGTGTCCAACTCAGATCATTGGATCTGAATTTTTTTAAGGGTTTACCAATGACTCGTAAATGTTCAAGACATCAATAAAGAAATAACTTGCATTTATGTAGTGCCTTTCAATGCCCCCAGAATGTCCGAAAAGCGCTTTACAGCATACTAAGTATTAATGTTGGAAGCACAGCAGAAAATATATGCGCAGCAAGGTTCCACAAACAGCAATGAAATAATGATTGGATAATCTGTTATAGTGATGCTGACTGAGGGATAAATATTGACCAGGACAGCAGGGAGAACTCACCTGCTCTTCTTAGTATTGTTCAATGGGATTTTTGACATCTGTGTGAGTGGGAAGATTGGATCTCAGTTCAATGTCACATCTGAAAGATGAAGCCTCTGAAAGTGCAGCACTCCATCAGTACAGCACTGAAGTGTCAGCCGAGATTATGTACTGAAACCTTTGGAGTGGCACTTGGACCAACAATCTTCTGACTCAGAGGTGAGAATGCTACCCCCTCAGAGCCCCTCAGAGAGCATCATTCAATCAGTCTTGCCCTCATTCCTGCTTAGATTATCATAGAATCATGGAATGATACAGCACAGAGGGAGGCTATTTGGCCCATCGTGCTCTTTGGAAGTGTTATCCAATTAGTCCCACTTTCCTACACTTTCCCCATATCGCTGCAAAATTAGCTCCTTCAAATTCCCTTTTGAAAGTTATTGTTGAATCTGCTTCCACAACCCTTCCAGGCCAAGCATTCCAGATCATAGCAACTCGCTGCATAAAACTGTTGATCCACATGTCACCTCTGGTTCTTTTGCCAATAACCTTAAATCTGGGTTCTCTGGTTATTGTCTCTTCTGCTACTGGAAACAGTTTTGCCTCATTTATCTATCAAAATCCTTTATGATTTTGACCACCTCTATTAAATCTCTCCAAAACCCTCTCTGCTTTAAGGAGAACAACTTCTACTTCTCTATTCTCTTATTGAAATCCCACATCGCTCCTAACAATTTAATAAACATCTTCTGCACCCTCTCTAAGGCGTCTCTCATTACCATTAGCATACTGCTACTCAAGTCATAATGTCCAGGCAACCTTGGTCTCCATTCAGTCACTGTTGTTGGGTAGGCAATTTTACAAAGGCACTCTAGTTCACGACTCTATAGACACAGAATAGCATACAGGTGAATCATCAGTGTTCTGGCTTTTTGTGTTCCAATATTGTTTCCTTCGCAAATGTCAACTTTGATGTCGTCAGGTCTCCCAAAGTATTCTGTGATGCATATTAAATAAAAATACCTTTCAAAAGGATTAGATTCAGACTGCAATCACCTCTGGGTAAGTGATAATAAAAGTGGTAATAAATTACAGGTGTAATCATAAATATGTGGGCAGGATGAATCATTCGAATAATCTCACCGATGTTTGCAGATTATTTAGCTTTTCATGTGCACAGCATTCCTGCTGCAAAGCTCCTTTTGTAATTAACTGCCTAAATTAACTATATTTATTAAAGCTACTTCACACCATAATTAGTTTCCCTAAGTATTTTAATTCAAAGGTGAAATAGTACAAATTTATGTCAATGAGAAATTTGTTTGCACATTTCAAACTGTTCACAAACAGTTATTGCCAAAAAGTTATAAGGGACTCTATGACATTGTTGGAGTTCCCTTGAATTATCCCCCATGCCATTGCTATGCCCAATTTTCTTTTTTGCTGAGTGATGCCAGATCTCATGAAGCAGCAGAGCTGGTCGGTGAGCTTGAGGGGGAGTGGGCATATCTCAAAGGACCACACAATGACCCTATGAAAGGAAGAACAGAGAGAAACCACTGAACCAAGGGAGGGAGTGGGTATTGTCATAATCTATCTATAGTACTGCCCAATCAAGACAAATAATACATCACATGTGCACATTAAATTAGTCTAGCAAGACAGCAGGGAGCAGGAGGTACAACAATCGTCTGCCCCATCTAATTGAAGTAACATAATCACCTCAATACAAATTAAATCAGCCTTTTTCTAAACATGCAAGAACAAATTAAATCAGTTTATCTGCATAAATGTCTCTAATGTGGTTTCAATTTCCTTTCTTCTCCTTACTGACAACAGATAAACAACAAAACACTGACGAATAAAGCACAAACAGCTTCCACAGAGTGGTGTACAGCAAACTGGCATCCTACAACCATGTTGTATCTCTGGGTCTTTTGACTGTGTTGGAAAACTTGTCCTTTCTCTTCTCTAATCAAAAGAGCTAAGCAGTCTTTCAGACTGAAGCAGAAACCTTGATTTCAAGTAACCTAAATCTGCAACAAGAAGATTTGAAAGGATTTGTGAACTTCTGGGAGTGAGTTGCAATGATGGTCTGTCACCTGTCAGGGAAGGATAGTTTCCATGGGAAAGTCTAGGAGATTGGAGAAAATTACTACAGAGGGAGGATTCATGAAAATCAAATTGGTATCAGCACCCCCTCCATCTGTACCCTCACATATCATTAATCCTTAGGCTTCTTTCTCTTCTGCCACTGTTGCTGTTTGAATCCATGGCGGGAGTAACTATGACTGTTTGGTTGACTTCTAAGTCATAGTGGACCTACCTCCTCGTGGTCCCGCTGGAAATGACACGGCACATGTGACTGGTGCGTCTCTATCGTGCCTTTGGGCGATTGGGCACATATTTTGTCATTTGTGCCTTGCCGGCAAAAGGTTGTTGCGAAGTCGACTCTGGTTGGTGTGGTCTGCAAAGAACAAATAGGGTATTTTAAAAGAAAAAATGGAGGGTCCTTCGAGGCTTTCTCCAATCGGATGGGATTCAACCGCTAATATCCCCGTTTTTATTGTCAATTCGGCTGACAGAAACGAGAAATCAAATAGTTATTTTTGCCAATGTTCCGGAGCTCATCTGAAGATCTTAGCTATGTCAATTAATGCCAGTACTCAAATTAATGAGGATGACCTTATAACATCTTTTATGAAGCCTAAAAATATTTTGGGATTGCAATTAAACGAGCCCAAACCGGACGGTAGGGAAAACAAGTTGACTTGGGATCCCTCAAAAAAAAGTAAGCTGGTTTTTTATAATTCAGATTTGGGAACATTATCGGAAGTCTTAGAGGATAATGGATCGTCTTTAGATGAAGAAATGATGACTAATAATAGTACAGAAATATCTAAGACCTGCTAAGTAAACCCAAGTTAGTAAGGGCAGTGTAACTGTAATTAGATTACCTTATCCTAGTAATAATTGTTTTCAATGTGAGATTTGCAAAGAGGTTTTTAGTTTATTTCGAAATTTTAAAAACTATATTAGAGATAAACATTTTATTAGAAAAATTCTAGCAGGGTGCAGTAAATGCCAGAAAGAGGGTGATTATCATGCTATTGCCTGTCGTTATGCCAAATGCAAAGGTGTAGTTAGTAAAGCGGGAGACTTTAGGTGTTCTATATGCGAGATAGTTTTTGATACTAAAATAGGATTAGGACAACATGAAAGACTTAAACATGATAATATTAGGAATAAAAAAGAATAGAACAAGAGTCCATTAATGAAGAGAAAAGAAAGGTAAATAAGGTATGGTCAGAGGAAGAGGTATCTCTTCTACTAAAATTGGATAAAGAGTATAGAGGTCACCGAAATATTAATGTTATGATCTCCAAGATATTTGTAAATAAGACTAATAAACAAATATCAGATAAAAGGACAGCTGAATTTATTAAACTCAAGAATAGTTCAATATTACCTACTCCTTTAGAAGCTATTGAGGAAGTGTAAGATTGTAGTGGAGAAGAGCTCGAGAGTGTCGAGGACAATAGCAATAAAAGAGTGGAAAATGAGTCAGAGATAAATGAAATTGAGATAGAAGTAGAAGAAGACAGAAAGATTAAAATAGGTAAACTGGTTGGGGATATTGAACAGCTAATTGCTTCTGGAAATAAGAATCATCTTACCGATAAAATTAATATGATAGGTGAATTAATTATTAAAACCAATGAACAGACCAAGTCAAATAAAATGGAATGTAACAAAAAAACTAAGGGAAATGATAAATAGCATAAACCATTTAGAAATTCGGGTGCAAGAAAGCGATATGCACGAAAGAAATCAGTATTTAAAAGTACACAAACTCTATTTAAAAAAGATAGGAAAGCATTGGCCAGAAAAATTATGGGAGCGCCAAATCAAATTAGTTGTCCATTAAATACTAAAGACTTAGAACAACATTTTAAATTAAAACTATCTAATGTTAATAATAAAGCTGATATTGATAAGTTTTCAAAATGTAAAGTAGGTGCAGATAATGAAGGTTTGATGGATGATATAACACCTAAAGAAATTGAGGAGAATCTAGAAGAATTTAAAAACAAAACAGCATCAGGGCCTGATAAGTTAACCGTAGAAGATTTAAAATTACTAACTAAAATAAATTTAGATTTAACTGTACTAGCACGATTTTTAAGCCTTTGGTTAAAGACATCTATCATTCCTGATAAATTTAAATTATTTAGAACAGTTTTAATACCAAAATAAGAAGATCCGGAAGTTCTTAAAAATATTGATAATTGGAGACTCATTACAATCGGTTCTGTATTATTGCGTCTATTTACTAAAGTTATTACAAAAAGATTAACAAAGGCGATTAATATTAACCCACGGCAGAAAGGATTTATAGCCGAGACATCGGGATGCTACGAGAATATAACTATTCTCCAGAACTGTCTGAAGGGTGCTAAAAAAGCAAAAAAACAGCATCTTTGTGGATCTAGCAAAAACATTCCTATGTAGCACATGTATCTTTAATAGCAGTAACCCTAACTGCACCACCCTCTCTTGCTGACTCGCCTTCCCAACATGCAAAAGAGATTATGAAGGGAATTCCAGAGAGCGGAACCAACGCAACTGAAAGCACAACCATCCACGGTGGGGCGAAGAAAGGAAGCAATGCACAAGAAGCTGGGTCAGAGTAAGAGAGTGTTCAGGAAGATTGAACAGCTGGAGGACGTTTCATAAATGGGGTGAGGCCACAGAGGGATTTAAATATGAGGATTAGAATTTAAAATTTGAGCATATTGCCCATTCTCTGACCTTGCTTGTTCTGTGATTTCCTGTGTTCTTACGACTGAGAGTCTGTTCTTATTTGATTTCCTGGATTCCTCAGCATCTGACTGTGCTGCCTCATCTGATATTTCTTTCACAGATCACATGCCATGCACACTTGCTAAGCTGAAAATTGTAGCACATTCTTAAGGTCTGCCCTGAATCTTATTATTCAATCACCCACCTTGCATAATGCAAATACAAATCCTTTGCACTCTGTGTTGAAATATGTTTGCATGAACTGTATTTGCACTAATGCATCAGACTGGAAATACTTTTTGTTTAATTTCTATCACAGTCACTGCTGATTTCACATTGGTTTCTGTATATTTAAGGGTCCAATCCAATTTTTAAAACTTTAGAAACATTTGAAAATCCTAGTCAAATATACTATTCAAATATTAGTTTTGAAACATGTTCATCTTTAATGTACGTAATATAAAATAAAAAAGATCCAGAATCGTGCAGTCTCTCCAAGCATAATTGTGTATGAAATAAAAACAGAGAATGCTGGAAATATTCAGCAAGTCTAGCAGCACCTGTGGAGAGAGAAACAGAGTTAACATTTTAGACTGGTGACCTTTAACTTGAACTGGCAAGTTGAACACTTCTGGAGTTCTGATGAAAGGTCATTAACCTGAAACGCTGGGCTGAATTTTACGGGCCCCCTAGGGATGGGAACGGAGTTGGAGGGGCCCATAAAATTGTGCGGAAAGGCTGGGGCAGATTGCCTGTTGTCTTCCCGATGCCTTTCGATTTAGTTGGGGCAGGATAGGCCGAGAATGACTTTCTTGTCCCAGGCCAATTGAGGCCCTTAATTGGTCAATTAATGGCTACTTAAGGGCCTCTTCCCGCTTCCACCTCAATTTAATGAAAGACAGAGGGGCCTGCTGCAGTGTGGAGACCTCTTAGCGGGGTCGGAGGGGTTCTTCCTCTGGGGGAAATCCAGGGCTCCCGGAGAGTCACCTGGCAGTGATGGCTGCTCCCACCCTGGGAAGACAACCCCCCCACCCTCACTAACACTACCACCCACCTTGTCGCTGGGGCCTACCTGACTGGCCCTGGTGACCCCGACCCCACTCACCTGTCCCAGGGTCCTCATCATTCTTCACGTAATGCAGGGCCTCCTGCAGTACCAGCTGTGGCCACTGCTCCCAGTAGTGCTGTTGGTACTGCAGAGCTGCCAGCCTTCCAATTGGCCAGCAGCTTTTGGAGGCGGGAGCTTGTTCCTTAAAGGTACAACGTCCCCAGTGGTGGGTAGTTAATTGCCTGTCTGCTGTGGAATTGCAATGGAGATCCAATGGAAGGCGAGGCGGGCTCTCCCCCCACCTTCCAGCCGGCCATCAGGAACCCTGTCACCTGAATAAAATTCAGCCAGCTAACTGTTTCTCGCTCCACAGGTGCTGCCTAACCTGCTGCTTATTTCCAGTATTTTCTGTTTTTATTTCAGATTTCCAGCATCCGCAGTATTTTGCTTTTGCCTAATGGTGTACAACATTGTTAAACAGTTAGTTGTATGTTACATGTTTTGGTTGTGGCTCTTTAAGATTTTGGGGAAAGTGGAGAGTATTTTTCCAAATGAGAAAGATATCTGACTACCAAGTTTTCATCTTCATTACCTCTAGTTCTGTAGTCACAAATAAGTGCTCATGATACCATCATGACACCAGGCAGCACAGAAAACCTTACAATCTCAATTATAATTGAAATTAATGACAATGGCTTTTACATGTGTGTCTGGAGAGAATGTTTTATGTTAGTTCTGATTGCCATTGCAGTACGTAATCGAAAGAGCTAATGGTAGCAAAATAATTATGCCAAACAACCACAAGGGTAACATTAGGTAAGTCCAACTGTCCATTGAAATAAATGACAGCCCGAGTCCTCACAGTGAGGGAGAAAAGTTCCATTCATTCACAGAGAACTTGGTCTGATAATAAAAACAAGAAATGCTGGAACCACTCAGCAGGTCTGGCTGCATCTGTGGAAAGAGAAGCAGAGTTAACGTTTCGGGTCAGTGACCTTGCCTGATTTTCTTTTGCATTGAAATTAAAACACAGGCGTGATGTACAATGGACAACACAGAAGGCGACCATTAAGCCCATCATGCTTATACCAAATCCCACTCCCCTACCTTTTCTTCATAGCACTGCAAATGTTCTCCTTCAAGTATTTATCTAATTCCCTTTTGGAAGTTATGATTGAATCTGCTTCCACAATAAAACAACATAGAGTCATAAAGTTAGAGTCATTTACAGCACAGAAGGAGACATCTATTTAATTTTGGTTTCGAACAAATTGCAGACATCATAAAATTGTAGTCTATTACTTGAAATATTTGCAGATGTGATAAGTGAAAGCTTTTATTTGAAATTTTGAATTTTTTGTTTATTTTGTAACATGTTCCAAGTGATTGGGGATGGTCAGATCGCTCCGAGACAGAGAACATGAACAGTTGAAGAAAGATAAACCTAAAGGAAGAAATTCTTGAAAGACTGTATTGTCTTTCTAGGGAAGGGAGGCCTGACACATCCTGAACAAACATGGTTACATGAGAATCTCTTTGGTAACCAAACGGTAAATTTCCCAATACCGCACTACCTGTGAAAACCACGTTTGTAAGAAGCACGTGTCAGGCTACAGTTTCTCAGTCCTATCTCCGACCTGCATTTTCTTCAAGCTCTTCATGGATATCATGGTATCTTCCAATAAATACTGTGAATTAGTGAAGAAAGACGGTTGCAAGTTAAGTCAATAGTTTCTTAGGTTTTGACCGTTCAATTCGTACAATAAAAATCCACCTTCAAGCCCAATGGACCCATTTGTTTATTCAATAAACTGTGGCAAATGTGAAGTCATCTTCTTTGGACCTGAAAAGGATAGATCAGAATCCTTTCTAAATGGTGGAAAGCTAGAAGTAGTAGCAGTCCAAAGAGACTTTGGGGGTCCATGTACGTAGATATATTTAGAAAGTTAAAGAGAAAGGACAAAGCAATAATGGTAGCTTTGACGATGGGTTCATAGAGTGTATTTGGGTCAGTTTCTTACATTGTGGAGCCAGCCAGGGGACAGACTATTTTAGATCTAGTAATGTGTAATGAGACAGGATTAATTAATGATCTCATAGTAAAGAATCCTCTAGGGAAGAGCGAACATAACATGATAGAATTTCACTTTCAGTTTGAGGGTGAGAAACTTAGGTCTGAAACTAATGCCTAAAAAGTAAGTAAAGGCAATTATGAAGGAATGAAGACAGAGTCGCTAAATTGGACTGGGAAAATAGATTAATAGGTAAGACAGTAGATAAGCAGTTGCAGACATTTAAGGAAATACTTCATAATTTTCAACAAAGATATACCATTGAGAAAGAAAGACTATACAAGAAGGATGAACAATCCGTGGCTAACTAAGGAAGTATGGATGGCATTAAATGGAAAGAAAAGGCATAAAATGTTGTGAAGATTAATGCTAGGCCAGAAAACTGGGAACATTTTAGAAACCAGCATAGGATGAATAAAAAAAGGGAGAAAATAGATTATGACAGCATCGTGGAATCATAAAAATATACAACATGGAAGGAGGCCATTCGGCTCATGGTGTCCCCACCGACTGATAAGTAGCCTAATCCCACTTTCCAACTCTTGGTATGTAGGTTACGGCACTTCAAGTGCATATCCAAGTACTTTTGAAATGTTATGAGTGTTTCTGCCTCTACCACTCTTTCGGGTAGTGAGTTCCAAATCACCACCACCCTCTGAGTGAAAACTTTGCCCTCGAATCCCCTCTAAATTTCCTACCTCTTACCCTAAATCTATGCCCTCTGGTTCTGGACCTTTCAACCAAGGGGAATAGGACTTTCTTATCCATTCTATCTAGACCCCTCATAATTTGATAAGCTCCAATTAGCTATCCGCTCAGCCTCCTCTGTTCCAAAGAAAACCCTAGCCTATCCAATCTTTCCTCATAGCTAAAATTCTTCAGTCCAGGCAACATCCTCGTAAATGTCCTCTGTGCCCTCTCTACAGCAATCACATATTTCCGATATTGTGGTGACCAGAACTGCCCAAAGTACTCCAGCTATGGCTAACCAGTACTTTATACAGTTCCAGCATAACCTCCCAGATCTTATATTTTATGCCTTGGCTAATAATGGCAAGTATCCCGCATGCCTTCTTGACCAACTTATCTACCTGTACAGCCACCTTCATGCACTCCAAGTCCCTCTGTTTCTCTACACCTCTCAGTATCCAACCATTTATTGTGTATTCCCTTGTCTTGTTAGCCTTCCCAAAATTCCTTACCTCACACTTCTCTGATTGAACTCCATTTTCCACTGTTCGCTTACCTGACTAGTCCATTGATATTTTCCTGCAGTCTACAGCTTTCCTCTTCATTATCAACCACACAGTTGATAATTTTTCTATGGACTGCAAATTTCTTAATCATATCCCTTACATTCAAATCTAAATAATTGAAAAATACTACAAAAAGCAAGGGACCGACTGTTTAGCCCTGTGGAACCTCACTGAAAACAGCCTTCTAGTCACAAAAACACCAATTGATAATTATCCTTTGCTTCCTGCCTCTGAGCCAATTTTGTATCCAACTTTCCACTTTTGTGACTGTGAAAAAAGCCTTTCTAAAATCCATATAGACAACATCAAATGCACTACCCTCATCACCCCTCCTTGTTACCTCGTCAAAAAATGCAATCACGTTCGTCAGACAGGACCGTCTCTTAACAGATCTGTGCTGTCTTTGATTAATCTGTGTCTCTCTAAATGAAGATTTTTCCTGTCCCTCAAAACTTTTTTCTAATTATTTTCCCGCCACCGAAGTTAGGATGCCTGGCCTGTAATTGTTGTGTTTTCTTTTCCTTGTGCTTACTAAGACTTTGGACATCAAGGCACTAACCACACATAAGGGGTCAGTTAACACTTAAATAGTGGGTTCATTATTAAGGGTAGTAGCATGGCATTACATTGTAAGAGAATATCTGTACATGTCTGGTCTGTTTGGCAATCAGCAGAAGACTGAGGATGAGAATCGGTCACATGGGGTGTTACAGCATCTCTTCTCTAGAATGGTGGACTGAAAATGTAACCAAACCCACTTAAAGTGATACTACACCACCCCCCTTATAACTACACATAACTATTTACAATGCAAGAAGAATGTGTGTCTATACATTACAGAACAAGAACTGGAAAATTCATAAGGTTATAGGTCTCTAAATCTTTGTGGCGGTCAGCTCACATGCCCCAACTTAGTAACTGTAATGTTGGCTTGCGGTTGTTGGATCTTCTCACAGTGATCTGTGGGAGTAGTCTGCTTGGATGTTGCACAGAATGTGGATTTGCACTTTTGACTTTGTCCTAGATGCAATAGAGTTACCTGGAGTTCCGATGAAGGGTCACTGACCCGAAACGTTAACTCTGCTTCTCTTTCCACAGATGCTGCCAGACCTGCTGAGTGGTTCCAGCATTTCTTGTTTTTATTTCAGAGTTACCTGGATGTTGAGAATGAGATACTTCTCTGATTTTCCCTCTGTTTCATCTCATAGTTACTTCATTGGGTGAACGGAGCTCATACGATCATGGCTCTGGACAGGTCTGTGTTACTTCAGCTGGTTGCCATGTACCTTCTGTGGGATGCTGATCTCTTACTTGCTGTTCTATCCTTAGACCTGGCAATTCTTTACCTGCTTTCCTGTCATGCATCTTTTATCCTCCCCTGATTTTCCAAAAATGCCTCTCTCACTTCTGGAAGGGTTTAGTGATGGAAGTGAGATAGATTTACACATACTGGCCTGCCAAATAATAGTTCTGTTGGTGAGGGTATTGTTGCACTCAGAGGAGTGGCTCTGAGGTGAAGCATAGCAATGTGTAGATCCTGTTTGGTGTTCCTACACTTCTGAATTAGTGATTGCACCGTATGAACCATTCTCTTGGCTGTGCCGTTGGATTGTGGGTAGTGCAGAGATGACGTAGTGTGGTCAATGCCTCATTTTTCACCCATGTCCCTGAATGGCTTCCCGATGAACTGAGGTCCGTTGTCTGATATGACCTCCCTAGGTGCTCCAAATAGGCTAAAAATGGCACCTAGTTTTTCAGCGACCATTGTGCTCAATGTATTGTGCGACTGAGGATGATAGGATACTTTTAGAATTAATCAGTGACAACTAAGAAATCATCCCCATGGACGGAATAAATTGGATGCGATCATGGCCCATGGATGAGTAGGCACCTCGTGAGGATTGAGTGGTTCCTTTTGCTGACTTGGCATGTTTTCTTGGCATGCCTCATGTTGCTGCATTGTGAGCTCAATATCATCGTGGATGCCTGACCAATAGACTGTTTCTCTAGTTAGTCTTCTGATCTGATCAATGCCCATATGAGATTGGTCTAGTTGTTGTAGTATGTCACGTCTCAATGCTTCTGATATGATGACCTGTTTACCTTTAAAAATAACTCCCCTGGGTATACCAAGTTGGTCTCGGGAAGCCCAAAACTGTCTCATATGCTTGTAGTCATCCTGAATCGAGGCTGGCCATCCTTCTGTGAATGTGTTCCAAAGAAGATGTAGTGTTGGATCCTTCGCTGTCTCAACCTATAATTGTTAACGTTTCTGCTGCACGAAGTTTCATTAAATCCACCTAGAGAACATCCTCTAGCTCCACGTCTATCAAATCAAAGTTTACTTCTGCAGTCTTCGCTGGATTGGGTAACATGCTTAGCGTTTCAGACATAACCATCAGATTGCCAGGTTTGTACCGCAGTTGTAACCCAGTATTTATAACAATAGGTGTTTTAATCTCGGCGGCACCCTTGTCAATAGCTTCTTTGAAATCATCTCAAGCAGTTTGTGGTCTGTTTCTACCACAGATCTCTTCCTGAGAGGTCTATGTGAAAATGCATAATTCCAAACATTAAGGCTAATGTTTCTCTCTCGATGTTTGTGCAGTTTGACTGTGCTGCAGACAAAGATTTCGATGCAAATGTTATGGGCTTGCCCTTCTGCAAGATACATGCTCCTAATCCTTTCTGGGATACGTCCACTTCAAGAGTGGTCACCTCTTCGGGGTCATAAAACTGTGCATAAAACAATGATGTTTCCGATATCGACTTCTACAGTTCCTGAAAAAGATGCTGATGGTCTTTTCGCCAAAGAAAAGGCACCTCCTTCTTCAATAACTCCCATAGAGATGACAACTTTCTGCCCAAGTGTAGGGATATACGGAAATAAAAAGTTGAAGAGACCTAAATAAGTTGGAGATACTCCGAATCTTGGGGTGTTGGCATTGCATGAACATCCTCCAGCTTGCTGGGGACAGGACGAATATCTGCACTCGAGTATCTTGACCCAAAAAAGTTGATTTGTTGTACATTGATCTCGCATTTGTGACTGTTAAATACCAGCCCTTCATTGCGTGCTGCCTGCATCAGGAGGTGTAGATTTCTGTCATGCTCCTGTTTCGTCCTCTGTACTAGAGCAATGTCATCTGCTATGCATATGCAATCTGGTACTGTACAAGTAAGACGATCCATTTGCACCTGAAAGAGATCTTGGCTCAAAAGGAAGACGTTGAAAACAATACTGACCAAATGGGGTATGGAATGTAGTCAGCTCTTGAGACTTCTCAGCCAAGTGTATTGACCAATAAACATTCTTTGCATTTAGTTTTGAGAAAAATTTGACTCCCGTGAATTTTGGGTCAAGCTCTTCCAGTGTGGGAATCTTGTATAGAGAGCGCTTGAGCACTTTGTTCAAACTTCTCGGACCCAGGCAGACTCAAAGTGATTTGTCTTTCTTGACTACACTTGTGATTGAGCTGCACCAATCCGTGTGTTCTTGTACCTGTCTGACAATCCCATCAGTTTCTATCTTGTCCAGTTTGACTTTCAACTTGGACTCAATGCGGATTCTGTATTTGTGTGGTAGGTCGATTGATGGCGCAGCATCATCTCTTAGATGTAAAGTTTGTCATGCTAGGCCCTCACCTGCCAAGAATGAGGCACTTTAATGTTGTCATGAACATGATTTTAAACTGTTACTGGAGGGAAGTCCTCGAGGCGGCCAAGATCCCCAGCATATACACCCTACTGAGCCAGCGGTGCTTGAGATGGCTTGGCCATATGAGCCGCATGGAAGATGGCAGGATCCCCAAGGACACATTGTACAGCGAGCTCATCACTGGTATCAGACCCACCGGCCGTCCTTATCTCCGCTTTAAAGATGTCTGCATACGCGATATGAGGTCCTGTGACATTGATCACAAGTCGTGGGAGTCAGTTGCCAGTGATCGCCAGAGCTGGCGGACAGCCATAAAGGCGGGGCTAAAGTGTGGTGAGTCGAAGAGACTTAGCTGTTGGCAGGAAAAAAGACAGAAGCACAAGGAGAGAGCCAACTGTGTAACAGCCCTGACAACCAATTTTATCTGCAGCGCCAGTGGAAGAGTCTGTCACTCTAGAATTGGCCTTTATAGCCACTCCAGGCGCTGCTTCACAAACTACTGACCACCTCTAGGCGCTTACCCATTGTCTCTCGAGACAAGGAGGCCAAAGAAGAAGAAGAAGAAGAAGATTGGAGTGAAGAAAAGACTTGTTAAACAGATCAGACGTGGCTGGAAAAGACATTTGCATATTAACAGACAGTGTTTGGAAGTACAAAGCAGCATTCCCTTACACTTTCAACCCACAATGGACTTTTGATCACCAGACATTGAAGTTGGGGGGGGGTTCACATTCCAGGTTGACTGCTAAGGTGGCCTAATACACAAAGGTACATGAAAAAACTGGCTAGTCACATGACTAACCTGCTGGGCTACCTGAGTTTTTGGAATTTGTACAAACTGTTTGGGTAGAAAGTCTGTTTACTCCTGGACTGAGAAGATCTCTCCCCTGTCTGCTCCCATCTCTTTCTCCCAAGCCTCTAAATCAACTGAAGACGCATGAACCCCAAGAGAGAAAAGTCTCCTACAGCAAACAAGGGTTAAGAAGAATACTGGGCCCCAACGAAAAGCAAGATCTACCTACAAACAAGGACTCTGCAGTGAGCTCGAAGAACCGTAACAACATCTCTTCATATACTGCCTCAAGCTTTTCCACTAGATTTTTCTTCTGCTCTTTTCTGTCTCTATTTGCATGTGTGTGATGTGTATGCATGCTAGCATGGGAACATCATGTATCTGTCGGCATTAACCGAATTAGAGTTTAAATTCAAGTTTAATAAATTTCAACTTTTCTTCTTTAAACCTAAGAAAACCCATTTCTGCTGGTTTCTTTGCCTTATAAGTGGAAAGCAGTGAACAAGGATTCACCAAGGGGGAGCTAAAAACATGGTGTGTTTAAAATTAAACCCTGTTATGGTAAGACCAGGTGAAGGCTGAAAGGGAACCCTAGACCCCTTTCTCACCTGGTCGTAACAGAAATTTGGGTGCTATCATCCTGGATTTTACCCACAGGCAAATGAAATAAATTGGAATTGGGAAGCCAAATTGTTCCCAATTAAAAAAGAGCAAGATTTCAATACTGGTTTTCTTGTGGTTGTGTGTGTTTGAATGCTAACATGTCTGCAACTGAAGCTAGTAGCTCTCGAAGCCATGGTGAAGTAACTTGGGATAAGTTAAAAGCACTGTCTATGGAGGAGTTGAGGAAAATGGCTGAGCAGTGTGGGATCACTGTATGAGGCAAGGTTAGAAAGTCTGAACTCCTAAGACTAGTGGCCGACAATTTTTCCCTTGAATCCGAACAGGGGTTAGAAGCAGACTCTGACTGGGTATTGCTTGCAAAGATACAATTGGAACAGAGGAAACTTGAATTTGAGGAGAGGGAGAGAGAAAGAATATTCCAGAAGGAATGCAAATAGAGAGAGTTGAAGTGGCTTGAGTTAACTAGGGGGTGACAGAGTAACCCCAGTGAAAGCATGGCCAATAGGGAGGAACATAATTCAGGCTTGGGTACAAAGTTGTTAAAACTAGCTTAACTAATTCCAAAATTCAATGAGGAGGATGTAGAAGAATTTTTGTGTCCTTTGAGAAACTGGCAAGGCTGCTAAAATGGCCAGCTGAGATTTGGCCTCTTTTACTACAAAGCAAGCTAACTGGAAAAGCCCATGAGGTTTATTCCCTGTTGCCAGATGAGAATTCATCAAATTATGAACTGACAAAAAGTGCTATCCTCGGGGCATAAGAATTAGTATCTGAAGCCTATCGCCAAAGGTTTAGAACTCTCAAGAAGCAAACTAATCAAACTTATCTGGAGTTTGAAAGAAGTAAGCAGCTGGCTTTTGACCAGTGGCTGAGGGCTGTTAAAGTACAACTCAGCTATGAGAATCTCAGAGAAGTAATTCTGTTAGAGGAACTTAAACACTCTCTCCCACTCTCCAAAAAGACCCATGTAGAGGATCAGTGGGTCCAGAGAGCCCAGCAAGCAGCCGTCCTGGCCGATAAGTTTGCTTTAATTTATAAGTCAGTTTCTCAGGAGAAAACCTTTCCAAGTCACCCCAACAAATCCAAAAGGGATAAAGGCTGCGAAGGTGATAGGAGCTCAAGCAGTCCTGGGAGAGAAAAGAAAGCAGGAGACACAGGGGGCACTCCTCCAGCCAAAAAGGAAGGTGCTGTGAGCAAGAGTGAGACCTGGAGACCTGTGTGCTTCCATTGTAATAAAGCAGGGCTGATTTAAAAGCTGATTTCTTGTAACAAAAGGGAAAACCTGTAGGGCTAATCAGGGCGCACCTGCACAGTGAAGAAGTGAACCTGATGGAAAGCACAGAAGAACAAGCTATGGCTTTAACAGCAGTAAGAGTGAGACCCAGGAAGCTTACAGCTACAAGTGTAGGAAAATTTAA
Source organism: Heterodontus francisci (assembly GCF_036365525.1). Taxonomy (NCBI): domain Eukaryota; kingdom Metazoa; phylum Chordata; class Chondrichthyes; order Heterodontiformes; family Heterodontidae; genus Heterodontus; species Heterodontus francisci. The sequence goes on from NC_090382.1 coordinate 42,351,454, forward strand.
TAGGATTCCTGAAGGCTATCAGAGCTTTGTGTCCGAAGGGAAAGTATCCCCATACCCCTCGAGTGGGGCAAGCAAGCTCATAGTAATTCTCAGGGACACAGCGGCCACTAGATCCCTTTTACTGGGAAAAGGCCTGACCTTTCCCCCAGAGAGTGCAGTGAACACCAGAATGGTGATAAATGGTATTGGAGGGCAGTGTATGCCTGTACCTGAACACCGGGTGCACCTGGAGAATGACTTAGTTTCGGGACCGGTGACTGTAGAGATTGTCCTTAGTTTGCCTGTGGACGACTTTGACCTGCTCCTAGGTAATGATCTGGCGGGGGTGAAGCTGGCAGCCCCCCAATAGTGAAAGAAAGACCACAGGAGGTCAGAGAGACGGGGCAGTGGTGGGAAATGGACCCTTGCAGTTACCCCGATTGTGAAGTGGATCAGGCCATGTTCAAACCAGCTCCCCCAGAGGAGATTGCATTGGCACTGCAGGCAGATGAACATGAGGTCTGTCTGTCCGAGACTTTCTTTGGACAGTTAGGAGACCCGGGGAATGAATTAAATGGATTTCCCTAGGTGAGGCTCAGCGAGCCGACCCAGTATGGTGAGAGTTAGCACAGGCTGCCCAGTCTGAAAGTGAAGCAGAGGGAGTCCCTGATTGCTACTATTTAAAGAATGAGGCACTGATGAAGAAATTGAGTTCTCCTCACATACCTGAGAGCAAGGGGTGGACAGTAGTTCACCAGTTAGTGGTGCTGCAGAGGTATCAGAGAAAAATATTAAGACGGGCCCTGAGACTACAGTGGCTGTACGAGCCATTATACAAAAGATCAAAGCCCGCATAAGATAGCATTTTGACTGGCCAAAACTCCACAATGATGTGTTGGAGTACTGCAGGAGTTGCCACATGTGCCAGGTTGAAGGGAAACCCCAACTTAGTGAAAGCTGCACCGCTAAGTCCTGTACCGATGTTAGGAGGACCCTCCAGCAGAGGGCTAGTGAGCTGTAAGGGACCCCTGCTGAGAACAAAAAGGGACAGGCAGGCACAAGGCTGGCAAAAGGGTAGACAGAGAATGGGAAAAAGTGATTAAGAGGGCAGATTAAAGGAAGTCTGGGAGGAATCCCAGATGAAAACCCGTACTGTCAGGTCAGCCAACTTTGAAAAATGTGAAAAGTTAGACCCCGCATCCTCCTACATAAATGCAGACACTAGAAGCACTCACCAGAGTTGCTAACAGCATTTACAAGAACCTGCAGAGACAAAGATTGACCTGTAGGGAACAGAGAAACCATGAGAGTGATGCCTCACCTTGATGAAGTGCCACAGAGGAGTACAGTAGAGTCTGCACAAATACCTGCAGGCAGGAGTGTCCTTTGGGACAAAGGGGAGATTAGCAAAGAATCCTTCCCCACAGTCAGAAAAAAAGTGAACTACCCACCCCCTGAAGTCAAAAGCGTCTCAGCAAAGCACTGAAGAAGAGTTCAGGATAGACCCGCCCACTACTGACTCAGCAGGAATAAACAACCTGGGCAGACATGGAAATAAACAAATGGAAGAGAAACTTCCCCCAAAAAAAGAACCACATGTTTATTGGAATGCCAAAAAGAGGACAATTAAAGCAGCATTGGCACCAAGAGAAGACTGGCTGTAATAAGTTTTAGGATTTATGAATGAATGAGAATGAATAAGAGAAATGCATGTTTTTTTCTGTATCTTTCTCTCGACCCTTTTAATGAAATGCATTTTTCTCAAATGCATTTCATTCCGTTGGGTGTGGAGGTGTCATACTTGGCCCCTACCTGCCAAGAATGAGGCACATTAATTTTGTCATGAACATTGATTTTAAACTGTTACTGGAGTGAAGAAAGGACTTGTTAAATAGATCAGCCATGCTGGAAAAGACATTTGCATATTAACAGATAGTGTTTGGAAGGACAAAGCAGCCATTCCCTAACACATTCAACCCACAATGGACTTTTGATCACCAGACATTGAGGGTGGGGGAGCTCGCATTCTGCTAAGATGGCAGAATAAGGGACATGGTCACATGACTAGCCTGCTGGGCAACTTGAGTTTTTGGAATTTGTACAAACAGTTCGGTTAGAAAGTTTATTTACTCCTGGACTGAGAAGATCTCTCCTGTCTACTTCCACCTCTTTCACACAAGTCTTTGAATCCACTGAAGACACATGAACCCCAAGAGAGAAAAGTCTCCTACAGAGAAGAAGGGTTAAGAAGAATCCTGGGCCCCAACAAAAAGCAAGATCTACCTACAATCAAGGACTCTACTGTAAGCTCGAAGAACCGTAACAACAACTCTTCAGATATGAAAGTTGCTACCCAGGTTAATAGGGCTGTTAAGAAGGCATATGGTGTGTTAGCTTTTATTAGTAGGGGGATCGAGTTTCGGAGCCACGAGGTCATGCTGCAGCTGTACAAAACTCTGGTGAGACCGCACCTGGAGTATTGCGTGCAGTTCTGGTCACCGCATTATAGGAAGGATGTGGAAGCTTTGGAAAGGGTGCAGAGGAGATTTACTAGGATGTTGCCTGGTATGGAGGGAAGGTCTTACGAGGAAAGGCTGAGGGACTTGAGGTTGTTTTCGTTGGAGAGAAGGAGGAGGAGAGGTGACTTAATAGAGACATATAAGATAATCAGTGGGTTAGATAGGGTGGATAGTGAGAGTCTTTTTCCTCGGATGGTGATGGCAAACACGAGGGGACATAGCTTTAAGTTGAGGGGTGATAGATATAGGACAGATGTTAGAGGTAGTTTCTTTACTCAGAGAGTAGTAGGGGCGTGGAACGCCCTGCCTGCAACAGTAGTAGACTCGCCAACTTTAAGGGCATTTAAGTGGTCATTGGATAGACATATGGATGAAAATGGAATAGTGTAGGTCAGATGGTTTCACAGGTCGGCGGAACATCGAGGGCCGAAGGGCCTGTACTGTGCTGTAATGTTCTAATTCTAATTCTAAAAAAATATTGCCTCAAACCTTTCTACTTTATTTTTCTTCTGCTCTTTTCTGTCTCTATTTGCATGTGTGTATCCCATATGTATGCTAGCATGGGCGTGTCATGTATCCGTAGGCATTAACTGAATTAGAGTTTAATAAATTTCAACTTTTCTTTTTTAAACCTAGAAAGCCTGTCTGTGCTGGTTTCTTTGCCTTATAATTGTAAAGCGGTGAACAAGGATTCACCAAGGGGGAGCTAAAAACACGGTGTGTCAACATTAAACCTTGTTATGGTAAGACCAAGTTAAGGTTGAAAGGGACCCCTAGACACCTTCCTCACCTGGTCATAACAAGTTGCAGCTCCCTCGAAGCTGCCAATTCTATCAAAGCAATCTGGGTTCTGTGCTGGTAGATCGCTGTCTGAGCATATCTTCTGATACTGGCTTGCCTTCCGGCACCTGGTTGATCTCATGTATCATCACCAAGGTTAGATCCCGGAACGCTGGTGGACCGCAATCGCTGGACCTTTTGTCTCTACGATGTAGAATGTTTGCGACTCCACGATGACTGGTTATATTTACACTCTATCACGATGGATCCTAAGCATGAAATGGCTGATCCGTTGTATGCAGACAATTTTACAGCAGTTGGTTTCACCATGTCTTTCCATTTGTTTGAGTACATTTCTTGTAGAATCCTCAGAGGGAGTACGTTTGCACTCACTCCTCTATCTATTTTGGCCAATAATGAATGGTTGACAACTTTTGTGGGCAGATAATCTGGGTCATGGCAAAAACATCAGATACATCAGATGGTGCAATTTTGTAATATGGACAGTATCGAAAGTGTACTTAACTCGCCTCATATCAGCTTGCTCTTCATTGCCACTTTCCGCATTATGCGCTACCTCGTGTATGCTTTTCCTGCTGAATCTGCTCTGGTCTTTATTGCTGCCTGAAAGTACTGTCTGCTTTTGGTCCACTGGAACCTTTACGTGACTCCTCACAGCTCCTTCAGTCTTTACTCTTCTGCATTGTTTCTGCCAATAACCCCTTATGCCGCATGCTTTGCAGAAATCAAAGAATGTTGGGCAACTCTTTGGCCTGTGTAGAAATCCACATCTCTTACATGACTTCCCAGGCTTCGATACTCTCATCAGTGTGTTCACTGTCGAGGTTGTAATTAGACCTTGTAGACTCTGTCAGCCCGCAATGATGACTTCATATTGTGTCTGTCCTTAAGCAGCTCGTCAATGCTGCAACCTTTGGGTTTATCTAGTAGATCTTTCTGAAATGCATCGATTAGTGTGGATGCAATCACCAGGTCGGAGATTCTTTCTGCTAGCTCAGCATCAGAAAAGTTGCAGTCTGCACCCTTTTCCCTGCACCTACTAATAAGTGGTCAATGGACTTGTGAGGTAGCTGACAAAACGTTATAAATTCTAGTTGACAGAAACTAAAATTAATCTGGACTTTTAACTGGTCTTCTAAAATTGTCCAAATTTTCTTCGGACCCCTTTGGTCCTCTTCAGTGAGCCCAGATGTATTTAATCAGTGTAGGCCTTTGTTTCCAATCACAATACGGATTTTGATAGCCTGCTTATCTGGCTCATAGACTCCCAGGTTGATGAACCGAACTCTGAAAATAAATCGGCCACTTTCCAAATGATGCTCAGAACTTTTCCAAACATTTTTCTTTATTCAGGGATTTCCTGCTGCTTTCTGTGTTTTAAAATAACGTCCCTGTTGTTTTGCTGCTCAGGGCCTGAATGCTAGCGTCACTGTGGATGCTGCAGTTCCTCAGCTTGCCACAGCTTTTCCTACTGCTGAAACACTAATTAAGATGGATGGCACTGTTGTCACCTTCGCACGCTTTTCCGTGACTCATCTCACAAAGCTCAGTTGTTTACTTTTGTTTTTGCCGTTAACTTTCGTGACTCTGCTCAGCCCGATTTCAACGACGGTTCCAATTTCCCTTGCTTGTGATCGATCCGGCTGCCCATGTCTCCATAAATCACCTTCCTTAGCTGAGCACTGCCTGACATTATACCTCTTGACACGCTGCTCCAATTTTTAAAACTTACAGAACTCGCTGCATAGCAGTCTTCCGTTTTTACACCAAATACTCTTTGTCGACTGAGCGTTTGACTCCAAAGCATGTTATTTCCTACCAGCCGTTTCCAATTTCTCCACTATCGATGGTTCCACACAGCACATGGTAAACTTAGATTTTGAGAATCTTCGAGTCTTCAACTCTTCAAATCTTCGATTCTTAGAGTCATAGAGTTATACAGCACAGAAACAGGCCCTTCGGCCCATTGTGTCCATGCTGGCCATCAAGCACCTATCTATTCTAATCCCATTTTCCAGCACTTGGCCCGTAGCCTTGTATGCTATGGCATTTCAAGTGCTCATATAAATACTACTTAAATGTTGTGAGGGTTCCTGCCTCTACCATCTCTTTAGACAGTGTGTTCCAGATTCCAACCACCTTCTGGGTGAAAGTTTTTTTCCTCAAATCCCCTCCTGCCCCTTACCTTAAATCTATGCCTCCTGGTTATTGACACCTCTGCTAAGGGAAAAAGTTTCTTCCTATCCACCCTATCTATGCCCCTCATAATTTTGATTACCTCAATCAGGTCACCCCTCAGCCTTCTCTGCTCGTAGGAAAAAAAACCTAGCCTATCCAATCTCTATTCATAGCTGAAATGCTCCAGCCCGGGCAACATTCTGGTGAATCTCCTCTGCACCCTCTCCAATGCAATCACATCCTTCCTATAGTGCGGTGTTTAGAACTGTACACAGTACTCCAGCTGTGGCCTAACTAACATTTTTTACAGCTCCATCAGAACCTCCCTGCTCTTATATTCTATGCCTCGGCTAATAAAGGCAAGTATCCCATATGCCTTACTAACCACCTTGCCTACCTGTGCTGCTGCCTTCAGTGATCTATGGACAAGTACACCAAGGTCCCTGTGGCCCTCTGTATTTCCTAGGGTCCTACCATCCATTGTATATTCCCTCGCCTTGTTAGTCCTACCAAAATGCATCACCTCACACTTCTCAGGATTAAATTCCATTTGCTACAGCTCCGCCCATCTGACCAGCCTATCTCTACCATCCTGTAATCTGAGGCTTTACTCCTCACTATTTATGACACCATGAATTTTTGTGTCATCTGCAAACTTACTGATCATACCTCCTATATTCATGTCTAAATCATAATGTACACTACAAACAGCAAGGGTCCCAGCACCAATCCCTGTGGTACACCACTGGTCACAGGCTTCCAATCGCAAAAACAATCCTCGACAATCACCCTCTGCCTCCTGCCACTATGCCAATTTTGGATCCAAATTGTCAAATTGCCCTGGATCCCATGGGCTCTTACCTTCTTAACCAATCTCCCATGCGGGACCTTATCAAAAGCCTTACTGAAGTCCTTGTAGACTACAGCAAAGGCTTTACCCTCATCTACACATCTCGTCACCGCCTCGAAAAATTCAATTTGTTTGTTAAACATGATCACCCCCTGACAAAGCCATGCTGACTACTTTTGATTAATCTCTGCCTCTCCAAGTGGAGATTAATCCTGTCTCTCAGAATTTTTTCTAATAGTTTCCCTACCACTGAGGTTAGATTCACCGGCTTGTAATTACCTAATTTATCCCTGCTACCCTTCTTGAATAATAGTACCACACTTGCTGTCCTCCACTCCTCTGGCACGTCTCCTGTGGCCAGAGAGGATTTGAAAATTTGTGTCAGAGCCTTCGCTATCTCCTCCCTTGCCTCACATAACAACCTGGGATACATCTCATCTTGGCCCGGGGATTTATCCACTTTTAAGCCCACTAAAACCACTAATACCTCCTCCCTTTCAATGCTAATTTGGTCGAATATATCACAATCCCTCTCCCAGATCTCTACACCTACATCGTCCTTCTCCATAGTGAACACAGATGAAAAGTAATCATTTAAACCTCACCTACCTCCTCCGGCTCCACACACAGATTGCTACTTTGGTCCCTAATGGGCACTACTCTTTCCCTGGTTATCCTCTTGCCCTTAATATACTTATAAAACGCCTTGGGATTTTCCTTTAGCTTGCCCGCCATTGTTTTTTCATGCCCCCTCTTCGTTCTCCTAATTACTTTTTTAAGTGCCCTCTACACTTTCTATACTTCTCTAGGCCTCCGCTGTTTTCAGCCACCTGAATCTGCCATAAGCCTCCTTTTTGTTTCCTTATCCAATCCTCTATATCCCTTGTCATCCAGGCTTCACTGGACTTGTTGGTCCTACCCTTCACCTTTACGGAACATGTTGGTCCTGAACTCTCACTATTTCCTTTTTGAGTGACTCCCACTGGTCTGATGTAGACTTTCTTACAAGTAGATGCTCCCAGTCCCCTTTGGCCAGATCCTGTTTTATCATATTGAAATTGGCCTTCCCCCAATTTAGTACCTTTATTTCCGGTCCATCTTTGTCCGTTTCCATAACGACCTTAAATCTTACAGAGTTATGGTCACTATTACCGAAATACCCCCCCACTCTGCACCAGCTCTGGCTGATGGTGCACTTGGTGGGCTCTAAAATAAAGAAATCTCCAGCGCTGTCTTTTCCTTGTCTTACAAAGTCTTCGACATCAAGGCATTAACTATGCATCAGGGTCAGTTAGCACATGAATAGTGGGTTCCTTTAATGATGATAGTAATATGGCATTACATTGTAAGAGACCAACTGTACATGTCTGGCCTGTTTACCGATCAGCAGCAGACTGAAGATAAGACTCAGTCACATGGTACGTTACATCATTTCCTCTCTAGAACGGTGTACTGAAAATGTAACCAAACCCACTTAAAGGTGTACTACAACAGTCGTTACTCAATCTATCTCTTTCTCCCTTTATAAACAATGGTACAATATTAGCTGTCCTCCAATCTTCTGGCACCAGAGAGGATTAGAAAATGGCAGTCAGAACCTCCGCTATTTCTTCTCTTGCTACCCTTAACATGCTAGGTACACTTCATCCATGCTTGGAGATTTTTCCTCTTTCAAAGATGTTATATCCCTTATTACTTCCTCTTTCACTATGTTAATTTCATCTATTATTTCACACCTCTCCTTCCTGATTGTAAAGTCTGTGTCATCTCTGAAAACAGACACAAACCATTCCAACACCCTCTGCCTTATGGTCCCTAATAGGCCCTCTCTTTCTTTAGTTATCCCCATGCTCATTGTGTATTTGTAAAAAAATCTTTTCATTTTCCTTGATTTTACTTGTCAATATTTTTTTCTTTGCAATCTCTTTGCTCGCCTAACTTCCTTTTTAATTTCACCTCTACACTTTTTATATGTCTCAAGGTTTTCTGCAGTATTGAGCCCTCAGTATCTGTCATAGGTTTCCCGTTTTTATCCGCTCCTTTAAGCCCCTTGACATCCAATGGTTCTGGATTTGTTAGTCACACCCTCTTTCTTCAAGGGAACATACTTGCTCTGGACTCTCACTAACTCTCCCTTGAATACCTCCCACTGATCTGGCACTGATTTACCTACAAGTAGCTGTTTCCAGTCCACTTTAGCTAACTCACATATCAGCTTAGCAAAATAAGTTTTTCCCCGGTTGAGGACTTTTATTCCCGACTTATCTTTGTCCTTTTCATTAACTACCCTAAATCTAACTGAATTGTGATTACTTCCACCAAAGTACTCCCCAACTGGTACCCCTTCCACTGCCCAGCTTCATTCCCTAAAACTAAGTCCAGAACCACCCTCTCTCTTGTTGGCCTTGAAAATTACTGGCTAAAAAAGTTCTTCTGAATGCATTTTAAGAATTATGCTCCTTCTGTGCCTTTCACACTAATTCTATCCCAGTTGATATTAGCGTAGTTGAAATCCCCAACTATTACTGCCTGATTGTTTTTGCACTTCTCAGAGATTTGCCTACATATTTGCTCTTCTATCTCCCTCTAATTATCAGGGGGTCTATAGTACACTCCCAGTAGTGTGATTGCCTTTTTTTTTGTTTTTCACTTCAACCCATATGGGTTAATTTGATGGCTCTTCTACTATATCATCCCCCCCTTATAGCTATAATTGTTACTTTAATCAATATGCCAATCCCGACTCTTTTTCATTCCCCTCTCTATCTCGTCTGAAAACCCTGCAACCAGGAATGTTGAGCTGCCATTCCTGCCCACCTTTGAGCCATGCCACTGCAATAGCTATAATATCATACTCCCATGTGTCAATCTGTGCTCTCAGCTCTGCAATGAGAAGCTTTTTATGTTGTCTGACGCAACGTAAATGAGATGTGTGGAGTTTGAAGATCTCAAAACAGGTTTATTAAACAGCTAACTAATATATACAGTACAGAGCTAACTATTACAGGACTTGCCTTTTGGTGTCATCGTAGCAGAGTGAGACGGGCATGTAGTCACATGACTACATACTGGTGCTTGGCTCATTAGCATACTAAGATCTGAAAGGTACTTTACTCTTCAAGGCCATCACACAACATCCCCCTTCTTTTCAAAGATAAGTCTGGTATACTAAAACCAGAAACATATAAAATTAGATAACATCAAAATTATTTACACATGGCTCGAGATTATGAAATTTACAAGAATAGAGGCTCAAAAAGGTCATAGGTTGTCCCAGTGGTTTGACAACTCTTGCTCGGGGACTTTGCATCTCATCTGTTGCTGTTCTTTCTGAAGTTTCTCCCTCTCTGCATTCAGTTTCTGTTGCTCTGCCTTTGGCCTGCTAATATACACTGTTACTTTTCTCAAGCTGACCACTTTTGGGGTCTTGTCATTCTTGGAAAGTTCCAGCACCTCATCTCAAAGAGCTAATAGACATTGCTTCAACTTATTCCTCCTGTGCCTCTTCAGGATATTGTGTGTCCTTCGCCTCTCCTCACCCTCCCCATCTGAAGGCTTGGGATTCCAGGTTGGGGACTTGTTGGTGGAACAGTACTTGGTCTCATGGGGATACCTGTCCATTCTGGCTCGTTGTAGTGCTGGCGGTTCTCTAGAGAGCAGAAGTGAAGGCATAGCATAGTTGTGCTGTTGCTAGGTTTCCAGACTGCACTGTTTGATGCTGGTCGAAGTCTGCAAGCTGATTCCGGTTCTTGGAGAGCTCCCCTTGGCAATGCTCTCGTGAATGGTGATGATGTTGAGGTCCTTACATGCTGGTAGCCCTGCCACTGCTGGTCCGCTCATGTCTACTAGGTAGAACGTTTGTGGTTTCCAAGCCGACTTGCCGTATTTGCATAGTATTGTTAATGTGCCAAAGCAAGGGATGGGTGACCCATTTTATGCAGATAGTTTGGCAGTTGTCAGTTTTATCATCGATTTCCAATGACTCTGGTATATATCTTTGAGGACTCGGACTGGTAGGATATTTGCACTAACACCAGTGTCAGTCTTGACTTTGAGTTTATACTTACCAGCTTTCTTTGGGCACTTGATGTTGATGGTGGTGAAAGCTTCCATTTGCTTGACTTCATCAATGTGATGTGTAAGGTTCACAATGTGGAATGCTTGCTTGTCCTCTGACTGCAAGTTACTCTCTCTGGGTCTTGTCTCAAGTCTGTTTTGCTGAGGACCTTATGTATCTGCGTGTGTTTATGCAAGTCTTTGGCGCTTTCCTTGCTGTTGTTGCTGCTCCTGTCTTCTGTTGGCTCATGTCCGACTGTTACTTCTGACTACATTCTTTGGAGCCAGAATTCCTGCAAAGGTGGGCCAGTGTCCTTTCACACCAAACGCCTTGCAAAGGTCTCGAAATGCAGGGCAATTTCACCGTGAGTGGGACAGACCGCGCTTACCACACAGCTTGCTTGCTCTTTTTGACCTGGTTATGGTGCCGATACTGTTGGCTGCACCTAGTACTTGTAGGTGCTGTTGTCCAGCTGCAATGGCTTATTTTCTGCCATCTTTCCGCAGTGCATCGATGCTTTATCCCCAAGAGGTCTTTCTGAAATGCTTCAATGGGTGGTGATATAATCACCAGCTCCATTATTTGGTCTGACAGCTCCGCTTCTGAGAAGTTGCATTCATTGCCCTTGCTACGGTATCTGCTTACGAACTGGTCTATTGATTCCTGTGGCTGTTGTCCGTAGGATGTCAATTCCAGGTGGTGAATTCGAAAGTTCACTTTGATCTTCCATCACTTTCCATATCTTTGTGGGATCTTTCTGATCCTCTGCAGATATGCCTGAGGTATTGATTCTGTGCAATCCCTCATTTCCAATTGCTATCATTATTTTTGCAGCTTGCTTCTCTGGTTCTACCATCACTTGATCTGCGAAGCAAAACTGCATTCTCTGTTTGAACAGTTGGAGGTCAAATAGGACATCCATGGCTTTCCAGTTCATGGAAACTTGGAATCCATCTTTCTGTTGTTTTTTTGCTGCAAAGCTTGCTGTAAGGACTTGCTTTAAGACCTGGTTCTGTGACTCTACTGTTTCCTCTTTAAGAAATTCTCTTGGCTGATTTGATTGACAGCAGCAGCTTGGCTGTTTGTCTAGCTTCTAGCATTAAGCCTGTTCTGTTCACACAGCTATGCAACTGTCATTTCAAGTGCTTTTTTCTGCTAGTCTGTTTATACAGCTGTTCAAGAGGCAATTCTTAATGCTTGAGTGGTTTTATTAGTTTTTTTTAACTCAAGGTGAGTGAACAAATGCTCTTCGTGGTTGAGTGGTTTTAATGGGGTTTCATTTTATAGCTTCAGCTGCAAACAGTGTGAATGGAGGATTCCCGTGCTTTTCACTGCTGGGTGCCTCCTGTAATGGTACGGACTTAATCATCCTAAGAAATGGATTGCGTTTTCCCTGTATTTTTTATTCTTCCAAGGAGCTTTTGAGAGAAAAAGAACTCAATCTTTTAAGGATTTCAAGGCTTCTCTTTAAAAAAAAAAATTGGGGTTCCTGTACCAATGGCAGATTGACTCAGCGGATCACAGTGATTGAGTTGCAGCCTGTCATTCTGCGCTCTCTGTCTTCTACAGCTTCAGATAAGTGTTTTCTTCTTTCCCTGTTTGTGCCAGTATTTTTCTTTAACTTTCTCTCTTCCAGCTGTAGGGAGGTAGTTTTTAAAAGCTGTTTTCTTGTCGTCTTCAAACTTCGATTTTTTTTCTTCTCACCACAGCAGCTGCCACCATGCAATGAGAAGCTTTTTGTATTGGCTGATGCAACATAAATGAGATGCCTGGAGTTCAGGTTGTTAGAAGATCTCAAAACAAGTGTATTAAAACAACTAATATATACAGTACAGAGCTAACTATTACAGTATTTGCCTCTTGTTACAGTAGCAGAGTGAAACTGACATGTAGTCACATGACTACATACTGGTACTTGGCTCATGAGCATACTAAGATCTTAAAGGTACATTACTCTTAAAGGCAATCACACAACAAGCTCATCTACCTTAGACTTCTTGCATTGAAGTATATACCATTTAGTACTTCCAAATTCCCTTGTTGTCTATTTTCTAGACTTTGTATCCTCTGCCTTGCAAACACTAATTCTCTGCCTTCCATTTTCAACTTTTCTTCGCTCTGTTCTGAATCTACTCTCAGGTTCCCATCCCCCTGCCGAGCTGATTTAACCCTCCCCAACAGCACTAGCAAAACCCGTTGTGAGAATATATGTCCCAGTGCTGTTTAGGTGCAACCTGTCTGGCTTATACAGGTCCTATTTCCTCCAGAAAATGTCCTCAGGAATCTAAAGCCTTCCCTCCTGCACCATCTCGCCAGCCAGATATTCATCAGCTCTATCTTCAGTTTCTATACTCATTAGCATGTCACACCGGGAGTAATCCAGAGATTACTGCCTTTGAGGTATTGCTTTTCAATCTCTTTCCTAGCTCCCGAAACTCTTCCTTCACAACCTCATCCCTCTTTATGCTGATGTCATTGGTCATTAATGCTGATATGGACCATGACGTCTAGCTATTTACCAGCCACCAGCCACCTCCCCACCCCCACCGCCCCCAGGATGTCCTGCAGCTGCTCAGTGACATCCTTGGCAACAGGGATGCAATATACCATCCTGGAGTCATGTCTGTGGCTGCAGAAGCAACTGTCTGTTCCTCGCACTATTGAATTCCCTACTGCTATTGCTCTTCCAGCCTTCTTCCTCCCCAACAGTGCATCTGAGCCACCCATGGTGCCATGGACTTGGCTCTGCCTGCAATCCCTGTTGTGTTATTGCCTTCTTCAGCAATAAGGTACCAAACAATCTTGAGTTGAAAGGTAATCAAGGAAAGAGTTCTTTATTATTAAGTAACAGGTTTACAAGAGATCTCTACAATACACGTGTGACAAGATGATGAACACAACTCCAACTAAGCTATCACATGTTGGTTGATGTCACTTCCTGTGATGATGTGTAAAGTACTCAGATTGTTAATGTGGTATCACAGCATCCCCCTTTCCTAAAATGGGAATACACAAAAGATAAACTATGTAGATGATGCAAGAAAACAGTTTTGAACAGTATTTACATACGCAGTGACTTTCAAGTCCTTCAGTCAAGTGCCTCTATAACGTGCAGGTGGTCTACTGACTTAGTTTGATCTTGTCACTGTGTAGCGTGGTTGACAACTAGACTTGTCAACTTTTTTCTCTTGACCTGCCTGCGTGTTCTGTCCTCCTATGCTTGAGCATTTCATTTGTCACTTTTCTTCACCACGTTCTGTGGTTTGGAATGTGAACATTTTCTAAAAGTTGTCAGGGTTGTCAGGCGCAACGTTGTTAGCTAGTTCCCTAAGCTGACTTTGGTTTCTCCTTAGTACTGCTCCATTAGGGGTGGTAACTTCATACAATCTTGGTTCAGTACAGATTTTGGACACCTCCACAGGAAAGCAGATCCCCTGCTGCAGAAAGATCACTGGAACTTTCTAACCAATCTGGAATGGTGGAAGTTCCACGCTTGTGCGTTTGTCATGCACAGCTTTCATCTTCTCTTGATTCACGATCAGTTTGTCCTGTATTGATGACGATTTCATGAACAGGTGACTTGGTGGAGTCATCTTAATTTGTCTTCCAAATGTAAGTTCCGCAGGTGGTGGTAATCCTGTGCCGATTGGTATTGTCCTTAAGTTAACATGGCTTCATGTAGATCTTGCTTTGTTTCTCGACTCTTCATAATCAGTGATTTGACTGTGCGTACCATTCTTTCTGCTAGGCCGTTCAACCTGGGGTAATGGGATGAAGATGTGACATGGTTCACTGCCCATTTCTTACACATATCTTCAAATGGTTTGTTTAGTTTTAGTTTAGTTTAGAAATACAGCACTGAAACAGGCCCTTCAGCCCACCGAGTCTGTGTCGACCATCAACCACCCATTTATACTAATCCTACACTAATTCCATATTCCTACCACATCCCCACCTGTCCCTATATTTCCCTACCACCTACCTATACTAGGGGCAATTGCTAATGGCCAATTTACCTATCAACCTGCAAGTCTTTGGCATGTGGGAGGAAACCGGAGCACCCGGAGGAAACCCATGCAGACACAGGGAGAACTTGCAAACTCCACACAGGCAGTACCCAGAATTGAACCCGGGTCGCTGGAGTTGTGAGGCTGCAGTGCTAACCACTGCGCCACTGTGCTGCCCCATACATTGTGATACATTGTGGCCCATTGTCCAATATTAACTCCTCCAGAAGGCCAAATAAGCTGAATATTGTGCTGATAGTGTTAGCAATTGATTGGTTCAATGTTTTCTTCAATTGCCAGATTATGGGGAATTTGGAGAAATAATCGGCTAGCAAAAGATAATCATCACCCTTGATAGAGAAGAGATTAGTGGCAACCTGTGTCCAAGAGTGCAACCCTATTTGCAGCAGGAGAAGTGGCTCTTTATGTTAGCTTGATTGATGGTTTTGACATGCATCACATGACGTACTGCATGCTCAATGTCAATGTTAATTCCCAGCCAGTGGACCATTTCGCGTACAAGTCTTCTGGACTTCTCAACACCCATATGACCTTCGTGCGACTGTGAAAGAATTTCAAGGTGAAGCGATTGGAAAGTTAACACCTGTCTTTCTTTGAAGTTCATGCCACTAGAAACTTCCAGCTGATCTCGGTATGGCCAAAAGAGTCTAATTCCGTAAAGAATTTTTTGTATTGTGTCAAGCCATCCTTTGACAATGAGTTGTCATAACTCCATTAAGACTGGGTCTCCAGAAGTTTCTTCCTGCAGTTCCTTACGCTTCCTTTGTCTGAATTGCATCAAATCTACCTGGTATGTATCTTCCAGCTCTATGATCTGGAACTCACTGCCAACAAGGGTGGTGGAAGCGGAGACGATCAATAACTTCAAGAGGAGGTTGGATGGCCACCTGAGAGAAATAGACTTGCTGGGATACGTGAATTGAGCTGGGGATTAGAACTGACAGCATAGCTCCTGGAGAGTTGGCATACACGATGGGCCAAATGGCCTTCTTTTGTGCCTTAAATAGCTCTATGATTCTATTTTGACTTCGTCATCCTGGATGTTCAATGGGATGTCTTCACACTTTCTTAGATTGGGTAGTCTACTAAATGCATCTGAGGTCACCATAAGATTCCCAGGCTTATATCTGACTTTGTAGTCATAGCCTGTGCACTTTTATCAATAGCTGTTGTAGATGGGATGGTGCACTGGTGAGCGGTATCTGTAATATCATAGTCAGTGGCTTATGATCTGTCTCGACTACGAAAGCTTCCCAATAAAGATGTGTGAAACTTGGTGATTCTGAATACCAGAGCTAGTGTTTCCCTTTCCATGTTGGAATAACTTGCTTGTGTGGGCAACAAGCTCTTTGATCCAAAAGTAATTGGACGACCCTCTTGGAGTAACCTCCTAAACCTTTCAGCAAAGCATCTACTTCAAGAATGGTATCCTTATGCCTCTGTCGACAATGATTGTTTCAGCAAATCAAATGCATGCTGGTGGTCCTCATGCCACAGATAGGGTGTATCTTTTTTAAGGAGTTCCCGTAGAGATGAGGACTTCTTTGCAAAATTTGAAATGTAGGGAGCTAGGAAATGAAATAGACCGAGGCATCTCCATAAGTCTTGCTTGTCTTGTAGACTTGGCATGGACTGGATATCCTCTACTTTGCTGAGATCTGGTTTTATGCCTGTATCTATGTAAATGAAATGGAAAAAACTGATGTGATTCGTACACTTCTTGCTGTTGAATACAAGGCCTTCCTTTCTGGCAGTTTGCATGAGGATGTGCAGATTCCTGTTGTGCTCCTCTTTTGTGCTGCCCATCTTCACTATAACGTCAGCAATACAGTCACACCCTGGAACATTTTCTGTTAGATGATCCACATGTTGCTAAAATAAATCCTGATAAGCCAAATGCTAGGCACAAAAAACAATATCTCCCAAACGGGGTCCTGAAAGGCATTAACTCTTGTGAACTTTCAGAGAGATGAACCGACCATAGCCTTTGCAAACTTTAGATTAAGTTCCTCTAAGGTGGGGATTTTATGAGGACATCATTTAACACCTGATTCGGTCATCCAGGCTCTAAGCATCCTCTGACGTTGCCATCTTTTTTTTAATTACCACTGTTATAGAACTGCACCAATCTGTGTGATGCTGAATGTGCATTATAATTCCTTGCTTCTCCATAGTATTCAGCTCGGCTTTGGGTTTGCCCTTAATATAAGTGCTACATAAAATTCAGCCCAATATTCTTTTAACTATTTATTGTACCACAGTTACCACACCAATGTCAGTATGCTGTTCCTTTTAATTTCAAGCAGTACTCACATACACTGTTCAATAACTCCCTTCAATTTTAATCAGTACCCATACACACTGTTCCCTTTGACTCTCCTTAATTTTAAACACTACACACCCTGATCACTCAGGGAAGTATGTTCCCAGCTGTGGGGATAAACAAGTCTGCCCGCAGTTATCCTTGCAAGTCACCCAGTCTGTCCTAAATGCATACTTCTCATAGTAAAAAGATCACACTTATGAGAATGATTGATGTAACCCCCCGCCCCCCCCCCACCCCACTTGGATCGTAACATCTTAATATTGTCTGATTGTGCAAACTATAGAATGCTTGACTTGATCACTTTCCCATTCTAAGTCTTTGAATAGCCCATTAACACACAAAGGTGTTTTGATGGGGACATTCTGGGCTTATCAGCATCATCGGGTTGGTGAATGAATTTTACTTTCTGTAACAGTTTCTGAGATTGACATTTCCAAGAAATGTGGGGGCCAATTCAGATGCACTGGAACCATGGTTATCATTTTGTAAAGTAAGTCCTGTTAACAGCTTGGCCACAAGGATTCAATAGTCAGGACAGTCACTTAAATTTGAGCAAACACGTACCATTGTGTAGTCTGATTGCTCCAGCTATTTCTTGGCGAACATATTCATGAAGTCAATCCATCGTGGCTGTATCTCTGTATGAATGATTTCATTTCAGCTTGCAGTTTCTTTTAAGAGTTCAGTTAAAAGTCCTGATGGTTCCTGGGATATAAAACTTGGCCCATTTTTGATGATTGTCAATTTTACAAACTGCCTTCACATATAGCCTCTTGACCCTTTAATATCACTTACTTTAAGTTAAATGCGTTCTTGCTGCAGGACTCGCTACAGGACCTCAACTATTTACAATCTATATTAATGACTTGGATGAAAGGACCGCGTGTATTGTGGTCAAATTTGCTGATGATACAAAGATAGGTGGGAAATCAAGTTGTGCAGTGGATACAAAGGGCGGATTTTACCACAGATGTTGGGTCCTCTAGGCTCGCCGTCCAATTAAGGATGGCAGACAAGATGTTGATGTTGCTGGCCACATCAGAGGGCCAGCAGCTATAGAGCCTCAGGAGCCCCATTAGGATAAGTGGGTGCTGTTGAGGCAGGTCGAGGATTAAGAGGTCGCCTCAAAATGGAATGTCTACAGAGAGGTAAGCAAAAAATTTAAATCAGAGGGGTCAACCAGGCAGGCCCCTCCAGAAGGCCCACTAGGGCTGTGGGGGCAGCCTTCATTGCCTGCGGTCCCTTTGGGCCATGGAGCTTCCAGCTCCAATGGCAACCCCACCACACCCCCACCCCCAGACGGCTGCAGGGAGTGGGGGCTGCTCTACCAACGGCAAAATGCCGGCAGCCAAAAAAGTTCTCTTTAATAGGGTTTTCAATTATTCAAATTGGCTGTCCACCTTCATTCAGCAGGCAGCCAATCCGCGTCTGGTCCCGCCACTGGAAACTTTCCTGGCAGCGGCATTGTGTCAGGGAGCTGTCTTGATGTGGCTCCCCACTATTTTCCTGGCTCTCCCACCTCCCAGCCTGTGACCCTGGGGTCCGGGAAAATCCTTCTGCAAAGGGATATGGATAGGTTAAGTGAGTGGGAAAAAAAGTGGCAGATGGAGTATAATGTGGGAAGTATGTGAGGTTATCCACTTTGCCAGGAAGAATAGAAAAGCAAAATAATATTTAAATGGCGAGAGACTGCAGAATGCTGCGGTACAGAGGGATCTGAGTGTCCTCGTATATGAAACCACAACAAGTTAACATGCAGGTACAGCAAGTAATTAGGAAGGCAGATGGAATGTTGGTCTTTATTGCAAGGGCGATAGAGTATACAAGTAGAGAAGTCTTGCTGCAACTGTACAGAGTGTTGGTGAGACCACACTCTAAGTACTACAAAAAGTTTTGGTCTCCTTATTGAAGGAGGGATATACTTGTTTTGGGGGAAGTTCAGAGAAGGTTCGCTAGGTTGATTCCTGAGTTGAAGGGATTGCCTTATGAGGAAAAGTTGAGCAGGTTGAGCCTATACTCATTGGAGTTTAGAACAATGAGAGGTGATTTATTGAAATACTTATTTCTATTATTTATTGTAGACAGGCAATGGGTAGCATTTAAAGAATTAATACATGATTTTGATCAAATTTACATTACTTTGAGGCACAAAATCCCAGCAGGAAAGGTGATCCAACCATGGCTAACAAGAGAAGTTAAAGATTGTATTAGATCAAAGAAAGGCTTATAAAATTGCCAAAAAAGTAGCAAGCCTGAGGATTGGGAACATTTTAGAATTCAGCAAAGGAGGACCAAGAAACTGATAAAGAAAAAAATAGAATATGAAATTAAAATAGCGAGAAACATAAAAAGGGACTGTAAAATCTTCTATAGGTATGTTAAAAGGAATAGATTAACAAAGACAAATGTGGGCTGTAGGGCATGAGTGTCCCCTGCTGAGTCTCACTTAAGATCGGGGCCGTACTCTAGACATTTTAAAAAATTTATTCATGTGGATGTGGGCGTCGCTGGCTAGGCCAACATTTATTGCCCATCCCTAATTGCCCTTGAAAAGGTGGTGGTGAGCTGCCTTCTTGAACCGCTGCAGTCCATGTGGGGTAGGTATACCCACAGTGCTGTTAGGAAGGGAGTTCCAGGATTTTGACCCAGCGACAGTGAAGGAACGGCGATACAGTTCCAAGTCAGGATGGTGTGTGACTTGGAGGGGAACTTGCAGGTGGTGATGTTCCCATGTATTTTCTGCCCTTGTCCTTCTAGTTGGTTGAGGTCGCGGGTTTGGAAGGTGCTGTCTAAGGAGCCTTGGAGCATTGCTACAGTGCATCTTGTAGATGGTACACACTGCTGCCACTGTGCGTCGGTGGTGAAGGGAGTGAATGTTTGTAGATGGGGTGCCAATCAAGCAGGCTGCTTTGTCCTGGATGGTGTCGAGCTTCTTGAGTGTTGTTGGAGCTGCACCCATCCAGGCAAGTGGAGAGTATTCCATCACACTCCTGACTTGTGCCTTGTAGATGGTGGACAGGCTTTGGGTAGTCAGGAGGTGAGTTACTCGCCTCAGGCTTCTTAGCCTCTGACCTGCTCTTGTAGCCACGGTATTTATATGGCTACTCCAGTTCAGTTTCTGGTCAATGGTAACCCGTAGGATGTTGATAGTGGACATAACAGGAATGAGTGATTCAACAACAAGTAATGTGTTAAAATGGTAATTTTATTGAGTAATGATTAAGTAATTATTAAACAATTATTGATGATGAAAAAGGAAAGATAAATTTATGAAAAAGGAAGGAAAGAAATAAGTATAGAAAGACAAAAAAAACTTGTACACACTGCTATAACTCCACATTATTCTATTCACAACAGCCGCCTAAAATTGTACAGTATTCCCCTCTGTACATACACCACCAAGTTTCCAAAAAACTTATAGCACAACTGTTATAACACCAAATTAGTCTGTTCCTGACATCTCTCTAAAATGGTACCATTCTCCTTTGGTACATACATCGCCAAGTCTCCGGAGAACCTTGTACAGGGGTGGACGCTCCAGTCAGTCACTCCATCAACATCCCTTCCTCCGTAGTCTTCAGTAGTTGACTCGTCCACTCCGGCTGCAGCCCCGAACATTGGATGTTGTGCCCCTTTGTCCAATTTCTGGCTCCATTCCAGCTTTCCGAGGCATCTATCAGACTTTCTCAAGACAAGAGTCTGACAACCATAAGTCCGTAGCAAATTCTTCTCACAGGCACTACGAGGCCGTTCAGGCTGTTCACACATCCTTTGATGGTGTTTCTCACCTGCCATCAATTGGGTTATACTGTCCATAAATTAAACTCCATCTTCTGATGCCACACCATAGTTGACCACCCCATGTGCAAGGTTAGCCATTGTCCTGGCTTGTAGTTTAAATGTCATCAAATACCATAAGAATTGACTTCTGTTTAAACAATCGGAAACAACTGTTATTTTTAAGAGAAAAACAGTCAGCTAGACAAATCAGCAGCTGCAAACATAGCTTGCTTTGACCTGTATGAAAACAAAAGGAAGGCGTTCTTGGGAAAATACAAGTTCGCAATTAATATTATTATTATTTATATACCATTGATTACATATTTAATTAATTACTTGACTTAATCAGAGCACAATCACACTTAGTTTTAAATTAATGCCTACAAAGTAACCTTTAAAAATTCACTACAGGTTTAATACAGGTTAAAAAAAAAATCAAACACAAAGCAAAGGTAAGGCAGAAGTAAAATGCAAAAACATGAAAAGTCCAAAAAGTAATGGCTGCAGGCCTCAGGCCTACAGGGCCCACTGCAAGCAGAGACAGGAGAACTTATTATGCAGAATAAGGAAATGGCAGAGAAACTAAACAAATACTTTGGCTGGGATTTTATTGTCCCTCCTGAGGTCGGGGGCACGGAGAATCGCGATGGGTAGGGGGGATGCAGCAGGGTGGAGGGCCTGTCGCATCCCCGTCGTCCATTGATCCTCCTGGGGACAGGATAGGTCAATGACGTCCTTTTCACCCACAGGCCAATTGAGGCCCTTAAATGTCCTTTTAATGGCCAATTAAGGGCCTCTTTCCGCCGTCACTGGGATCTTACCAGCAGTGGGGGGAGGCCTCTGCCACACAGGGAGGATGCCTTGTAAAACAAGATGCCTGCACTGCGGGCTTGGGAGGAGTGTCCCTCCTTCGTGGGCAATTTGTGGCCCATGGAGGACCTCCACCAGGAACAGCTTTACCCCTCAGGACCCCTCTTTCCCTGGACCGAACGGTCCCCCCCAACCCCTCCTCACCTGGGCCTTCCAGACTAGTGCCTCACCTACCTCTGTTCAGAAGTTACACAGATGGGCCTGGGTCCGATGCCTCGGTAGTACCAGCAGTGGCCACCGCTCCCGGTGGTACTGCCGATACTGCTGAGCTGTCGACTGTCTGATTGGCTGACAGCTCTTGGAGGTGGGATGCCCGTCCCTTTAAAGTCTTTGAAGGGACCTCCTAAAATGCTGACTCAAAAAGACCGGATGATCGCTATGGTTTGAAAGTGGGGGGGGGCGGGGGGGGGGGGATGGCGGGGGTGCACAAAAAGGCGGCGGGATTCCCACCGCCTTGTCAGCCTGGTGCCAGGAGCTCCGCCTTCAGCACATAATCCAGACCTTTATATCTGTCTTCATGGTGGAAGATACAAAAAACCTCCCAGGAATACTAGAGAGCCAAGGGACTGGTGAGAATGAGGAACTGAAAGAAATTAGTATTAGTAAAAAAGTAGTACTGGAGAAATTAATGGGACTGTAAGTTGATAAAACAGAATGAAAGGAGAAGAATTCTGACCAAAAACATCATCGCTGGGGCTCACATTAGATTTAAAAAAAATAAAGACAGTGTAACTAGACATGGACACACACACACATACAGAAACAAGTCAGGACATGCTATCAAAGTGGTAACCCTCGGTTATTACAATATCAGACATTGTCTACAACCACTCTCATGGACAATTGCCTCTTGGAATATGTGTGAATGGTGTTCTTCTGCCTTATCAAGAAGCAGATAACACATCCACTGCTGGTCTGCACCTAAGACCCCACCTGCTGAGAGCCAGAAATAACCACACGCAGGTGGTCTTGCATAACCATGGTGAGACTGATAAGGCACTGAAACCCAATTGGATGTCCCAATTTGAGACATTATCTAATATGTCAAGGGGCCAGGGTCAGAAAGGGGTATAAAGCCACAGCCCACAAGGACAATGTTGCTGCAGTCGGGAAGAGTGACCTGGTCAAATTACTGAAGATGTGAAGAGAATTCATTCTGCAGTCTGACCACCCAAGGACGAACTCTTGCACGCAGGGTTACCAACTACCAGTACAATGAGTATATCTGTATAGTTTGGGTAGAAGGTAAATAAAGTAGTTTGTGAGAACAAATACTTTATGTGTCCTTGTTATGTGCCATTGATATCAAAAGTAAGGCAAGATGCCACAATATTTGAGGGAAGGTATGTGGGGTAAACGGGTGGACCAGCTTACTATAGCGCACTTTAACAAATAACAAGCAAAGGAATAGCACATAAGTCATGTGATTTGGCTCATCTTGTGGAAAAGGCATGCGTTGTGGGCACGGTAAAGAAGGCCTTTTCACTCCTGAAGTGTAGTTAGGTTGATTCAATAGCCTGAGTTGTATGTCAAAGTTGTTGCAGGATTCTTTTGAAGAGGTGGATTTTCAGCAGGTCGTGAAGTTAGTTCCTTGTAGACTTATTACTAGGAGGCTGGTTTTCTGTACTTTTGCACTTCTAAAGGACAGGTTTGGAGATTCCAAGATATTACAGTCTCCAGTTCTTTTAAGGCATGATGGTACTGCCTTCTCCTTTCTCTGAAGTTTGTATTTTAAAGCTTTTTAAAAGAAGACAGACATGGTTACCCTACCATGTGACTTCTCAAAGTTCCTTTTCCAAATATGGTAGGGGGTCGAGGTTGATTAGCCTCATCCTGTTTATTATTCTAAGACATCCTGAAGAGGGTTCAGACAATCACCTTCTTTAATTCAGGAGAAGCCCATTCAATTCAGGAATGTCTTCCCATGGTTTTGGGATGGGCGTTGATGACACCTCTTAGTTTGGAAGGTATTCTTTTTGTCCTTTCAGACAGTAAGCCAGTTCTTGAATACATAAGTCAAGGTCCTCTGACCTTTGGTGGCCATCTTTGTAGCCCATGACCACTTTTAATGTCCATGTGGTTCATTTAAAACAAAAGGAAAATTAATTTCCAGAAGTTGTTATGCTGAATATAGTTCATGTTTAAAGTTATGAACAGAACATGCCTGTATTAGGCATGACATGCCTCTGCTGCACAGAAGATAAAATGGAATTTCGATTCTTTTTTTTTTACATTGTTTCTCTGGTGAAGGCAGAGAAATATGAACACACATTCTGCACTCATTCATTCACACATTAATCTTAAAACTGCTGCAGCTGACTCTGCAGCAGACATTTCTTGTTCAAGTTTGAAGTTTTTTCATCATCCTTCCTTTGGATGAGGTACCATTAAAAAATTGCATTTCTTTTGGTTATTTGATGTCAAGTGGGGTTAGCATTTCCCTTGTATCAATTTGTAATACTTTGGGAACATTCATCTCAGTCAGCATGTGGTTGTTGGTGAAGCTTGTAGTATCCAAATTTCCATTACTGCATTGTCTTTGGCTTGTGGCAAGCTTCCCTGTCTGTACAAGCTTTAACCCCTTAACTGCTGCTTCCATAACATATGGCTTCAACAATTCAGGTTCTGACATATTGATAATTCTTATATCTAGTATGATAATGGGTGAAAAATTGTTTTCTCATCTCTGTGAGGCATCTGGAATTTTCTCCGGACCCTTGTTCTTGCTGAATTCTGAATCTAAATTGTTGGGTTTGATTTGGAATCTGATCATTTGATTCTTCAGTGGATAAATTCACATTGACCTCAATTTTAGTTTTCTTGTGATTTATACGTGCTGTTTACCTTAGGGCATTTTTCTTTCCCTTTTTACTTTACTTTGGGGCTTTGCTGAGGGTTTCTTCCGTAATCTGCCCCGTGTACTCTGGGACATACTGCTCACAGGTGGCTGTCCATCTTTCACTGCACTCCTCTGTGGCACTTCAACCGTATGAGGCATCTCCCTCAATTTTGGCTTGCCTGTTTGGGAACTTTCCTTTTCCCTATTTAAATCTGTAAAAAAGGTTTCTGCTAATCATCTCTCATGCATTTCCTTGAACCTCTGCTGCTTTCATCTCAGCTCTTTTACTTCCCTCTGGCTGTATCTTGGCCTCTTGAGGGATTTTGGGACTTCTGCAGCCCTCTGCAATGGTACAGAATTTTGCTTGTTCCCCTCAGTTTCCCTAGTCTCCATGGACTGCTTTGGACTCTGGAAACAATATTGTGTTTCATGCCAAATCATTGCCCAGCAATAAGTTGACCCCCTGCGTTGGTAAGCTTGGAATGACCCCGATCGTCACTACCCAGCTGACCAACTTACTCTGCAGATAAACTTAACTAAGGGAACCTTTAAGCATTTGCTAGTAATCCCTCTCACCAACACCATGGTAGCTGTTCTGCTTTCAGGGGGCATTTCTGTAAACTTAGCTGCCAGTGGTGTTTGAAGCCAATTGGTATCCCTGAGGATGGTTATCTCTTTGCCTGGTGCCTGTGATACAAAAGGAGTCATTTTCCTTTATGCAAAAATTTTTGTAGGTTTTTTTGATCCGGTGCCACATTAGCACACATGTTTACCACTTTCATCACTATGGACACTGGCTTGACTGCAGCGCGTCCTATTGTTTGTTTTTCGAGTGCCAACAATCTGTCTTGATATGCCCAGATTTTCCACACTGAAAACACACTGGGCGTGCCCCTACTGGTTTGCCATCTAGGTTCCTTCTTTTAAAATTTAGAGACCGATCTGTTTTTCCTTCCCTACTTTTCTTTTCTCTCAAGTCCATTTCTGCTTCATCTATATCCCTCCCATCTCTCCCTAGCCTGTAAAAGTTACTAGACCCAAGTTTATTTTGAATTCATTCATAGCAGTCTGCAATAATGGCTGCTTCCCTGACTTTTGAAAATCTTTGTTCCTCTACATGAGTTTTAAGTCTGTATTTAAGGCAATTTTTGAACTCCTCCAACAGGATTTACCTCTCTTAATCCCTCGAATATGTGGTCAATTTTGAGGGCTCGCAAGTTGCTTGATCCTTTCAAATTTAAGAAAGGTTTGCATGGACTTTCTACGAGTGTTACCAAACATCTGGCAATATGCTTCCAGTACTAACTCATAAGCACACAGGATAGCATTTTTAATTTGCTTGTAGTTTGCGTAGCTCTCAGCCGCCAACAGGGAATAAACCTCTTAGGATTTTCGTGTTAACTGGCCTTGCAGCAGGAGAGTCCAAATTCCTTCAGGCCATTTTAACTTATCTGCAAGCTTCTCAAAGGATATGAAGAAGATTTCAATATCATCCTCTTCAAATTTGGGTACTAACCTGGAAGACTTTAAAAAATCAAAGTTTGTCTCTGGACTAGGGTCATTTTAATTCCCAGTGCCCTCTCCACTATGTAAAGATCATTTTCCCGAGCCAATTCAATCTGTCTTATTTCACTGTCCTTTTGTGCTTGTAATTTTTTTTTTAGAGATACAGCACTGAAACAGGCCCTTCGGCCCACCGAGTCTGTGCCATTTATACTAATCCTACACTAATTCCATATTTCTACCACATCCCCACCTGTCCCTATATTTCCCTACCACCTACCTATACTAGGGGCAATTGCTAATGGCCAATTGACCTATCAACCTGCAAGTCTTTGGCATGTGGGAGGAAACCGGAGCACCCGGAGGAAACCCACGCAGACACAGGGAGAACTTGCAAACTCCACACAGACAGTACCCAGAATTGAACCCGGGTCGCTGGAGCTGTGAGGCTGCGGTGCTAACCACTGTGCCACTGTGCCGCCCTAATCCCTTCTCAAACTTTTCCCTCTGGAAAGCTCTCTCTCCTTTCATTCCTCCTTTCTTGCCTGAAATTCTAACACTAGCCTTTGCTCTTCCAGGAGAATTTTGGCTAAGGTAACCTGGTCTGTTTCAGGTTCTATACCTTCTGCCTGTTCCAGTTCTGGGGTGAGGGAAAGATGTTCAGACAGCATTTTTAGCACCTTGGGTCTTCTTGCCCTTTTCCTCACACTAAGTTTCACCTGGTCAGCTACTGCTCTGAGCTGTTCAATGATTGCTGAATCCCCTACTATCAACATCCTGGAGGTTACCATTGACCAGAACGGAACTGGAATAGCCATATAAATGCCAATGCTGCAAAAGCAGGTCAGAGGCTAGGAATCCTGTGGCAAGTAACTCACCTCCTGACTCCCCAAAACCTGTCCACCATCTACAAGGCACAAGTCAGGAGTGTGATAGAATACTCTCCACTTGCCTGGATTGCTACAGCTTCAACAACATTCAAGAAGCTCGCCACCATCCAGGACAAAGCAGCCCGCTTGATTGGCACCCCATCCACAAACATTCACTCCCTCCACCACCAACACACAGTTGCAGCAGTGTGTACCATCTACAAGATGCACTGCAGCAATGCAGCAAGGTTCCTTAGATAGCACCTTCCAAACCTGCAACCACAACCACCTAGAAGGACAAGGGCAGTAAATGCATGGGAACACCACCACCTGCAAGTTCACCTCCAAGTCACACACCATCCTGACTTGGAACTATATCGCTGTTCCTTCACTGTTGCTGGGCCAATTCCTGGAACTCCCTTCCTAATAGCACTGTGGGTGTACCTAGCCCACATGGACTGCAGCAGTTCAAGAAGGCAGCTCACCACCATCTTCTCAAGGGCAATTAGGGATGGGCAATAAATGTTGGCCTGGCCAGCGATGTCCACATTCCCATAAACAAATAAAAAACGTAGCTAACTCATGCTGTTAAATCTTCCTGTTCTACAAATGATTTCACATTAAAGACTGCCATTTTTTTTCTACTGTTAATATACATGAAGCCTGCTGCTGTAGTCCTTTTTTTAAAAGAAACGGGGCTGAATTTTATTAGCGCGCTGCACTTCGCGGCGGTGTGCTTTGAACTCGGCAGCTTGCCAACACTCACTGCCCGCCGCCAAGCCCCCACGATATCATGCACGGAGGCTCATTAGTATCACTGCAACGCACCGCCCCCGCCCCCCTGCCCCCCCCCCCATTACGTGGTGAGAGGAGGGAGATCTGGCGCAGTGAGGGACCTTCTGTTAGCTGTGTAGCAGGTGCTGGGGCCCTATTTAAAGCACTTCAGTCCCTGCTTCCTGACAGCTGCCAAAGAAATACTTATCTCACTGTTGAAGAGGTGTGATGGTTGAAAGTTGATAAATCACCAGCGCCAGATGAAATGTCACCTAGGCTGTTAAAAGAAGCAAGAGAAGAAATAGCAGAGGGTTTGACCATCATTTTCCATTCCTCACTGGATACAGGTGTGGTACTGGAGGATTGGAGAACTGCTAACGTTATACCTCTATTTAAAAAGGGAGCGAGAGATAGACCGAATAATTATAGGCCAGTCAGTCTAACCTCAGCAGTGGGCAAATTATTGGAATCTGTTCTGAGAGTCAGGATAAACTGTCACTTAGAAAGGCACAGGTTAATCAAGGATAATCAGCATGGGTTTGTTAAGGGAACATCTTGTTTGACCAACTTGATCGGATTTTGTGAAGAAGTAACAAGAAGATAGATGAGGGTAGTGCAGTTAATTTGGTCTACTTGGATTTTAGCAAGGCTTTTGACAAAGTCCCACATGGCAGACTGGTTAAAAAAATAAAATCCCATGGGATCCAGGGAAATGCAGCAAGGTGGATACAAAATTGGCTCAGTGGCAGGAAACAAAGGGTAATTTTTGATGGCTGTTTCCAGTGGCGTTCCGCAAGGCTCAGTACTGGGTCCCCTGCTTTTTGTGATATATATTAACGATTTGGACGTAAATGTAGGGGCCATGATCAAAAGGTTTGCTGACGACACAAAAATTGGCCGTGTGGTAGATAGCAAGGAGGATAGCTGTAGGCTGCAGGAAGATATTGATGGTAAGGTTTGATGGGCAGAAAAGTGGCAAATGGAATACAACCTGGAGAAGTGTGAGGTGATGCACTTGGGGAGATCAAACAAGGCAAAAGAATACACGATTAACAGGAAAATACTGAGAAGTGTAGAGAAAGTGAGGGACCTTGGAATGAATGTCCACAGATCCTTGAAGGTAGCAGGACATGTTGATAAGGTGGTTAAGAAGGCATATGGAATCCTTTCCTTTATTAGCTGAGGTATAGAATATAAGACCAGGGATGTTATGCTGGAACTGTATAATTCATTGGTTAGGCCACAATTTGAGTACTGTGTACAGTCTGGTCACCTCATTACAGAAAGGATGTAATTGCACCAGAGACGGAACAGAGGAGATTTACGAAGATGTTGCCTGGAATGGAAAAGTCCTGCTATGAGGAACGATTGGATAGGCTAGGGTTGTTCTACATGGAATAGAGAAGGCTGAGGGGAGATCTGATTGAAATGTACAAAATTTTGAGGGGCCTGGATAGAGTGGACGTGAGGGTCTATTCACCTTAGCAGAGAGGTCAATGACGAGGGGGCATAGATTTAAAGTGATTGGTAGAAAAATTAGAGGGGAGATGAGGAAAAGCGTTTTCACCCAGAGGATGGTGGGGGTCTGGAACTCACTGCCTGAAAGGGTGGTTGAGGCAGAAACTCTCAACTCATTCAAAAGGAGTCTGGATATGCATCTCAAGAGCCGTAATCTGCAGGGCCATGGACCAAATGCTAGAAGGTGGGATTAGAATAGGTGGATAGTTTTTCAGCCAGCACAGACTTGATGGGCCAAGTGGCCTCTTTCTGTGCCTTTCACTTTCTATGATTTTATGATTCTATGAACAGTGGGGCTGCTGTCAATCTGGCAGCAAAGCAGAAAGTGCTGGAGAAACTCAGCAGGTCTGTCAGTATCTGTGGAGAGAGAAGCAGAGTTAACTTTGACCATGTTCACATACCTGAAAGTTAACTCTGCTTCTCTCTCCACAGATGCTGCCTGACCTGCTGAGTTTCCCCAGCACTTTCTGCTTTTCTGCCACATACTTACCCCACTGTCTCCCAGTGTCCTGTAAAGATGCAATCCTCTTCTTCCACTCAAGTGTAACATTCCTTCTTCTAGGCATGCTGCACCTGGGTGAATAACCTTAATTTTGCATATAACAGGATGCGACACTTAAATGTACCATAAAAGGCAAACACACAACAGAAATAAAACCATAATTGAAGAATATCTACATACTATGGAATTCTAATCATACGACTATGAAAAGGCTCGAACTAATATGCATTTGGAATCTGAATTCATTTCTCTGCTAACTGTTTTGTGAAAATACAAGTAACTTCAACTAAACAATCTTTGTAAAGAAGCAGGAAAATATGTTCATATTCTAACTGCATTGCCAACTAGAAATATTACATCAATAATTATGAGCAGCTGCTGCAGAAGCAAAGTGTAGGTGAACATGTGTTGATGTGGAATAGATGAAAAACCATGACAACAGCACAGATTTCCTCACTAGTCCTGCATTGGTTTTCAAACATGTGCAAGAAAAACCTTGCAGCCAGAAGTTTGAGCAGTTAAACTGTGGAGTCACCTTTGCATTTAAATGACCACATCAAAAATCAAGGATGGCAGAGGGGTGCTCAAAGGTGGCTCCACAGTTCAGCAATGCCTCCTTGCTCACTCTCCTCCAGGCTGTGTGGATGTCCTTTTCCTCAGCAATGGTAAGAAGAGGCCATCCCACTTGACCAAGGCAGCCTGGCTGGAGGTGACAGAGGCGGTGAGTAGCCGTGGAGCCATCCAGCGTCAAAGGGTCCAATGTCAGAAGAGGATGAACGCCCATTCCCCCAGCCAGCCGGGCCCTCCAGGCCTTGTGCATGCAGAGGACGACCGCCAAAATTATCCATAGCCAAAGGACAATCAGATCAGCAGCCTTCCTCCAGTCAGGCTGCTAGTGCAAAGGTTGCACCAAGAAGGGGCACTCGCAAGCATTTAAAGAGAACACACTGACACAAATGTCTTTCACTTAATGTTCTTCACCAACATGTGTGTCCTTTTCTCTGTGTGAATGATGTGTGCCAGCATGTAGCGCCAATGTCACATCCCTTTGCATTGTTGGCCTTTCAGGAAAGCCAACATTTGCAATAACACATTGCCATGTCAGCATTACTCATGAGCATCTCCATGGATGCTGTGACATGGACATTGGCTCAGTCAGCTGCTGCCTGTAATGGTTTACACAGGAATGTTGCCGATGTGGACTGGTGCACAGCAGGTGAACGAGAGTGCTGTGTGGCTTGCAGAGCTCATGTCAGTTCCTAAGGAGCGGAGAGCCTTTGTCTGATAAGCCACTGCTGTACATCCCTAGCTCACTGTTAGCCCTGCATGCAGAGCTTGGGTGCCATCTGCCCTCCCATGCGCCTTTCCTGTTGTAGGTCCTCAACGTCCTCATAGTCCGAGGAGGAATCCTGTTGACGTCCCTCCCCATCATGCCAGGCCTTCCCCTATTGGGTGCGTAGTTGTGCAGAGCACTGCGAGCATGAAAGAAAGGAGCTGGCCTTTTTGGCTCATCACCCTATGTATCCAGGCATTGGAAGCGCGTTTTCAGCATACCGATCATCTGCTCAATGGTGATACTTGTAGTTCAGTGGCTGGGGTTGTATCTCTCCTCTGCAGCAGTGGTGGGGTCTCTCACTGGTGTCAGGAGCCATATCGGCAAGGGATAGCCCTTGTCTCTAAGAAGCCACCCCTCCATCTGAGCCAGTTCAGTTTGCAGCAGTGGCAGCTGGGTCTGGCGCAGGGCCCAGGTGTCATGGCAGCTGCCTGAGAAGCGGGCACAGATTTGCATGAAACATCTCCAGTGATCACATACCAGCTGCACCTAGATTGAGAGGCTTCCTTTAATTGTAAAGTCTGCAGGTGGTAGCCTGGCGGGAGGCCTGATGTCCATATGGGTGCAGTCTATGAACCCTAAAACCTTTGGTTATCCGGCAATGGTGCCGAAACCGATGGCCCTCTGGGACTGTCTGTGAGAGTCCATCCTGAAGCAGACATACAGTGGTGCACTGCTGTCTGTATGATCCCACAAAGGTATCTGGTGGGCCCCTGAAATGCTGTGTAGGCATCAAGCTTAACAGCTGCTGCCACTATGAGGACTGCAGGCATAGGATGTCCACCAACATCCATGGGCTGCAGGTCATCATTGAACAGGGCACAGATACGTGTCACCACCCTGGCTACGTGCGCAATCGCCTCTGACACTGATATTCTGACATCCAATTGAATGTCATGTGGGGCCTGTAGATGCACAGTGACCATAATGGCGAGCTCCCCTGTGGGCTGCTGCTCACAACTGGGGGCCTTAACGTAGATCACACTTACTGTGATGAAATATAGGTATAATAGGCTTAATTAGGTAGAATTTAGATATAGTTAATATATTATACTTTTTAGAATTAGAGAACAAACTGTTTTCAAGACTCACTGACATTCCCCTTTCAGAATGTAGAGTTAGAAATTTCAAGGTCTTTCAAGGTCCCTGTTACAATAGAATGTGAACCAGAAACACCTTTTAAGTTGGGAAATCCATTTCAGTGTTTCTGTTGCCAGGGACCTGGAGGATAAACACACATTGAAATATCCTGTGTGACATCAGTAAGACATAGCAATAAACCTAATTGATAGTGTTAGTTAGTGCAGACAGATCGACTGAAAAGGTTGTTACAAGGTACCACAGAAACACAATTATAGATAATAAAACAATAAATGGAATAGTACTCACAGCAACAAGAGGTCAAGTAAACACAATAATAAACATTTTGACCAGATAAATGCGCACAACTTCAAGAGCAGGGGAATTCCAGTAAAACATTAAGTGGAAATGTTAGTTAATGATACTATCAAATATGGATTTCAAGAGCAGGAAAAACACACACAGAAAGATAACACCTATATGCTAAAAGGTCAGATGATACCTTAGAAACAGTATAAACACGAAGGGTTGTGAAGCAAAAATTAGAAGTGTTGAATCCTCAACAATACTTCTCACCCTATGGCTTACTCGTGGAATTTAGGTAAAAGTTTACTTTAATTTTTGATGGATATTCTAAGATATTTTGCTGTAACATTGGCAGGGTTAAACTTTTGGATTCTATGTTAGAAATAAGATTATGTATTACATCTCTTAGTAATATTTGATATTGTGATGTACTTGTCCACTTAAAAGTGTATTGCATGTGTTACGGCCGACGGCTCCTGTCAAAGGCCCCCAATCAAAATATACGATTCTGATTGTGGTGGGATCAACACACTGTTAATAAACAGACTAAAATTCTTATTCTTTCAGTTTAAATGGCTCTTTTTCCAGGTGCTGACACTACAGCTGTGTCTGTGTCTGTCTTTTAGAACAAACTGTTAGTTTTCTTTCTTTGAGGGAAAACTAGTTCAATTCTCTGGACCCAAATAAGTGTCTATAGGAATTTGTCTGGCTTGAACTTAATTAAAGGAGATTCATAGGGATGTACTCATGATTTGGTTTAGTCCCTATAAGGAGTTAAAGTCATAAATCACTTCACTGCCTGTTGATTTTGCCTCTGGCGCATGTGCATCCTGGGGAGAAGCGGATCACACAATCTAGGATGAGCCATACCCTTTTCCATGTGATAAATAAAGTTGTATCCTTTATTTATTTGAAGGTTCCTAACAGGGCAGGGATTGGTGTTGATGGGTACATCATGGCATTGACAGGCTGGTAAAATTCAGCCCACAATTTCAGTTATTGAACTTTTCCCTCTTGCTTCCAATTTATTCTTTTAATGTCAGATTCAACTCATGATAGTCCAATTGGTTCAGATCCTGGATGCAGCTCCCAATTCAGTTACAGACAGAATTGAGAGAGAACTGAAATCCCAGTTCTTTTTCCTTTTTCTGCCGTAATCAGTGTGTTTTGAAAAGGAAGATGTGTGTATTTCTTAATGCCTGAGTTTACGGCCAATTTGAATAACAAGCAGCACGCTTTCCGTGGGTTCAAATAAAGAGGATTATTTTTATTCACATGTTCACCCAGAAAATCTAACACTACGTCACTCACTCACCCCACAAACAAACACACATGCACACACTTGAGAAAGAAAGCCGTTAAAAATCGATAGTGCACTTTAACAAATTACAAGCAAAGGAATCGTCCATAAGTCACATGATTTGGTTCAACTTGGGGTAAAGGTATGCATTGCGGGTCAGGTGAAGAAAGTGTTTTCACTCCTGAAGTGTAGTTGGCTGGATTCGATAGCCGGAGTCGTATATTGAAGTTGTTGCAGGATTCTCTTGAAGAGGTGGATTTTCAGCAGGTCATGAAGTTAGTTTCTTGTAGACTTATTACTAGGAGGTTGGTTTTCTGTACTGGTGGACTTGAAAAAGAACAGGTTTGGAAACTCGAATATGTTAGAGTCTCTATTTCTTTTAAGGCATCATAGTACTGCTTTGTCTGCCTTCTGCTTTCTCTGAAGTCTGTATTTTAAAGATTTTTAAAAGGAGACAAATATGGCTGCCCCACCATGTGACCTCTCACAGTTCCTTTCCAAATATGGTGAGGGTCGAGATTGATTAGCCGCATCCTGTTTATTGTTCTAAGACATTCATCCTGAGGAGGGTTCAGATAATCACCTTCTTTGTTTCAGGAGAAAACCATTCAATTAAAGAATGTCTCCCAATGATTTTGGTATGGGCATTAATAACACCTATTAGTTTCGAAGGTATTCTGAGTCAGCGGCGCTTGAGATGGCTTGGCCATGTGAGCTGCATGGAAGATGGCAGGATCCCCAAAGACACATTGTACAGCGAGCTCACCACTGGTATCAGACCCATCGGCCGTCCATGTCTCCGCTTTAAAGACGTCTACAAACGCGACATGAAATCCTGTGACATTGATCACAAGTCGTGGGAGTCAGTTGCCAGCCTTCGCCAGAGCTGGCGGGTAGCCATAAAGGTGGGGCTAAAGTGTGGCGAGTCGAAGAGACTTAGCAGTTGGCAGGAAAAAAGACAGAGGCGCAAGGGGAGAGCCAACTGTGTAACAGCCCCGACAAACAAATTTTTCTGCAGCACCTGTGGAAGAGCCTGTCACTCTAGAATTGGCCTTTATAGCCACTCCAGGTGCTGCTCCACACACCACTGACCACCTCCAGGCGTTTACCCATTGTCTCTCGAGATAAGGAGGCCAAAGAGGATTTGTTTATTCCTCTCAGACAGTGAGTCAGTTCCTGAATAAAAAAATACAAGTCAAGGTCATTTGGCTTTTACAGGCCATCTTTGTAGCCCATGTCCACCTTTAATGTCCATTGTGGTTCATTTAAAACAAAAGGAAAATTAATTTCCAGAAATTGTTATGCTGAATATAGTCCACGTTTAAAGATATGAATAAGACATGCCTGTACTGGGTATGACAAAGAGTGAAGTGAAGAAATACTTCTGAATGCAAAGGGTGGTAGAAGTTTAGAACTCTCTTCCACAAATGCCTGGGTCAATCGTTTGTTTTAAATCTAAGATTGATGGATTCTGTTCAGCAAAAGTTATTAAGAGATATGGAGAAAATAGAGTTAGGTCACATATCAGCCAGAATCTCATTGAATGGCAGAACAGGCTTGAGGGGCTAAATGACCTACTCCTGTTCCTATATTCCTATACAACACAAGCAGAAATTGCAGCTGACAGATATTACTCATAGCCCTTCAGCTTGGAAGATGCCAGAAGCAAAGAAGTTTAGGGCTACAGTGACCTTAACTGTAGCAGGTATTGTTGTTGGGACAATTGCATGCAGGTCACATGTCGGGAGCTGTAACAAAAAAAACAAAGTGGATAAACAAAGCTGCCTTCGACACTGCTCCCCAAAGAGCAGTAGGTTGCTGTGCTTATAAGCTCTGTTGGGAGGGTAAGAATTTGTTTGAGTACAGCCCCTTCCATTTGCTTTCCCCACAGCTGGAGCTGTGTTTGCTCTTTTCTCCTCCCAGTAGAGTCATAGATTCATAGAGTTAGACAGCACAGAAACAGGCCCTTCGGCCCATCATGTCCGTGCCAGTCATCAAGCACCTATCGATTCTCATCCCATTTTCCAGCACCTTGCCTGTAGCCTTGTATGCTATGGCATTTCAAGTGCTCATCTAAATACTTCTTAAATGTTGTGAGGGTTCCTATCTCAACCACCCCTTCAGGCAGTGTGTTCCAGATTCCAACCACCCTCTGGGTGAAAATTATTTCCTCAAATCCCCTCTAAACCTCCTGCCCCTTACCTTAAATCTATGCCTCCCGGTTATTGACACCTCCGTGAAAGGAAGTAATTTTCTTCCTATCTACCCTATCAATGCTCCTCATAATTTTGTATACCTCAGGTCTCCCCTTCAGCCTTCTCTGCTCTAGGGAAAACAACCCTGGCCTATCCAGTCTCTCTTCATAGCTGAAATGCTTCAGCCCAGGCAACCACATCCTTCCTATAGTGTGGTGACCAGAACTGTACGTAATACTCCAGCTGTGGCCTAACTGGCATTTTATACAGCTCCATCACAACCATCATTAATTCACTGCCACTTCTCTTCCAGGAATGCCTACCTTGAAGAAGTTCTGGTCTTCTCTCCGACAGGATTTTTGTTTATCTCTTTTACTTTGTTCACCTTAATTGCTTTCTATTTCCCTCCTGGTGTTTGATAAAGTGTCTACCAAAACTCGTTTTTACAGCCACATCTCCTTCCTCAGTGATTGTCTCCGGCTCTAACTTATTCCACGTGGATTCCAACTGAAGTTTCATTCTTCGTGTTTTGAATCCACCCAGGATTACAGGTATCTCCGAGAAATACTACGTTCCTCGGACTGCTGTTCTCGCCTCATCCTGAGATCCACACTCAGTGCCATGCGCCACCACATGCACACACTGGACCTCTCTCTCCAGAAGCACTGCCTCACCTTATCTCAAAGCTGTTTTAATCCGCAGTTTCATTTCATCCTTCATCTTATCCGATGCATTAACAAAAAA
This sequence comes from Heterodontus francisci, assembly GCF_036365525.1. NCBI lineage: Eukaryota > Metazoa > Chordata > Chondrichthyes > Heterodontiformes > Heterodontidae > Heterodontus > Heterodontus francisci. The sequence goes on from NC_090382.1 coordinate 42,387,805, forward strand.
CTTTTTTTCTTCCTTTCAGGTGTTAAGGAACGCAAGCTCCAGCAGCTGATGGGGAGTAATGCCCCTCCAGATCCTTTTTCCCCTTCACTTCCCTCTGACCCCACCCCTTCTGATCTGGCCCCTTGCCGTGTATTCACTATACCCTCTGACCTTCCCCCCCTCTGACGCTGAATGTTCTGTACTCAGCAAAGGACTCAGTTTTAATCCCTTACACCCCCACCTCAATGAATTTCGAGCTCGGCATGATGTTGAGCTCTTCTTCCGTCGCCTTCACCTCTGTTCTCACTTCTTTGACCAGGAGTCTTCCCCCTGACCAGCAGACCCATACACCCACCTCCAGCATTCTCCCTCCACCGGGACCCCTCCCTCTGGCCATTAACCCGCTCTTGATCTTTTCATTGAAAACTGTCTGCGAGACATCGGCAGTCTCAATTTCTCTGACCCCCTCACTCACTCTAACCTGCCCCCCTCTGAACTTGCCGCACTCCGTTCTCTTAGGTCTAAGCCTGACATTGTCATGAAACCTGCAGATGAGGGTGGCGCTGTTGTTGCCTGGAGTACCGACCTCTACCTTGCAGAGACTCAGCGCCAACTCTCAGACACTTCCTCCTACCTCTCTCTGGACCATGACCCCACCCCATCAAGCTACTGTCCACAGAACTGTCACTGATCTCATCTCCTCTGGAGATCTTCCCTCTACAGCTTCCAACCTCATAGTCCCGCAACCCCGGACAGCCCGCTTCTACCTCCTTCCCAAAATCCATAAACAGGACTGTCCCGGCAGACCCATTGATTCAGCCTGTTCCTGCCCCACTGAGCTTATTTCTTCCTATCTTGACTCTAAATTTTCGCCCTGGTCCAGTCTCTTCCCACCTACATCCGTGACTCTTCCGATGCCCTATGTCATTTTGACAATTTCCAGTTTCCTGGCCCTAACCGCCTCCTCTTCACTATGGATGTCCAACCTCTCTACACCTCATTACCCACCAGGACGGTCTGAGGGCTATCTGCTTCTTCCTTGAACAGAGACCCAACCAGTCCCCATCCACCACCACCCTCCTCTGCCTGGCTGAACTTGTTCTCACATTGAACAACTTCTCCTTCAACTCCACTCACTTCCTTCAAGTAAAAGGTGTTGCTATGGGTACCCGCAAGGGTTTTAGTTATGCCTGTCTTTTTGTGGAGTATGTCGAACATTCCTTGTTCCAGTCCTACTCAGGCCCCCTCCCCCAACTATTTTTCCAGTACATTGATGACTGTATCGGTGCCGTTTCCTGCTCCCGCCCCGAACTGGAAAACTTTATCAACTTTGCTTCTAATTTCCACCCTTCTCTCACCTTCACATGGTCCATCTCTGACACTTTCCTTCCCTTCCTCGACTTCTCTGTCTCCATCTCTGATGGTAGGCTATCTACTAATATTAATTATAAGACTCCCACAGCTACTTCGACTACACTTCTTCACACCCTGCCTCCTGTAAGGACTCCATTAAATTCTCCCAGTTTCTCTGTCTCCGATGCGTTTGCTCTGATGATGCAACCTTCCACGACAGTGTTTCTGATATGTCTTCCTTTTTCCACAACCGAGGAATCCCCCCTACTGTGGTTGACAGGGCCCTCAACCACGTCCAGCCCATTTCCCGCACCTCTACCCTCACCCCTTGTCCTCCCTCCCAGAACCGTGACAGGGTTCCCCTTTGTCCACACTTTTCATCCCACCAGCCTCCAGTTCCAAAGGATCATCCTCTGCCACTTCCGCCACATCCAGCGTGATGCCACTACCAAATGCATCTTCCCCTCCCTTCCCCTGTTAGTATTCCGAAGGAATTGTTCCCTCTGCAACACCCTGGTCCACTCCTCCATTACCCCCACCACCTCGTCCCGTTCCAACGGTACCTCCCCCTGCAATCGCAGGAGGTGTAATACCTGCCCATTTACCTCCTCTCTCCTCACTATCCAAGGCCCCAAGCACTCCTTTCAGGTGAAGCAGCTCTTTACTTATACTTCTTTCAATGTAGTATACTGTATTTGCTGCTCACAATGTGGTCTCCTTTACATTGGGGAGACCAAACGCAGACTGGGTGACCGCTTTGCGGAACACCTCCGCTCAGTCCCTAAGCATGACCCCGAGCTTCCGGTTGCTGGCCATTTCAACCCCCCCCCCTCCCCCCACCTGCTATCATGCTCACATCTCTGTCCTGGGATTGCTGCAGTGTGCCAGTGAACAACAATGCAAGCTCGAGGAACAGCAACTCATTTACCGATTAGGCACGCTACAGCCTGCTGGACTGAACATTGAATTCAATAGTTTCAGAGCATGATGGGCCCCCCATTTTCATGTTTCGTTATTTTTTCCTTTTAAAATTTTTTTTTATTTGGTTGTTTTATTTTAGTTTTTTTTTAGTTGGGTTAGTTTGTTTCTATTGTGCCTACCCACTGTTTCTGTTTTTAAAATTTTTTTTAATGTTTGTGCTTGGAGTTCTTTGTGCTTTACAGTCAATTCACCCCCTCTGTACGAACGCTTTATCTTTCAGCACACCATTAACATACCGTTTGCCTTTGCTCCATGACCTTCTGGTCAGTTATTCTCTGTGACCTTATCCTATCAACACTTTCTCTTTTGTTATCTCTAGCCCCAACCCCCCGCTTTACTTGCTTAAAACCTTTTACATTTCTAATATTTGTCAGTTCTGAAGAAGGGTCACTGACCTGAAATGTTAACTGTGCTTCTCTCTCCACAGATGCTGCCAGACCTGCTGAGTGTTTCCAGGATTTCTTGTTTTTATTTCAGATTGCCAGCATCTGCAGTATTTTGCTTTTATCCATCATAACCTCCCTGCTCTTATATTCTATGCCTCGGTTAATAAAGGCAAGTATCCCATATGACTTCCTAACCACCTTATCTACCTGTGCTGCTGCCTTCAGTGATCCATGGATAAGTACATCAAGGTCCCTCTGGCCCTCTGTACTTTCTAGGGTCCTACCATCCATTGTATATTCCCTTGCCTTGTTAGTGCTCCAAAAATACATCACCCCACACTTCTCAGGATTAAATTCCATTTGCCACAGCTCCGCCCATCTTACCAGCCCATCTATATCGTCCTGTAATCTAAGGATTTCCTCCTCACTATTTATGACACCACCAATTTTCGTGTCATCTGCAAACTTACTGATCATACCTCCTATATTCACATCTAAATCAATGATGTACATTACAAACAGCAAGGGTCCCGAGCACTGATCCCTGCGGTAGACCACTGGTCACAGGCTTCCAATTGCAAAAAGAACCCTTGATCATCACCCTCTGCCTCCTGCCACTAAGCCTATTTTCGATTCAAATTGCCAAATTGCCCTGGATCCCATGGGCTCTTACCTTCTAAACCAATCTCCCATGCGGGACCTTATCAAAAGCCTTACTGAAGTCCATGTAGACTACATCAACTGCTTTACCCTCATCTACACATCTAGTCACCTCCTCAAAAAATTCAATCAAAATGGTTAGACACGCTCTCCCCCGACAAAGCCATACTGACTATCCTTGATTAATCCCTGCCTCTCCAAGTGGAGATTAATCCTGTCCCTCAGAAATTTTTCCAATAGTTTTCCTACCACTGATGTTAGACTCACTGACCTGTAATTACCTGGTTTAGCCCAACCACTCTTGTTGAATGATGATACCACATTTGCTGTCTTCCAATCCTCTGGCGCCTCTCCTGTGACCAGAGAGGATTTGAAAATTTTTGTCAGAGCCCCTGTTATCTCCTGCCTTGCTGCACATCTCATCTGGGCCTGGGGATTTATCCACTTTTAAGCCCGCTAAAACCACTCATACCTCCTCCCTTTCAATGCTAGTTTGTTCAAGTATATCACAAACCCCCTCCCTGATCTCTACACCTACATCATCCTTTTCCATAGTGAACACAGATGAAAAGTAATGATTCAAAACCTCACCTATGTCCTCCGGCTCCATACACAGATTGCTACTTTGATCCTTATAAGGGCCCTACTCTTTCCCTGGTTAACCTCTTGCCCTTAATATACTTATAAAACATCTTGGGATTTTCCTTTATCTTGCCCACCAGTGTTTTTTCTTGTCCCCTCTTCGCTCTCCTAATTACTTTTTTAAGTACCCACCTACATTTTCTATACTCCTCTAGGGCCTCCACTATTTTCAGGCCTCTGAATCTGCCATGAGCCCCCTTTTTTTTCCTTATCGAATCATCAAAAACCCTTGACATCCAGGGTTTCCTGGACTTGTTGGTCCTACCCTTCACCTTTACGGGAACATGTTGGCCCTGAACTCTCACTATTTCCTTTTTGAGTGACTCCCACTGGTCTGATATAGACTTTCCTACAAGTAGCTGCTCCCAGTCCACTTTGGCTGGATCTTGTTTTATCATATTGAAATCGGCCTGGGCCCAATTTAGTACCTTTATTTCGGGTCCATCTTTGTCCTTTTCCATAACTACCTTAAATCTTACAGAGTTATGGTCACTATCCCCGAAATGCACCCCCACTGACACTTCTACCACTTGTCTGGCTTCATTCCCTAGGATTAGGTCCAGTACTGCCCCTTCTCTTTTAGGACTTTCCACATGCTGGCTCAAAAAGCTCTCCTGGATGTACTTTAAGAATTCCGCCGCCTTTAAGCCTTTTGCACTAAGACTATCCCAGTTAACATTGGGGAAGTTGAACTCCTGTAATATTGTTACCTTATTATTTTTACACCTCTCCGTGATTTGCCGACATATCTGCTCCTGTATCTCTCCCTGACTGTTTGGAGGCCTGTAGCACACTCCCAGCCAAGTGATTGCCCCCTTTTTGTTTTTAAGCTTTTACGTTTAGAGATACAGCACTGAAATAGGCCCTTCGGACCACCGAGTCTGTGCCGACCATCAACCACCCATTTATACTAATCCTACATTAATCCCATATTCCTACCACATCCCCACCTATCCCTATATTTCCCTACCAACTACCTATACTAGGGGCAATTTATAATGGCCAATTTACCTACCAACCTGCAAGTCTTTTGGCTTGTGGGAGGAAACCGGAGCATCCGGAGAAAACCCACGCAGACACAGGGAGAACTTGCAAACTCCACACAGGCAGTACCCAGAATTGAACCCAGGTCGCTGGAGCTGTGAGGCTGCGGTGCTAACCACTGCGCCACTGTGCCGCCCAAGTTCTATCCATATGGCCTCATTTGAGGAATCTTCTAAGATATCATCCCTCCTTACTGCAGTAATTGACTCCTTGATCAATAGTGCAATGCCACCTCCTCTTTTACACCCCCTCCTGTCATGCCTGAAGAGTCTAATCCTGGAATACTGAGCTGCCAGTCCTGCCCTTCTCTGAACCATGTCTCTGTGATAGAAATAATATCATATTCCCATGTGTTAATCAATGGCCTCAATTCATCTGCCTTACTTGTAAGACTCTTTGTGTTAAAGTAGATGCAATCCAGCCTTGCATTATTCATTTGTGCCTTAACAGGTCTATATTTACTCTGCCTTCCAGACTGACATAATTTCTCTTCTATGTTTGGCTGTGCATCACCCCCTACTGTACCTCCACTCTGTATCCCATCCCCCTGCCAAATTAGTTTAAACCCCTCTCAACAGCACTAGCAAACCTCCCAACAAGGATGTTGGTCCCATTCCAGTTCAGGTGCAACCCGTCCGACTTGTACAGGTCCCACCTTCGCCAGAAACAGACCCAGTGATCCAGGAAACTAAGGCCCTCCCTCCTGCACCATCTTTTCAGCCACATGTTCATCTGCTCTATCCTCCTATTCCTATACTCACTCACACGTGGTACCGGGAGTAATCCAGAGATTACAATCTTTGAGGTCCTGCTTTTTCATCTGCTACCTATCTCCCTAAATTCTTGTTGCAGGACCTCATCCCTCTTTCTACCTATGTTGTTGGTACCAATGTGAACCACGACCTCTGACTGTTCACCCTCCCCCTTCAGAATATCCTGCAGCTGCGCCGTGACATCCTTGAGCCTTGCACCAGGGAGGCAACATACCACCCTGGAGTCATGCTTGCGGCCACAGAAATGCCTGTCTGTACCCCTTATGATAGAATCTCCTTTCACTGTAGTTCTCCCACTCTTTTTCCTCCCCTCCTGTGTAGCTGAGATACCCATGGTGCCACAGACTTGACTTTTGCTGCATTCCCCTGAGAAGCTATTGCCCCTAACAGTATTCAAAGCAGAAAATCTGTTAGAGTGGGAGATGGACCCAGGGGATTCCTGGACTACCTGCCTAGTTCTTCTACTCTGCCTGGTGGTCACCCATTCCCTTCCTGCCTGAGCTGTCTTTACCTGCGGTGTGACCACATCCCTGTGTGTGCTATCCACGATGATTTCAGCCTCGCAGATGATCCACAGTGTCCCCAGCCGCTGCTCCAAATCCGAAACGCAGATTTCGAGTAGCTGCAGCTGGAGACACTTCCTGCACACGTGTTTGCCCTGGACACTGGAAGTGTCCCTGACTTCCCACATTGCACAGGAGGAGCACTCCACATTGCCGAGCTGCCCTGCTATGACTTGCCCTTAATTTACTCCCTTAAATTACTCATAAATTAGAGATTATTTACACTAGGGACCTTGATTCCCTAAAAATCACTACTTAATATATATAAAAAAACTGTGGATCTTACCTTTCTCTTCACTTTAGTTACTAACCCAGCTATTTAGAGTTATTCCTTAACAGCAGTTACTCACCAACCAATCACCTTGCAGCTTTCCTGAGATGTCACTGTTCACTTTGTTTTCAAACTCTCTCTCTCTCTTCCGGTCTCTTTATGCTCCACTCTCCCTGTTTCCCGCTCGCTGAGTGAGGGCTCTGAAAAAGAAATTAATGTGATGCCAGAAGCCTCTTCTGCATTCTACAGCACTGGTGAGTGTTTTGAAAGAAGGTAAACTGCTATGGAAAAAAATAGTAAAAGACCCACTAACTAAAACAAGCAAACGTCTCCCAAACTTTTTTATTTTTTAGCTTGGAGCAGTAGAGGATCTGCTTGGTCAATCAAAGGAAATGGTTGCCTCACAACTTGTGCTGCCTGTGGTTTGTGAGCAGTAACATGAACTGGCAGTAGAAATGTGGGCAGAGGCAAAGACGGTGTCGGGGTCATATCGATGTGATTTGACCTTGCACCACAGGCTTTTATCTGTTTCCAGATGACCAGAATTCCTGCTGGATGAAGGTCTGCCTGCAAATTAAGAATAGGCAGGAATGCAGTGGTAAGCCAGTCCTGCTAATCCACACACGACTTGGGTCCCACTACCCCTTCCCCTCACTATTTGTAAGTGCAATCAGGGCAGTAGGAGCACTAAAGATGCCCCTTCATTGTCTAAGGTCATGCATGAATAATGGATACTCAGACAAGGTACTCAAAGTTGAACAGTTTCATCCTGCCACAGCAAGGAATCAATGTCTTCAGGAAATGAGAATGGGAGGAGAAGGGATGAAATTGTTTGAGGATTAAAATAGGACAGAATTGAAATTTCTAAGGCAAAAGCTCAGTATCATAGCAGTGACTGACTTAGTTGACTATTCCACCTGCTTAAATGCATCACAAGATATGACATATTGATAGTGGTTGTCTGATTGCCACTTATTCCTCTATCACTCCCACAGGGGATGCTGAGACCAAGTGGGCCCACATCAGAGACGCCATCTATGAGTCAGCTTTGACCACCTACGGCAAAAGTGCGAAGAGAAATGCAGACTGGTTTCAATCTCATAATGAAGAGCTGGAACCTGTCATAGCCGCTAAGCGCATTGCACTGTTGAACTACAAGAAAGCCCCCAGCGATTTAACATCCGCGGCACTTAAAGCAGCCAGAAGCACTGCACAAAGAACAGCCAGGCGCTGCGCAAACGACTACTGGCAACACCTATGCAGTCATATTCAGCTGGCCTCAGACACCGGAAACATCAGAAGAATGTATGAAGGCATGAAGAGAGCTCTTGGGCCAACCATCAAGAAGATCGCCCCCCTCAAATCTAAATCAGGGGACATAATCACTGACCAACACAAACAAATGGACCGCTGGGTTGAGCACTACCTAGAACTGTACTCCAGGGAGAATGCTGTCACTGAGACTGCCCTCAATGCAGCCCAGCCTCTACCAGTCATGGATGAGCTGGACATACAGCCAACCAAATCAGAACTCAGTGATGCCATTGATTCTCTAGCCAGCGGAAAAGCCCCTGGGAAGGACAGCATTACCCCTGAAATAATCAAGAGTGCCAAGCCTGCTACACTCTCAGCACTACATGAACTGCTATGCCTGTGCTGGGACGAGGGAGCAGTACCCCAGGACATGTGCGATGCCAATATCATCACCCTCTATAACTACAAAGGTGACCGCGGTGACTGCAACAACTACCGTGGAATCTCCCTGCTCAGCATAGTGGGGAAAGTCTTTGCTCGAGTCACTCTGAACAGGCTCCAGAAGCTGGCCGAGCGCGTCTACCCTGAGGCACAGTGTGGCTTTCGTGCAGAGAGATCGACCATTGACATGCTGTTCTCCCTTCGTCAGATACAGGAGAAATGCCGTGAACAACAGATGCCCCTCTACATTGCTTTCATTGATCTCACCAAAGCCTTTGACCTCGTCAGCAGACGTGGTCTCTTCAGACTACTAGAAAAGATTGGATGCCCACCAAAGCTACTGAGTATCATCACCTCATTCCATGACAATATGAAAGGCACAATTCAACATGGTGGCTCCTCCTCAGAGCCATTTCCTATCCTGAGTGGTGTGGAACAGGGCTGTGTTCTCGCACCCACACTTTTTGGGATTTTCTTCTCCCTGCTGCTTTCACATGCGTTCAAGTCCTCTGAAGAAGGAATTTTCCTCCACACAAGATCAGGGGGCAGGTTGTTCAACCTTGCCCGTCTAAGAGCGAAGTCCAAAGTACGGAAAGTCCTCATCAGGGAACTCCTCTTTGCTGACGATGCTGCTTTAACATCTCACACTGAAGAGTGCCTGCAGAGTCTCATCGACAGGTTTGCGGCTGCCTGCAATGAATTTGGCCTAACCATCAGCCTCAAGAAAACAAACATCATGGGGCAGGATGTCAGAAATGCTCCATCCATCAATATTGGCGACCACGCTCTGGAAGTGGTTCAAGAGTTCACCTACCTAGGCTCAACTATCACCAGTAACCTGTCTCTAGATGCAGAAATCAACAAGCGCATGGGAAAGGCTTCCACTGCTATGTCCAGACTGGCCAAGAGAGTGTGGGAAAATGGCGCACTGACACGGAACACAAAAGTCCGAGTGTATCAGGCCTGTGTCCTCAGTACCTTGCTCTATGGCAGCGAGGCCTGGACAACGTATGTCAGCCAAGAGCGACGTCTCAATTCATTCCATCTTCGCTGCCTCCGGAGAATACTTAGCATCAGGTGGCAGGACCGTATCTCCAACACATGAGTCCTCGAGGCGGCCAACATCCCCAGCTTGTACACACTACTGAGTCAGCGGCGCTTGAGATGGCTTGGCCATGTGAGCCGCATGGAAGATGGCAGGATCCCCAAAGACACATTGTACAGCGAGCTCGCCATTGGTATCAGACCCACTGGCCGTCCATTTCTCCGCTATAAAGACGTCTGCAAACGCGACATGAATTCCTGTGACATTGATCACAAGTCGTGGGTGTCAGTTGCCAGCATTCGCCAGAGCTGGCGGGCAGCCATAAAGACGGGGCTAAAATGTGGCGAGTCGAAGAGACTTAGTAGTTGGCAGGAAAAAAGACAGAGGTGCAAGGGGAGAGCCAACTGTGCAATAGCCCCGACAAACAAATTTCTCTGCAGCACCTGTGGAAGAGCCTGTCACTCTAGAATTGGCCTTTATAGCCACTCCAGGTGCTGCTTCACAAACCACTGACCACCTCCAGGCGCGTATCCATTGTCTCTTGAGATAAGGAGGCCCTAAAGAAAAGAACTGGGAAATCATAGAACACGGATACAAAGGGCTCGTCATTGTTAATGTGGTCATGAGAATTCATCAAGGCAAGTAAGAGAACTTCTGGAGCAAATTCTTCACTGAAATCATCAAAATAGTGCAAGTTAAAATGGCTGCACATGACGAGTGGCCACAGCACCCACTTTTGGTTCCGCTGCCGGGACCCCGTAGGGCTCATTAAATTCAGCCCATTGTTTCAGTCTGTTCTTGCCCCACTGAACTGATTTCTTCTGATTTCAACTCTATTTTTTTCTCCCCTTGCCCAGTCTCTTCCGACATACTCCATGATTCTTCCAATGCCCTCCATTTCTTCAACAGTTTCCAGGCCCTAACTGTATCCTATTCACCACGGCTACACCTCCATACCCCACCAGGACGGTCTGAGGGCTCTCCGCTTCTTCCTTGAACAGAGGCCCAACCAGTCCCCATCCACCACCACCCTCCTCTGCCTGGCTGAACATGTTCTCACATTGAACAACTTCTACTTCAACGCCACTCACTTTCTCCAAATAAAAGGTGTTGCTATTGGCACCCACATGGATCCTAGCTGTGCCTGCCTATTTGTTGGATATGTGGAACATTCCTTGTTCCAGGTGAGACACCCCCCCTCACCTCTTTTTCCAGTACATTGATGACTGTATCAGTGTTGCTTCCTGTTCTTGTCCTGACTTTAGAAAATGTACAGAGCTATATCCTAGTTATATTGGGGTTCAGTAGTCAGTTTCTTCATAAATTAATGCAAAAACTTAAAAATCAAAAGCTTTAAAAATGTGCCCATTAGTGTCCTTGTGCCCAAAATTACCAGCTTAATTTTTACAGCCTCCTTGAAGGCCTGCAAACTCGTACAATTAGCAGAACTGCACAATGTTGATTAATTCATCCTGGTGGCGTGCTTAGTTTTGTGGGTGGGGCCTGCTTCCAGTGTAATGTTCTTTAAACTAGTGCAAAAGATCACAGAGACTCAGTTTGCACCGAATGTAATCTGCGTTTAAAATGTCATGATCTTTTTCACGGATTACGCAATCTTTGGTCAAATTGTGCCAAAACAGTTCAACTGAGTAGAAATTCTACTTTATTTTTCAACTTAATATTGACCCAGGAGGAGCAGGTGTTCTGCTGCTGGCTCCATGCAACAGTTATGCAGGTCACTGTTGGCTGCCCCACTCCTTTCCTGGAGGTTCACCTCTCCCCCTACCCAGGACCTACTTTCGAGCTTGTTCACATCTGAGATGGACAATTTTATGGAGGCCTGGACAGGCACCTCCCTGCTACATAAAAGGCTGGTTAAGAAAATTGGAGCTCATGGAATAGGAGTGTCACTGTCCAATTGGATAGAAAATTGGCTTATGGACAGAAAACAGCACATTGCAGTAAATGGTTCCTTTTCAGTCTAGAGGATTGTAGACAGTGGTGTTCCCCAAAGGTCACTGCTGGAGACCACTGCTTTTATGGATGTGTATAAATCACTTGGATCTTGGAATACAGAGTAGAATCTCAAAATTTGCTGATGACCCCAAACTTGGAAGAGTGGCAAACTGTAGGAATGATATTAACTGCCTGCAACAGAACATAGAAAGGCTAGCAGAATAGGCAGAGAGGTGACAGATGGAATTTAATACTGACAAATGTGAGGTGATGCATTTTGGCAGAAGGAATAGGGAGAGGCAATAAATACTTAATGGCACAGTTCTAAAGAGTGTGCAGAAACAGAGGGACCTGGGCGGGGTGGGGGGTGGGGGGCGTGGTGCATGTTCATCGATCTTTGAAGGTGGCAGGACATATGGAGAGAATGGTTAGTAAAGCAGATGGGATCTTGAGATTCATAAATAGAGGCATTGAGTACAAAAGCAGGGAAGATATGTTGAACCTTTATAAAGCTCTGATTAGGCCCCTAAAGGAGTACTGCGTCCAGTTCTGGTCACCACACTTCAGGAAGGATGAGAGGGCCCTTGAAAGGGTACAGAGGAGATTTACCAGAATGGTTAGAGGGATGGAGGATTTTAGTTACAAGGTTAGGTTGGAAAAGGTGGGTTTGTTGTCCTTAAAATAAGGAGATTGAGGGAGACTTAAAAGAAGTATATAAGATTATGACAGATTTAGATAAGTTAGACAAGGAAAAGCTGTTCGCATTAACAAATGGTACAAGGAATAGAGGACACAGATTGTAAGTTTTGGGCAAAAGATGTAGGAGGAATATGAGGAAGCACTTTTTTACACAGCAGGTGGTAATGACCTGGAACTCGCTACCCTCGAAGGTGGTGCAAGCAGAGATGATCAATGACTTCAAGCAGAAGTTGGATGGCGACTTGAGAAACTTGCAGGGCTACGGGGATTGAACTGGGAAGTGGACCAGACAACATAGCTCCGTGGAGAGCAGGCATGGACTCGATGGGCCAAAAGGCCTCCTTCTGTGATGTAAATGACTCTATGACTGTGCCATAATGTCTCTCTGGGGGAATTTTATGCTGTTACAGCCAGGTGAGAAGGGGTCTAGGGGTTCCCTCTCAGCCTTTGCCTTGTTTCACCGTAACAGGGTTTAATTTCAGAAACACCGTGTTTTTAGCTTTGCCCTCAGTGAATCCTTGTTCACTGCTCCAATTGTAAGGCAAAGAAATCAGACAGGTTTCCTTAGATTTAAACAAGAAAGGTGGAAGTTTATTAATCTTAAACTCTAATCCGGTTAACGACTACTGATATGCCACACAATATGCTATGCTAGCATGCATACGTGATAAACGCACATGCAGATAGAGACAGAAAAAGTAGAAAAGAATAAAGGGGAAAAGTTTGAGGCAATATCGGGATGATAATTACAGTCCTCTAAGTTAAATGTGGAGTCTTTGGTTGCTGGTACGTTCTGCTGTTCGTTGGGGCCCAGTTCACTCTTCAACTTGTTTCGATGTCGGAGTCTTTTCTCTCTTGAGGTTTACGTGTCTTCCGTAGGTCTGGCGGCTTGGGAGAAAGTGAGAGAGAGACACTCATGAGAGAGGCTTCCTTGTTCCAGCTTCAGTCACAAACTGCCTTCTCAATTTTAACTGTCCTGTGTCTCAGTCAAAGCCTGGACCAGCCAGTTAGTCTTGTGACCAGCTAGTTTAACCAGTCCTGTCTCTGTGGATTGTATCATCTTAGCAGTCCCTGGAATGTGCCTCCTTACACCTTCAATGTCTGGGTGATCAAAATCCATTTGGCCTAATTGGACCAGGGAATAGTCCATTGTCTCCACAAGCACCATCTCTTAGTATGCAAATGTCTTCCAGTCAAAGGGCTGGTGATCTCTTTAACAAGTCATTTCTTCACTCCAGCAACTGTTTAAAATCAATGTTCATATGATGAACTTAATATGTCTCATTCTTGGCAGGTGGGGGTCTGCATGACAATGCTCTCCCCCGTGGCTATTTTGGAGCCGGGGAGAGCATTTAATCGGGCAGGATGGTGGCAGGGCGGAGTCTGTCACCTTCCTGCCTCCACCCCAATTAAGTCAGTGGTGGCCATCCCACCCCGCTGCCAATTGATGCCCTTAAGTGGGTAATTAATGCCCAATTACAGACCTTATTCCGCCTCCACCAGTATTAGCTCAGCGGTGGGCAAGCGTGTCGCCATATGGGGAGCATGCCAAGAAAACCCCATTTGGGTTGCGTCCCGGATCCGGGGGTGGGGGCCTCTTGTTAAAAGGCACTTAGTACATTATCGAGGGACCTGGCATTGGAAAGGGGAGGCCTGCTGAGAGCCACACCCTGACCTACACCCCTCTCTCCTGTGACCTCCCACGCAGCGAAGTCCCTCCTGCCCTGACTTAACTGTGGCCTGGGTTCCTCGCCTCTGATGGGTCCATTACTGGCAGCAGCCACCGCCTCCGCTGTGGGGCTGCTCAGTGAAAGAACTGCTGGCCTTTGATTGGCCAAAAGCCCTTATCAGGCGGGATTTTCGTCGCCAGGGTCCTTCATCCCAGGGATATCCCACTGCTGTCCACTTAAGTGACTGATTGGCATAATATGCGGCAGGCGTTCCCCAGAGGAGGCAACATGGGGCTCTTGCCAGCGCTTCAGCTGGTGCCTGAGATCCCTGTCACCCACATAAAATCCCCTCCAATATGTGTGTACTGAATAATGGTAATAGTGACGCATTAAACATTCTCAAGTTCTACTTGCCGAGGATTTCAGAAATATATTTTCCATTAATATTCCAGTCCAAGAAAAGAAATTAGACCTTGAAAATAGAAGAACATAATAAATAGGAGCAGGAGTAGGCCATTCAGCCTTTTGAACCTGCTCTGCCATTCAATGAGATCATGGTTGATCTTCTACTTCAACACCATTTTCTTGCAGTATCCCCATATCCCTTGATGTTTTTAATATGTAGAAATCTATCGACTTCAGTCTTGAACATGCTCAACTTCTGAGTCTCCTCTGCCCTCTGGGACAGAGAATTCTAAAAATTCAGCACCCTCTGAGTGAAGAAATTCCTCCTCATCTCAGTCCTAATTGGCCTGCACCTTATTCTGAGACTGTGTCCCCTGGTTCTGGACTCCCCAGCCAGGGGAAACATCCTTCCTGCTTCAACCCTGTCGAGCCCTGTAAGAATTTTGTTATATGGCTTGCTAGAACACTGGTCCCAGCACGGTTCAGGTGAAGTCCATCCCAAAGGTACAGCCTCTACTTTCCGCAGTACTGGTGTCAGTGCCCCACGGACCAGAACCCACTTCTCCCACACCAGTCTTTGAGCCAAGCATTCATCTCTATAATCTTATTTACCCTGTGCCAATTTGCAACTGGCTCAGGTAATAATGCAGAGATTATTACCTTTGACATTCTGCTTTTTAATTTAGTGCCTAGCTCCTCATGCTCCCTAAGCAGAACCTCTTTCCTAGTCCTATCTATATCATTGGTACCCACGTCAACCATGACCACTGGATCCTTCCCCTTCCACTGCAGGTTCCTCTCCAGCCCTGAGCAGATATCCCAAACCCTACCACTGGGCATGCAATACAGCCTTCTGGACTATCACTCTCAGCTGCAGAGAACAGTGTCTATAGCCCTGACTATACTGTCCCCTACTACCACTACATTCCTCTTAACTCTCCCCCACTTGAATAGCTTCCTGTGCCATCGTTCCATGGTCAGTCTGCTCATCCACACTGTAGCCCTCGCTCTTGTCCATACAAGAAGCAAGAGCCTTGAACTTGTTGCTCAATTGCAAGGGCTGAGGCTACTCCACTCCCACCTTCGCGATCCCCTTACCTGCCTGCCTCACAGTTGTACCCTCCAGTCCCTGACCACTGCCCAAATCAGATGACCCTATCCTAAGGGATGTGACTGCCTTCTGGAACAAAGTGTCCAGGTAACTTTCACCCTCCTTGATGTATCACAATGTCTGCAACTTGGCCTTCAGCTCATCTACTCTGAGCCAAATCTCTTCAAGCCGCAGACTCTTACTACATACATGTTTGCCATAGATTTCCATGGTATCCAGGAGCTCCCACATAATGCAGCTGCAACTCATCACCTGTCCTGCCATCTTTATTGTGTTAAATAAATTAAATTTATTTTTCTTAATTAATTTATAGTTCCCTTCCTCACTGAAGTCCCTTACTCACCAAATTCCCCTCTTCACATTCTGTGCACTTAAGCAGCAATCAGTGCACTCAAGCAGCATTCAGAGACTGCTGAATTTATACACTCAGAAAAACAATGATACATCAGCTTTGCTAGAGCTCTGCTAGAGCTCAGAAACCAGTTTAAGCTAGCTACATAATTAATTGGCTACAGCTACTTTCAGAGAGCTTACATATCCCTGTTTAAAAGAGGAAGAAACTTTACTTATCTCTTAACTTAAACAATAATTTTAGTTAATTGCTAAATGTAAACAAAAAACTAGACTTTAGAGAGAGATTAACCCTTAAAATCCCATCACTTACCAAACTCCCTTGTTCACACTCTGTGCACTCAAGCAGCATCAGAGACCCCTGAATTTATACTTTCTTGAAAATAATGAGACAGCTTTGCTCGAGCTCAGAAACCAATTTAAGCTAGCTACCTAGAAACCAGTTTAAGCAGCTACCTAATTAACTAGCTGCAGCTACTCTTAGAGAGCTTGTACATCCCTGTTTAAAACTGGAAAAAACTTAACTTGCCTCTTAATTTAAACAGTAATTTTAGTTATCTGCTAAATGCTAAATCTGCTAGATTAACCCTCAAAATCTTGTCACTTGCCAAACTCCCTTCTTTACACTCGGTGCACTCAAGCAGCACGCAGGTCTATTTCTTGCATGATGTGTGGTCAAGAGAACTGCACGATGTGCTGTGGACTACTGAATGGATAGGAGATGCAGTCAAATGGACACTGTGCTTCTCAGAGCCATTATTTACCAGTTCAGCTTCCACTGTTCATTCCTCCTATCAAACTGAGCCATTTATCTTAATTTAGAGTTTAATTGCTGTATTGTGTCAAATGTATTAAGACAAAGTTACTGCATAAAGTGTCCACTGGTATGGCATTTATAATGAGATTTCTGGTGTTTACGACAGTAGAAGGGAAGACATTCATAACTAAGAATTTTTTAAAAGGTGGACAAACGAATAGAGAAATCATTTTCCAGAAGTTACAATACACTATCTTCAGATATTGTGTTGCTTTTTTAAACAATCAAGTGTAAAACCCTGTGAAGTTTATAAAGTTAACAGAACAGCACTAATCACATAGTTAATCTCATTCCTAAGAACAAATATTTTTGAAGAATATACTATTCACTGATGACATACAATAGTATAATTACTGAAGAAACAGATAAAATAGTTGCTTTAAAAAAATGTAATTACTGTAAATTACTCTGGTGTCAGAATCAAACTATGAGTAGGTTTTATTACTGATTAGAATGAATGCTGAGGTGATCTCATTGAAAAATAGAAGATTCTGAAGGGGCTTGAAAGGGTAAACATTGAGAGGTTGTTTCCCCTGGCTGGGGAATCTCGAATATGGGGACACAGCCTCAGGATAAGGGATTAATTATGAGATAAGGAGAAATGTCTTCACTCAAAGGGTTGTGAATCTTTGGACTTCTCTACCCTAGAGGGTTGAGGATGCTCCATCATTCTGTATATTCAAGACTGGGATAGATAGATTTTTGATCCCTCAAGGGATATGGGGAGCGGGCTAGAAAATGGAGTTGAAGTAGAAGATCAGTCATGATTGTATTGAACGGCAGACCAGGCACGAGAGGCCATATGAATACCACGATTAATTGTCAACACCAAAGGATTTGCCATATATACACTGAGACTGTTAGAAACATTTATGGAGCAGGGGACATGTAAAACTTTGCATCTTCTCTCCTTTACCGAGCAGTGAACATCATCTTCTGCTTAGTTGCTCTGTTTCAGACAACTAACTTTATGTCATTGCATGTCTTCGACAGTGGTTTTGGTCTTATTTGAGCAAAGGATGGATAGTGCCAACACATCCTGTACTTGCGACTAAATTGTGCAGTTTGAATGCTGGAAGTGGAAAATATTAAAAAATGCGTTCAAAAAATAAAATCCATGGCTGGAAAGGATATCAAAGTCTGCTTTTAATTTAAACCAATCCAAAAGAGTTCTCAGCACAGATTACCAAAGAATTACTGAAAATGAGCCTGTTCATACACCTGGATGGACAATATCAGATGACTTGCTCTAAACCTATTAATTCTGAGATTATTGTCATATGATCTTTATGTAAATGCCACAGCACCAGTAGATGGCAAAATCGAGCCATCATCCTTGGATTGTGTGTTTTGATCATATGGAAGAAAACACAATTTGCATATTACCAACATCACACCTTAAGAATGATAACACCTGAAATATAGACAAGTTGGCTCCAAACTAGCTATAATTTTTACACAAACTCCTTGATGCTTCATAAAATTGCATTAACCTGCCACCTCCTCCTAATAACCTAAAGAAAACTATGTATTAACCTTTATCCACAGAATACATTCTCATAATACAAAGATATTGATACTGACTTATGTATTGCTAAGCTATTCCTCCTATTATATTATACACTCTCCTACACTAGTTCACATAGGAGAGCGTGTGAGCCAATTTCTGGTGTGCTAGCAAGTGCAAAAAGCGAATGAAAACACTTAAATCCCTGGCATGCAAAATGTTCTTATTAGAGTTTCCACCTTGCTTGTCTGCCTTCATGATCCATCTGCCATTGTTGCCCTATATCACCTTAATATTATCTGAAAATGTTGGATTGTTTTGTAAGCTGCAATAAGTTGCAAAGTATTTGTACCTTCTGTTGTGATCAGAAATGTAAACATCTGAATGCCATTTTCAATCTGTTATGTGTTTACTCTGGGACTGTTCTTATTGCCATCTGTTCTCCATCATACCAAACCTCTGCTTAGTTTAACGATAACGAGCCATTGGTTCAAACCATGACCTTGGCTATATGCCACAAGCAATTCTCCTTCAGTAAATCAACTAGGAAACCCAACACTGGGCATTATTAGAGTCGCTGAAGCTCTCAGAACCACAATAATAGTTCTGAAAGCATACATAGTATCACTTATATATTGATAAAGCTGAAGTAAAGTGGATAGGTCATTCTCAAAGGGTGCACAGTTGACAAAATATTCAAAACATTAGGCAGTGCGTGAGTGGCAAAAAATGCCATTCTGGAGATGTTATGAAGCTGAGCAATGACCTGGAAAATGCTTGTACTGGCTGACCAGGGCTCTGGATGGGATTTGAAAAGGCTTGCAGAACAGAAGGTGAATGGAGTGTGGATGCAGTGGCTGACCCTTATTGACACAGGCAGCTTATAACTTGCAAGAATATGACATTCCAAATTTTTAGATTTAGATTTAGAGATACAGCACTGAAACAGGCCCTTCGGGCCACCGAGTTTGTGCTGACCATCAACCACCCATTTATACTAATCCTGCACTAATCCCATATTCCTACCACATCCTCACCTGTCCCTATATTCCCCTACCACCTACCTATACTAGTGGCAATTTATAATGGCCAATTCACCTATCAACCTGCAAGTCTTTTGGTTTGTGGGAGCAAACCAGAGCACCCGGAGGAAACCCACGCAGACACAGGGAGAACTTGCAAACTCCACACAGGCAGCACTCAGATTTGAACCCGGGTCGCTGGAGCTGTGAGGCTGCGGTGTTAACCACTGCGCCACTGCGCCACTTTTCATACAATTCACCTAACATCAGCTTATTACACCAAAACCTCTGAAAACTGTACGGTGTCAGATCCATCTAAAGCAAATGTTGAAAAACCTGAGAAATATCAGGCCTATGAGCATTGCACCACTGCTGTAAATAAATATCAATATTACTCAAGCAACAGCGATTTATTTTCTGTGTTGTTATTCACACCACTTTAATGGCACAAAAAATGTACACCCACGCGTTTATTAACAATACCCACTTCTAGAAGTTATATGCTGAACTGATTGATTTTTATGGACAAAGGACTGTAAACTATTCGAGAAGGCTACACAGAATGTGCACTTTTCAAACAAAATGTACATATATGATATGGAATTAAAAAATATACCACTCAGCAATGGTATAATGTCTCACCCAGTGGGTATTTGAGCACAGCCTACACATGAAGGAAAATAGAGAGGTCTTCGTTAAATAGAGTTTAACCTTACCTGTTGACCTCAGAACATAACTTCTTCAAAGAATTGCCCTGAGACTGCAGTTACTGTTTGACATTGATTACTTCCTTCTAGAGTAGTGCACACTCTCAGAACTCTGATCTGAATGTTATTGAAACAATGTGGACATTGCAGCACTTCAGGAGACTCGCCTCCCCGCGAGTGGCTCTCTAGCAGAGCAAGACTACACCTTCTTCTGGCAGGGCAGGGATCCTGAAGAACCAAGACAGCATGGAGTGGACTTCGCCATCAGAAACTCCTTGCTCAGCATGATAGAGCCTCCCTCAAATGGCTCGGAACGCATACTGTCCATCCGACTGCTCACCACCTCTGGTCCAGTACACCTACTCAGCATCTATGCTCCAACACTCTGCTCCCCACCTGAAGCTAAAGACCAGTTCTATGAACAACTCCATAACATCATTAGCAGCATCCCCAACACCGAACACCTATTCCTGCTGGGGGACTTTAATGCCAGGGTTGGGGCCGATCATGACTCATGGCCCTCCTGCCTTGGGCGCTATGGCGTTGGAAGGATGAATGAGAACGGGCAGAGACTGCTTGAGTTGTGTACCTATCAAAACCTCTGCATCACCAACTCGTTCTTTCACACTAAACCCTGTCACCAGGTTTCATGGAGGCACCCAAGATCACGTCGTTGGCACCAGCTAGACCTCATTGTTACAAGGCGAGCCGCCTTAAATAGTGTTCAAATCACACGCAGCTTCCATAGTGCGGACTGCGACACCGACCACTCCCTGGTGTGCAGCAAGGTTAGACTCAGACCAAAGAAGTTGCATCATTCCAAGCAGAAGGGCCACCCGCGCATCAACACGAGCAGAATTTCTCACCCACAGCTGTTAGAAAAATTTCTAAATTCACTTGTAACAGCCCTTCAAAACACTCCCACAGGGGATGCTGAGACCAAGTGGGCCCACATCAGAGACGCCATCTATGAGTCAGCTTTGACCACCTACGGCAAAAGTGCGAAGAGAAATGCAGACTGGTTTCAATCTCATAATGAAGAGCTGGAACCTGTCATAGCCGCTAAGCGCATTGCACTGTTGAACTACAAGAAAGCCCCCAGCGATTTAACATCCGCAGCACTTAAAGCAGCCAGAAGTACTGCACAAAGAACAGCTAGGCGTTGCGCAAACGACTACTGGCAACACCTATGCAGTCATATTCAGCTGGCCTCAGACACCGGAAACATCAGAGGAATGTATGATGGCATGAAGAGAGCTCTTGGGCCAACCATCAAGAAGATCGCCCCCCTCAAATCTAAATCGGGGGACATAATCACTGACCAACGCAAACAGATGGACCGCTGGGTTGAGCACTACCTAGAACTGTACTCCAGGGAGAATGCTGTCACTGAGACTGCCCTCAATGCAGCCCAGCCTCTACCAGTCATGGATGAGCTGGACATACAGCCAACCAAATCGGAACTCAGTGATGCCATTGATTCCCTAGCCAGCGGAAAAGCCCCTGGGAAGGACAGCATTACCCCTGAAATAATCAAGAGTGCCAAGCCTGCTATACTCTCAGCACTACATGAACTGCTATGCCTGTGCTGGGACGAGGGAGCAGTACCCCAGGACATGCGCGATGCCAACATCATCACCCTCTATAAAAACAAAGGTGACCGCGGTGACTGCAACAACTACCGTGGAATCTCCCTGCTCAGCATAGTGGGGGAAGTCTTTGCTCGAGTCGCTCTGAACAGGCTCCAGAAGCTGGCCGAGCGCGTCTACCCTGAGGCACAGTGTGGCTTTCGTGCAGAGAGATCGACCATTGACATGCTGTTCTCCCTTCGTCAGATACAGGAGAAATGCCGTGAACAACAGATGCCCCTCTACATTGCTTTCATTGATCTCACCAAAGCCTTTGACCTCGTCAGTAGACGTGGTCTCTTCAGACTACTAGAAAAGATCGGATGTCCACCAAAGCTACTAAGTATCATCACCTCATTCCATGACAATATGAAAGGCACAATTCAACATGGTGGCTCCTCATCAGAGCCCTTTCCTATCCTGAGTGGTGTGAAACAGGGCTGTGTTCTCGCACCCACACTTTTTGGGATTTTCTTCTCCCTGCTGCTTTCACATGCGTTCAAATCCTCTGAAGAAGGAATTTTCCTCCACACAAGATCAGGGGGCAGGTTGTTCAACCTTGCCCGTCTAAGAGCGAAGTCCAAAGTACGGAAAGTCCTCATCAGAGAACTCCTCTTTGCTGACGATGCTGCTTTAACATCTCACACTGAAGAGTGCCTGCAGAGTCTCATCGACAGGTTTGCGGCTGCCTGCAATGAATTTGGCCTAACCATCAGCCTCAAGAAAACAAACAACATGGGGCAAGATGTCAGAAATGCTCCATCCATCAATATTGGCGACCACGCTCTGGAAGTGGTTCAAGAGTTCACCTACCTAGGCTCAACTATCACCAGTAACCTGTCTCTAGATGTAGAAATCAACAAGCGCATGGGAAAGGCTTCCACTGCTGTGTCCAGACTGGCCAAGAGAGTGTGGGAAAATGGCGCACTGACACGGAACACAAAAGTCCGAGTGTATCAGGCCTGTGTCCTCAGTACCTTGCTCTACGGCAGCGAGGCCTGGACAACGTATGCCAGCCAAGAGCGACGTCTCAATTCATTCCATCTTCGCTGCCTTCGGAGAATACTTGGCATCAGGTGGCAGGACTATATCTCCAATACAGAAGTCCTTGAAGCGGCCAACACCCCCAGCTTATACACACTCCTGAGTCAGCAGCGCTTGTGATGGCTTGGCCATGTGAGCCGCATGGAAGATGGCAGGATCCCCAAAGACACATTGTACAGCGAGCTCGCCACTGGTATCAGACCCACCGGCCGTCCATGTCTCCGCTATAAAGACGTCTGCAAACGCGACATGAAATCGTGTGACATTGATCACAAGTCGTGGGAGTGAGTTGCCAGCATTCACCAGAGCTGGCGGGCAGCCATAAAGACAGGGCTAAATTGTGGCGAGTCGAAGAGACTTAGTAGTTGGCAGGAAAAAAGACAGAGGCGCAAGGGGAGAGCCAACTGTGCAACAGCCCCGCCAAACAAATTTCTCTGCAGCACCTGTGGAAGAGCCTGTCACTCCAGAATTGGCCTTTATAGCCACTCCAGGCGCTGCTTCACAAACCACTGACCACCTCCAGGCGCGTATCCATTGTCTCTCAAGATAAGGAGGCCCAAAAGAAAAAGAAGAGTAGTGCACACTCTCAGAACTCTGATCTGAATGTTATTGAAACTTCTAGTGTTAGAAACAGGCATATGGTACATATGAAACAAAAACAAGAAATGCTGGAATCACTCAGCAGGTCTGGCAGCATCTGTGGAAAGAGAAGCAGAGTTAACGTTTCGGGTCAGCGACCCTTCCTCGGAACTGACAAACATTAGAAAAGTCACAGATTATAAACAAGTGAGGTGGGGGTTGGGCAAGAGATAACAAAGGAGAAGGTGCAGATTGGACCAGGCCACATAGCTGACCAAAAGGTCACGGAGCAAAGGCAAACAATATGTTAATGGTGTGTTGAAAGACAAAGCATTAGTACAGATTAGGTGTGAATATACTGAATATTGAACAGCAGCAAGTGCACACCTGAAGAAAAACAACCTGAAAAAAACATATGGTACATATGTCTCCTTTCTTACATTAGAACTGTCACCATGATATGGCTGACCTTCCTGATCTCTTCTGAAAATGTTTAAGTTTAATAAGTTATTACGGAGTTTTACTGTAACCAATAAAAAGTGGTAGAGATAAGAGGTAACCTCCTTCAAGTGGGTTCACACCCAAGACAACGGTTGGAATTTTATGAGCCCACTGGTGTCAGGGGTTGTGGTGGGGATTCTGGAATATTCAAGTGGGAGAGGCCTGCCATGACCCCCGATGCCGGGAATGGCCTGCCACATTTTACTGACGACAGTGGGAGTACAGTGCGGCCCCCCTGCTGCACGGTGGTGGTATCCCACTTACATGAGGGGCTGAATTTTGTGTGCACGCCGCAAATTGCGGCGGCGCGCTCTAATCTTGGCGGTCTTCTGGCGCGAATGAACCGTTGCTGAGTCCCCGCAATATTTCGCATGTGGGCTCATTTAAATGGAAAAGGCAGAGCGGCTGCCCCCTGATGGCATGGAGGGAGCAGCTGCTCCGTCCCCGGCAATGGCGCCCGGAGCCATTTTTAAAGAGCTTCAAGCCCTTAGAAAAAATTTGAATTTTTAAACAGAACAAGCTTGTAAAATGTAAGTTACACATTACATAACATCTTCATTCCCCTTACCCACACCCCTAAGGAATAATCGAATCATTAATAGCCCATTCCCCCCCAAAAAAACTTTGATTCAGATCCTGACCTTTCCCCCCGACCTTTAATAACTTTAACCCTCAACCCCTTTCCACCATCCCCTCAACCAATCCAAAGAGTTTTCCCCACTCCCCCCACATCTCCCGACCTGAGAATTTCACTCCTTCCTCCTCCCTACCAGTGTCAGTCCTCAGAACACCAAATGGTGTTCTGAAGGGACGGGACGGCCGTCACTACCAGGTAGGTTGTTATATTTCAATTGTAATATGATTTGCATATTAAAATGAAGCCCCCACCACCGAGTGGTGGGGTGGGGGGAGCCGCAACGAGGCCTTGCCGCTGCTGGTAAATACGGCAGGGCCTTCTCGGCGTGGGAGGTCCTGGTGGGCCTCTTCTGGAAGATTTATCCGGGCCCCCCCCCGTTACGTTATCCAAAGTCGGAGGGCTCATAAAATTCAGCCCATGCTAATCAATACTTACGTTACCTGATTATGCATTCCACTGGTTGCCGATCCTCAGTTCCGCATTTTTCGCTGAACGGGCAGCTGCCACGTGCCATCACGTTTGCGAATGAGAGGAGCAGCAATCGGAGACAGTGCAGGCAAGACTCTGTACATTGGGATTTGCACTCTACATATTAGAAGGGAGGTGGGAGGGAGGATGTTCAGGCATCAAGGGAGATACTGCGTAGCCCCCCCTCCCCCGCGTAAACAGTGGCCGCTCTGCGCCATTGATTGTTTGTGTCTGTGAAGAATCAATGGCACTCCAGTCACCCTGTGCTTGGGAAAGGTGTCATAAACGGTAGGCGTGTAAAGCTTACCTGACTGGTGGGGCAATCAATGCAGCTGGTAGAATCTTAATGTGGTCATACTGTGTCACTCTTAGTGGGAGCTAAGACAGGCAGTGCCATGCCACATACATAGATGATTCATGAAAGCACCTAATATTCCTGTCAACAACAATGCCTGCACTGTTAGGAACCTCCGAAAAAGCAAAGGACACAGCTTTATATGGCACGTGTTGATCGGTTTGACTCATCCAACATGATCTGATCCGCTTCTCCTGAGGGTCCATGTGTGCTGCAGGCTGAACCAACAGGCAGGTGCAGACCACGTAGACGTTCCCAGTCGTGAGCAGCAGCACCCAAGGGGAGCTCACCACTATAGAATGCCGCACATCCACAGGTCCCACATAACATACCAGCGCATGTCAGAGCGCCAGTTTCAGAGGCGACTGCGGATGTTGAGAAGGATGGTGACACATCTCTGTGCCCTGCTCTACGATGACCTGCAGCCCATGGGATTCGGTGGACAAGTTATGCCTGTGGCCCTCATAGTGACAGCGGCTATTAATCTTTATGCCTATGTATCATTCCGGGGGCCCGCCGGAGACCTTTGTGAGCTCACACGTCAGCAGTGCACTGCTGCATCAGGGAGGTCACCAATGCCCTGTACCAGAGGGCCAGTGAGTATGTCCGCTTCAGGACGGACCCTGACAGCCAAGCCCAGAGGACAATCGGTTTCGGCACCATTGCTGGATAATCAAAGGTGTAAGGGGTCATAGACTGCACCCATATGGCCATCAGGGCTCCCTCCAGGCTACCAGCTGAAGACATTAGCATTAAGGGATCCCTCTCAATCCAGGAACATTTGGTATTTGATCTCCGGAGACGCTTCATGCAAATCTGTGCCCACTGCTCAGGCAGCTGCCATGATGCCTTCATCCTGTGCCAGTCCCAGCTGCTGTTGCTGTTCACTGAACTGGCTCATAGAGGGGTGGCTTCTTGGAGACAAGGGATACCTCTTGCAGACATGGCTCCTGAAACCAGTGAGAGACCCCACCACTTCTGCAGAGGGGAGATACAACACCAGCCGTGGAGCTACAAGAGCCACCATTGAGCAGACCATCAGCATGTGTAAAATGCGCACTCAACGCCTGAATGGATTGGGTGGTTTCCTGTAACAAGAGCAGCAAAGGGCAGCTTCTTCCTTTGCTGCTCGCTGTGCTCTGCACAACTACGCACCCAATAGAGGGCAGGCCTGGCATGATGAGGAGAGACATCAGCAGGATTCCTCCTCGGACTATGAGTACGCTGAGGACTTGCAACAGGAAAGGCGCATAGGCGGGCAGAAGGCACCCAGGCTCCGCTTGCGGGGTGGGCAGCGAGCTAGGGATGCATGGCAGTGGCTTATCAGACAAAGGCTCCCTGCTCCATAGGAACCGACATGAGCTCTGCAAGCCACACAGCACCCTCGTTTACCTGCTGTGCACCAGTCCATATCTGCAACATCTTTGTCTAAACCATTAGAGGCAGCAGCAGACTGAGCCATTGTCCATGTTACTGCATCCATGGAGACGCACATGAGTAATGGTGACATGGCAAAGATGGTATTGCATACATTGGCATTCCTGAAAGGCCAACGATGAAAAGGCCTGAGACCTTAGCGGAAAACGCTAGCACACATCATCCACACAGAAAAAAAGGACACACATGTTAGTGAAGAACATTTAGTGAAATACGTATTTACATTGCAGTGACACCCGTGCATTCCCATTTGTGTCAGTGTGTTCTTTTTACCTGCTTGTGAGTGCTCCTTCTCAGTGCAACCTCAGCTCTAGCAGCCTGACTGGAGGAAGGCTGCTGATCTGATTGCCCTTTGGCTGTGGATGGCTTCGGCGGTCGTCCTCTGCGCCTGGCTGGCTGGGGGGATCCTGCGTCATCGCAGAAGTTTCCTCAGCTGTCACGGTTGCTGGAGCTTGGCGGAGGGGTGGAGGGGCCAGTGTCCATATTGGGATCATCTTGAGGGGGAACCCCAGATTTGTCACACTGGCTCACCTCCTCCATTTCAGGGTTCCTTGTAACCCCTTCTTCTCCCGGGAAGGACCGGGGCAGGGACCTTCTCCATGCCCCTGGTCCCTCTCTTGCCTAGCCACTGCTGAATTGATGTCATGGCCGTGGCAAGGGATTGCAGGTCAAAGCGTATTAATTGATTCTGACTCACAAAGAGGGCCGCTGTCACCTCAATGGATGACGCCAGGCGCTCATATGCCTGGGACATGGCAGCTGTCATGGCATGGATGGACTCCCCCACCATCTGCTCAAGGCTGCGCATGGGCTGTGGCGTCGCCATCAGATGTTGCCAGGACTTCTGCATCAACTCCAGCATGCCCTGTACTGTTGACAACAGAGCTTCACCAGCAACCTGGGGCTCAACAAGGGCCTAGCCACTCACAGGCCTCCGAGTGTCAGGGGCCTTGGCTGTCTCAGTCAGCTGCTTAGACGCGTGTGCAGTGCTCTCACCAGCTTGCGACCCAGGTTTAAGGCCAAATGGATACCCACCAAGGTGGCTAGAACTGCGCTGGTGGAAGGTGCCCCTCTGTCACCATGCAGGCAAG
This sequence comes from Heterodontus francisci, assembly GCF_036365525.1. NCBI lineage: Eukaryota > Metazoa > Chordata > Chondrichthyes > Heterodontiformes > Heterodontidae > Heterodontus > Heterodontus francisci. Next base: position 42,415,182 of record NC_090382.1, read on the forward strand.
TTTTTCCTCCCTCTGACGATTCTCATTCTGCAGTCCAACTGCTGTTTAATTCAATCTTCTCTGTAGGTGCAGGTATAGTTGATGTGCTGGCTGCGCGAAATATCGTGGGGACTCAGCGCGACTGGGATGCCAAGATCAGAGCCCGCTGCCGCAATTTGCGGCGTGCTCATAAAGTTCTGGCCAACATTTCAAACTGTAATAAGAGCAGAAAATGCTGGAAATACTCAGCAGGTTTGGCAGCATTTGTGAAGAGAGAAACAGTGTTAACGTTTCAGGTCTGTGACTTTCATCAGAACTCTTTGCCAATGAGAAAAAGGATGAAATGAAACTGCGGACCAGGACAGCTTTGAGATTGATTGAGTTGCTGCTGATGAAGAGAGACGTTAAGGGCACGCACATGGCTTTGAGTGTGAATCTCAGGATTTGGCAAGACAGTGGGTTGAGGAATGCTGAATGTTTAGAAGATATTTGTAATTGTGCTGGATCTGAAACATAAAGAGTGGAATTTTAGTTGGAATCCACCTGGAATGAGTCAGAGCTGGACTGTTTCTAAGGAAGGAGGGGTGGCTGTGAAAGTGATTTTTTTTGTGGATACTTGATCAAAACACGAGAAGGGAAACAGAAAACAATGAAAATTAACAAGGTAGAAGAGACAAATGGAAATCCCATCGGAGAGTAGAGCAAAACTTCTTCAAGGTGGGCATTCCTGCAAGAGAAGTGGCAGTGAATCAAACACAAATACAAAAGCAAAATGCTGCTGATGCTGAAAATCTGCAATAAAAATAGAAAATACTCAGCAGGTCTGGCAGCACCTGTGGAGAGAGAAACAGAGTTAACGTTTCAAGTCTGTGAGCTTTCATCAGAACCAGTTTGGTTGTAGTTATATTGGGATTCTTGCTTCAAAGCAAATTGTGTCATCGTAATGGAAAGTGTAAAGTATAATTATTCTTTGTATCCCAGAATATGAAAACCTTTTGAATAAAATACTTTTTGTCCTTAAGGAGAGTGAATATGCAGTACAGTTGATTTTTGCAACAGAACGTTGTGTGTTGAGTGACAAAGATCCATTGTAAATTTGTACCATGTTGGATCAGAATCCCCTCCAACTGGGAAACTTTATGGACTGTAAAATTCAGACAAACAGACATGCTTTGACCCCATGTTTGCATTACATTACAAAAAGCCAAACTACAGCCAGCAGCACAGGCTGGGCAGAAAAGGGTTAATCTGGACATTCAGAAAAGACAGTGGCTCATCAAATGGAATTCAAACATTGACTGAGTGCTTTCAATGGAACAATGGTGCCAAAGGAAACGCCATCACCTACCATTGGCTAATCCAAATAAGAGATTGATTACCCTGCACAATAGTACAAGGGACATGCCATCAATATGATAATTAAGGCCAGCGTCATGGACTGGAATCTGGCCATTGTAACTGTGATTGATCCCTGTTGAGGAAAGAAATGATACATTCACACCTTCTAGCTATTTCAGAGCCAGGTGGTTACTGTATTGCCTCAAACAGCAGGAAGTTTTGTTTTAAATAACATGAGAGTTTAAAGATTTTGTCTGGGTTATTTCTGCCATTGAAGGACTGTATTGCTGCACCGATCAGATTGGTCTGAAGATTTGTTTGAGTTATTTCCTCCATGTTATTTCTCCCAGTATGAATTAATCATATTCATCTGGGCTAGGTGTGAAATTAAGGATGTTTACCTGCTGTGTGAACAATAGAACATGTCTTAGAAGTCCTGAGTCAGTTTATTATAAAAAGCACCTCAGGTCCAGGCCTACAATCAACATTGGTAATACCAGCCATGTGGGTGCTGTATGTTTTTCAGTCAAATCTTGAAGGGGTGTGTACTGGAGGGACTGCAGTCGGAGGAAGGGTCAAAGTTGGTCATATTGACTCAGGACCTACAATCAACATGGTGACGGACCGACCGTGTGGGTGATTGTAAGTGTTTTCAGCCAAATCATAGTGATCTTGTTCTGAGGGTTTTGGGACAAAAGCGTAGTGTTTTTGCTTGAAATTTGTAAGCTTGAGCCAAGTCGTAGTGACTTTGTTTTGGGTAACTGGGAACAGTGGTCAAATCGCTGAAAGGTTCAGCTGGGAATTGAGGTGTCAATTTTAAGTTACTGCAGGAGGTTTTGCACTGAAGACAGTTTTGGTTTATTTTTGTTTCAACTAACCATAAATGTGTCTGTATTAGGGAGATTATTGGATTCAATAAAACAACAATTCATGGTTAAGCCAAACCCTGTATTGTGTGCAATTTTGTTCTTTTAATTCCTAAAGTCCAAGAACTGTAGTAAGGGGGTACAGGAACAGAACCTCTTACAACAATTTGATTGTCCACATTTGGTAGTTTCTCAGATACAGACAGAATTGGACAACAGGATCAAATTCCACTATTGTGCAACATCTGTTTCATTTCAGTTCACTATGAATAACTTTACTGGTTACAATGACAGAACATTCCTGTGTATATATTATGGAAGCATGATGCTCCTGTATATATTGTTTAATACATATACATTGAAAAGTGTCTTTGTTAAGACTTTCACTTGATAAAATCTGCAGTGATTATCTCACAATTGTTAATCCTTCACTGAAGATGTCTTTGCATATCAGCCAGGTACAGTGCTGTGACTTTGGATGACTGTCATGATATAAGCAGAAGAGAAAACAATTAACACAAATGAAATATGGATTGTAAGATAATGAGTAGCGTCCTTTTTAAAAAAACAAATCACCAGAATTTCTAGATGTCATTACTGGCTGGTAACTGCTCCCAGGTATCCATTTTTTATATTCGTTCATGGGATGCAAGGCCAGCATTTAGTGCCTATCCCTAATCACCCTTGAGCAGGCGGTAGTGAACTGCCTTCCTGAACCACTGCAGTCTAGTGTTGTTCGGGAGAGAGTTCCAGAATTTGGCCACAGCAACAGTGAAGGAACAGTGATATATTTCCAAGCCAGGATGGTGTGTGACGTGGGGGGACCTTGCTGGTGGTGGTCACATGTGCCTGTTGCCCTTATTCTTCTAGGTGGTAGAGGTAGGGGTTTCCCACTGAGGCTGAACTACATCAATACCAGTACCTCATCAGCAAAAACAACAGCCATCCAGATAAAAATCATAATATAGAATATTAAAAGAGAGATTCCTGTCAGAGAACATCTGAATTATTTGACAAATATTGGTGTTGATTTTAATCTACAGGGGCAAGTCAGTGCTAAATAGTTAAGAACTGTTCCAATCCTGGCTGAAAGGTCAAGTAGTAATAGCACTCAATTCTCTAGTGTAAGATCATTTCCATTATTGTCAGCAACAGGTGCAGATTCAGATAGGTCTAAGGAGCAGACTAGCAGTGGGAGAGGAAAACTGCACCTGTCAAATTTAAAGTGTTATAGCCAATTAAAGGGGACTGTCACAACAGAGGGACACAACCTCTGAATGCCTTTAGAAAGCCTCCAAAGACATTTCAATCCATTAGAAGCCCATTCCCAGGCTTAGGGACAGGGAACTAATAAGAGATAAACACAAATGTCAAGAAAGGGAGTGCTAGGTGCAGGCATGAATGAGTTGCCTCTATTTTATGGCCACTTAAGTCACGAAGGAGAAGGTTGTTCACTGTGTCACTCTTTGGTACCATCCCATAGATGTGCATTGCATGATGCTTGCAAGGAGGTGCAGGCATATTTCAGGCCATAGCTGGCATTAGTGGTCCTGCATGTTGTTAACTGTACACTACATGGTAACCACTGTTGACTTGGTACAGCTCTGTATCTGGCTCCCTCCTGACACTGACTTCAATCCTGATCCCGAGAAGACAGGTCTCCACAGTCTTCACCGGTTAGGTGTAGCAGGGTCTGCAGAAAAACTTGGTGATATCTTGGTGGGTGCACCAATAAGGCAATGCTGCTGCTCATCATAATCATCCAAAGTACAACACAAGGTGGTAGCATTACTTCTGACAGCATAACAGTTATCCAGACATTCAGATATCGAGACACCATCATGTGTCTGCTTGCACAGCTGTCTTTGCGTGTAGTATTATGAGAGCGCTGCATTGTCAGAGACACCATCTTTCAGGTGAAATGTTAAAACAAGGCCCCTGTTCACGTCTACCAAAGTGACATAACTTTGTGTGGCTGCAAGTGGGAGGGCACAGAGGTTGTCTCAGGCAGACTAATCTGCTTCCGATCACCTCCATCTGTTTTCCTCTTCTTAATGCCAGTAATGGGACGGGGGAAAATAATAATTAGGACAACTGGCAAAAAGTTTCATAAGAAGATTCAGTGGGGGAAAAAAATAACAGAAATGGCTGAAAGACTCGTATATTGCCATTCAATGCTTCTTAAAAGATTTCCTGCCCCAGCTGTCCACCTTAGCAACCTTAGCCAGGTTTCCTGTGTGTAAAAGCAAAATAATGCAGATGCTGGAAATCTGAAATAAAAACAAGAAATGCTGGAAATACTCAGCAGGTCTGGCAGCATCTGTGGAGAGAGAAGCAGAGTTAACGTTTCAGGTCAGTGACCCTTCTTCAGAACTGACAAATTTTACAAATATAATAGGTTTTAAGCAAGTAAAGCAGGGGTGGGGCAAGAGATAACAAAAGAAAAAAAGAAATATGACAAGATCACAGAGAATAACTGACCAGAAGGTCATGGAGCAAAGGTAAATAGTATGTTAATGGTGTGGTGAAAGACAAAGCATTAGTGCAGAGAGGGTGTTAATTGACAGAAAAAAATCAACACACCCCCCCTGCTCTCATGCCCACATCTCTGTCCTGGGATTGCTGCAGTGTTCCAGTGAACATCAATGCAAGCTCGAGGAACAGCATCTCACTTACTGATTAGGCATGTTACAGCCTGCCGGACTGAATATTGAGTTCAATAATTTCAGAGCATGACAGCCCCCCTTGTTATTTTTATTTTTAGTTATTTTTTCTTTTTTCTTTTTTCTTTTTTATTAGTTTGTTTTATTTAGTTTGTTTCTACTGTGCCTACCCACTGCTCTTTTCATGTTTGTGCTTGGGGTCAGGGCTGTTCATTTTTCTGTCCATTAACACCCTCTCTGTACTAATGCTTTGTCTTTCAACACACCATTAACATACTGTTTGCTTTTGCTCCATGACCTTCTGGTCAGTTATTCTCTGTGACCTTGTCCTATCAACACCTTCTCTTTTGTTATCTCTTGCCCCACCCCTGCTTTACTTGCTTAAAACCTATTACATTTCTAATATTTGCCAGTTCTGAAGAAGGGTCACTGACCTGAAACGTTAACTCAGCTTCTCTCTCTACAGATGCTGCCAGACCTGCTGAGTATTTCCAGCATTTCTTGCTTTTATTTCCTGTGTATAAATTGGACTGGATGTCATTTGCACCCACATGCTGGGAAATTGTATGCAGGACTCCCCAGTCCATCTTCCATGTTGTAATGGAGCTCCTGCTTATGTTGGACTGGAGCTACCACCATCTGGTACAGATCCAACCAGAAACCTGGGCTCTAAATCAGCAGAAATCACATGAAACTGATTTCTGTCTAATTTTAGCCCAATGCTACCTCCCATCTGCACCCATGTTTGGTGTGTAACAGAAGTAAAATTCAGTCATGTTAAATGTGATACATTGAGGAGTTATTGTGAGTGACAGTTAAGCACATTTCTTTTTGCTCTCTTATGGTGACTAGAGAATTTATATGATGAACTGAAGAATGTCTAAATTGTGGTTGTCCATCATAATATTCCATTATATCACCTTGTGATACATCATTTTAGTGTATGATAGGCCTTCCATCAGAAAGCACACATTGCTATTAGTAAGCAGATTTGTGTCAAATAATTCAACACAAGGGCACCTGTAAATCTGTTGTGAGAGGTTACTGAAGTCTGATGGCTGTTAAAAGACATATTTGGTTCAGTTTATACTCAGGCTGTCATTTTCCTCCCTCCAACTGTCTCCTTCCCTTCTTTGGTAGGTGCTGAGTCTTGCTGAAGCTGAGTACAGTCCATCCTCTATTATGTTGCCAAAGTGGCCAGTCTTCAGCCTAGATAGTAAGTATTGAAAAGATGTTTGAGTGTGAAGGGCATTACAGCCAGTTTTTGCCTGATCTGCACAAATATGGGATTTAAGGTAATTGACAAAATTAAAGGAGAGATGTGGAGAATTTCTTATTCACAGTGAGGTGGAATGCTCAGGCTGAAAGGATGGTGGAAACAGATACAATAGTCTCTTTCAAAAGGGAATTGGATATAATGTTGAAAATTAAAATTTACAGAGCTCAGATATCTATTGAAAAACCAAGGGGGAGGGGTGAATTTCCAGGGTGGAGAGAAAGCAGGTGGGAGAGCTTAACTTTAACAGAATATCTGTGGAAAGTACAGAAAAATAGCACAGTTCTTTCATTGAAGTTATGGCGGAAAAAGGGAGAACCACTGCAAACAGTTGTACCATGGTCTCTCGCCATATTTAAATACCTCTTGACTGATTCTAGAATTTTTCCCTCCACTATCCTACCTGGAAGGCCATTTCAGCTACTAATCACTCTTCCCGTGACAAAGTACTTCCTGAAAACAATCATGAACATGTCTTTTGCTAATTTCTTTCAATGTTCCCTTGTTTTTAAGTTGTGATTTAATTTGATTTCATGCTCCAGATTAGCCTTCTCCATTCCACTTAGTAATTTGTATGTCTTTTAGAATCCCAGATGGTTTGTGCTGCACTTATACCTTCATTGTCCATTATGGGAGAAGAGTGTCAAGCAAGTAGTCTATAATAAAAACAAGAAATGCTGGAACCACTTAGCAGGTCTGGCAGCATCTGTGGAAAGAGAAGCAACTCTGCTTCTCTTTCCACAGATGCTGCCAGACCTGCTGAGTGGTTCCAGCATTTCTTGTTTTTATTTCAGATTTCCAGCATCTGCAGTATTTTGCCTTGAATTAAGTAGTCTATAATGTTTGTCTCTCATCTGGACAATTGCTGGATTTGGTGTACGAGAAAAAGGAATAGCAGCAAGCAAGGCAAATTAATAGTACCAAGTGATATCCAACCATCTAGAGTCTTGAACAAAGCAGCCAGCAGTAGTTTGTGGCTACAAATAAGATCTTGCTAGAAAAATATCAATGGCAGGCTAAACATATTTAACAGATAGAGAAAATTACAAGCCTGTTTTCACGTGACTGAATATGTACAGCTCTATTAACATTCAAGAAACTTGACACGGACCAGGAAAAAGCACCCATCCACTTAAACATCCTCTCTCTTGTACCGTCGTTGCATTGTGAACTATCTGTAAAATGCACTGGAACACGTTACCAAGACTTCTTCAGCAGCACCTTCCAGTAAATGCCAGCCTTGCCAGCAATGCCCACATTCTGAAAATGAATTTTCAAGAATCAGGGACCAACAGGAGACTTCTGCAGGATTTAGTGTTACGGTGGACCACACAATGGCAATGAGCCTCTGAACAAAGTGGCAGTTTCTGGTTGCTTGCATCCTGTGCTTGACCCCAGACTAAATTGATACTGTGTTAGTATCAATCGATAACTCAGGGCTGGAAGATAAACCTCTGTGCCCTGGGTACTGTAACCTTGGGGATCGGCATTAAATGAACTTAAAATTGTGTGCGGTGGAACAGAAAATCCGGAGCGGAACCCCGTAGGCGGTCATGTGTCACCTTTGGCATGTTTCCGGCAGTTCCTGCAGCCATACTGGTGCCAAACGTCGTGTCCTGCACTCCTTTGGACCCCACCAGAAAGGCCGAGAGGGGGGTTTTGACGACTGGGCAACTCTCAACCTCCATAAATTTGCCCAGGCATGCGCCATGGAGAGGTCACTCCATAGTTGCCTCACAGCGACTGAAACAACACAGAAGGCAGCAGTTACGGGTTATAAGTCCTTCTCTGCAGCACCTGTGGAAGAGCCTGTCACTCCAGAATTGGCCTTTATAGCCACTCCAGGCGCTGCTTCACAAACCACTGACCACCTCCAGGCGCGTATCCATTGTCTCTCGAGATAAGGAGGCCCAAAAGAAAGAAAGTGTTACTTTGATTTCCTACATTTTATTGTCCTTTTATCACCAAAAGTCCTCAGGCATTTTGAAACTGGCCTAAAACAAAAATTCACAGTTCTTTAAACTGTGTCACATGGTTACTCCATTGCAGAATTATGCAGAGATTGATGCAGGAAGTGGAAACTCTAAACATCTAATATTTGGTGAAAAGAATCATTATCTGCCACAAAATTTAGCAAAACTATGGAACATTTCTAAATTACATCACATACACAGCAACCCCAACTGAAAGACAAATATTTCACACAGACTAGTTCTATTTTTTTTAAATCAGTTAAATATCCACGTAGGGTGTGGCATAAGTTAGAATAAATGTGGAAGAGGATGCCAAGGATGGAACCTTGGCTTACACTGGAGGTAACTATGTGGGGCAGAAGGAGAAACCATTACTGGACATATGTCCACTATGTTGGGACAGGTCGGAGTGGAACAAAATTAAAGCAACGTATCTGAGGTGAGCCACAGGTGAATAAACTGGTTGGATGTGTCAAAAACTACCGATTGATTGAGGAGCAATAATATACTATGGTCAGTCACAGAGGATGTCATTAGTGGCTTTAGGTAGGGTGGTCTCAGTGCTGTAGGAAGAGCAGAATCTGGATTGAAGGGATTTGAAAAGAGACTTTCAGGCAAGATAAGCACAGAGCTGGATGGTACTGATGCTGAGAAGTAAATAAAGGTAAGATACGGAATGGGAATTGGAGAAAATAGAAGGTAGGTTTTTTGAGGTGTAAGGGAGGTGAATGATACTGTTTAAAGTTATAGTCGGCACTGGGGCAAGGAGATATAGTCAATGGGTCTCATAGATGAGAAGAGCCTTGCAAGAGTTGATGGGAGAGAAAATGGGGAAAAGGTTTCAGAATGATATGGGACTGAGATGGAGAAAGAATAGGGGAACAGCTGAATAGAAAGTCTTGCTCTTTGAGACAGAGTTCCTCATATGTGGCATTGGAAGTGAGGATGGAGGAGGCAGTTGGTAATTCAAAAGAAGAGTCTGGGAAGGTTCTTACCCAGTAGAATGATCTTGGAGTAAGAGGAGGAGATATTGTATTGCTTGAAATAAAAACAGAAAGTACTGGAAATACTCAGCAGGTCTGGCAGTATCATGGAGAGATAAACAGAGCTAACGTTTCAGGTCAGTGCCCTTCCATCAGAACTAGCAACGGTAGAAATGTAATAGGTTTTGAGCAAGTGGAATGGGGGAGGGGGAAGAAGAACAAAAGGGAAGGTGTGTGATGGGCAGAGAACAGGCGAGATTAAATGACAGAGATGTCACGGATCAAATTGCAAAGGATATGGAAATAGTTATCGTAAAAGAGAAAGCATTAGTCCAAAGAGAGTGTTAATGGCAGAGTAATGAACAGCTCTGTCTGAAAGCAAAAGAATGAAAAACAAGTTCAAGACAGGCACATGGCTAAAAAAAAATACAAATAAAAACAATTTTAAAAAACTGGCAGTCATGCTCTGAATTCGTTAAACCCAATGTTAAGTCCAGAAGGCTGTAGAGTGCCTAATAGGAAGATGAGATTCTGTTCCTTGAGCTTGTGTTGAGCTTCACTGCAACACTGCAGCAGGCCGAGGACAGAAATGTGGGCATGAGTGCGGGGTGGTGAATTAAAATGGCAAACAACCGGAAGCTGGGGGTCATGCTTGTGGACTGAGTGGAGGTGTTCCACAAAGCGGTCACCCAATCTATGTTTGGTCTCCCCAGTGTAGAGATGACCACATTGTGAGCAGCGAATACAGTGTACTAAATTGGGAAAAGTACAAGTCTGAAATTCTGCCCTCATCCCTTCTCCTTCCTTCCAGAACTGCAGCAGGATTCCCCTTGTCCTCACTTTCCACCCCATCAGCCTCCACATCCAAAGGATCATCCTTCGCCATTTCTGCCACCTCTAGTGTGATGCCACCACCAAACATATCTTCCCCTCCCCTTTCAGCATTCTGAAGGGACTATTCCCTCCGCAACACCCTGGTCCACTCCTCCATCACCCCGACACCTCGTCCTCTTCCCTCAGCACCTTCCAAAGCAATCGCAGGAGGTATAATACTCTCCTCCCCATCCAACGCCCAAAACATACCTTCCAGGTGAAGCAACGATTTACTTGTATTTCTTTCAATTGAGTATACTGTATTTTCTGCTCACAATGTGATCGCCTCTCCACTGGGGAGACCAAACGCAGATTCAGTGACCGCTTTGCGGAACACCTCCACTCAGTCCGCAAGCGTGACCCCGAGCTTCTGGCTGTATGTCATTTTAATTCAGCATCCTGCTCTCACAGCCTCATTTCTGTCCTTGGCCTATTGTGATGTTCCAGTGAAGCTCAATGCAAGCTCAAGAAACAGCACTTCATCTTCCGATTGGGATCTCTACAGCCTTCTAGACTCAACATTGAGTTCAACAAATTCAGAGAATGAATGTCTATTTTTATTTATTTATGTATTTTTTTTTTAACCGTGTGCCTGTCTTGTTTTTCATGTTTTTGCTTTCGGACAGAGCTGTTCAGTATTCTGCTATTAACACTCTCTCTGGACTAATGCTTTGTATTTTACTACAATTATTTCCACTCCCTTTGCTTTTCATTGCGTGACATCTCTGTCACACACCTTCCCTTTTGTTCTTCAATTTAATTAATGCCCACTTGAGGGCCTCAATCTGCCGCCATTGGAATTAGCCCAGCTGTAGGCTGGCCTGTCGCCGCATGGGGAGCACGCCAACGCTTAAGAGCAGGCCCAGGCCTTTCCACCCCGGACTTAATTTGGGTGGAGACGGGAAGGTGGCGGTGTCCCCCCCACCACCATCCTGCCTGATTATATGCTCTCCCTGCCTCCAAACCTGCCATGTGGGACAGCATAAAATTTCGCCCAATGAGTTAAAGCTTTCAGTTTGTTCAACAGGGATGCTTTGTGAAGGATGGGAAGCTGAAGGAATAGCTAAGTCACTCATCCATGTTTTAAGAGTCTGGGACCGTGTTGTTTGGCCACTGTTTATTGTAATAAAGCGATTAAAGTGCTTGGGTGGACCATGTAACCATGGTAAAGGAATCATTTGGAAAGTTTGATGAACATGAGTGTATCTTCTTGGTTACATGTTATCTAAAGTCTGCATTGTGTGTCTTTTAATATATTGTAGTTTACTGTTAGTATGCATGGAATGTAGAGATCAAAGTAGGATTGGTGTAAGTGTTTAGAGCAAACCATTATTTGCTATGGTCAGGCTGGAATGGTAAAGCTTGATACCTGAGTTCTTACAGTGAATTGTGAATTCAATAATAATGAATCATATAATCAAATGGAATTATATTGTTTGATTTTACTGAATTATCCTGTTGGATTGTGTAACATGAACTCGTTAAAGACAAAGATCTAATTTTGCAGTTGTAGTTGTTACAACTGATCTCTGTGCATAAAGTATCAAAAGAAAATGGAACCGGAAAGCAGTCCCAACATATTGGTGACCCCGACATGATGCTTCAGATGTGATGTTTCTGACGTGATCCATTTTTGGCGTTTGTTAAGTCAGACGTGATAGCTTTTTTTGGAGATCGTTGAGTCACAGTTGGTTCGTGGAAGGGTTTTCCAGGCATCAGTTCGAGGGCTGAGTATTCTTTTCAGGGTAGTGACCTAAAGGGGATCTCCAGTTAACTATGGGAGGAATATTCTAGACAAAGCCCTGTCATTTCTTAATAAATGAGGGGCCTTATGAGATCGTGAAGGAAACAATGACAGGAGGATGGAGAAGGACACGGAAGGTCTTAGTGAAGAGTTTCTGACTAAAAAGGAGTTGGAGTCCAAAAGTGAAAAGAAGAAGATATTAGTGTTACAGTGTCTAATGTTGGGAATTTAGAAGTTAGGATAACAGATTGAGGCCAGAAGTGAAGAAGTTGCAGAACTTATAGAGTGGGTAGTGGAAGTTGAGTAAAGGATAGAAAATTGGAGATATCGGGCACTTGGAGCAGCCAAGATTATTCTGATATTGGAATGGCATCTTGCAAATGAACGGAACAGGAATCACAATTGAGAGAAAGGATTATCTAAACTGCAGCATGCAAGCTGGTGGAGAACTGGGCAGACATAACAGTGAGAGGGTCCCCTACCAGCCTGCATCCTGTGAAGGAGATGGAGGTGCAGCATGTGGCAGTATTAGCTTGCCCAGTGGAGACAGAAATTGATGAAGCCTGGTGGTGTTTGGAGGATCCCCCAGCTCCAGTTTGGCAATTTGGATTCATAACACATTAGAGCTCATAGGGGCGGCACAGTGGCGCAGTGATTAGCACCGCAGCCTCACAGCTCCAGGAACCCGGGTTCGATTCTGGGTACTGCCTGTGCGGAGTTTGCAAGTTCTCCCTGTGTCTGCGTGGGTTTCCTCCGGGTGCTCCGGTTTCCTCCCACATGCCAAAGACTTGCAGGTTGATAGGTTAATTGGCCATTATAAATTGCCCCTAGTATAGGTAGGTGGTAGGGAAATATATAGGGACAGGTGGGGATGTGGTAGGAATATGGGATTAGTGTAGGATTAGTATAAATGGGTGGTTGATGGTCGGCACAGACTCGGTGGGCCGAAGGGTCTGTTTCAGTGCTGTATCTCTAAACTAAACTAAAAGAGCGATCAATATTTCTAAGTATGAGATTTGGATGTGATTGTTGAAAATCAACATGGACATGGGACATGGAGTGAGGTCACCGTTCCCTTCCGCACCCATTTTATCTTCTCTGATGTCGGAAACCCAAGCCTGCATGGTTTTAATGGCAACATTAGGTACGGCTCCTCAGATACTTGTACCCCACAACAGGACTCTCGACCTTCTGGTAAGTGGGAGAGGCACATTCGGGCAAATAAGGAAAGAACCTGACAGTGAATTTTTCATTCCCTAGGGAGGTTGTGAAGGTAACACTACCATTAGTTGTTTTGGGGATTCCAGGTATGAGCGGGGAGAGTAAAGTTAGAGGACATGAGAGGAAGAAAAGAGATTGCGCAGATGTCATGGAGTTACAGCACTTAAATGTTGTAAAAGAGTTGCATAAAAAAAATTTGGGTTAGAGAAAACAGTTAAGAGTTAAAGAAAAAAGTTAAAAAGACCCACAGCAAACATTAAACTGCTCTGAGAAAGGTTGAGGTGGAATGTTTCATTTTGAAGGAAAAGGCAACTGGATTTTGTTTTCAGTTTCTGTACATGTAAGTGTAGGGAAGCTTCCTGGTCTGCAAATGAAAGACTGCCTGAAAGGAGTCTGTGTAATGTTTGTTTTCAGTGTGAGCATCAGTTAATGTTCTGTTTAACCCATTGTAGTTACTGGCGTGTGCTGTTTTAAGTTTGTTGATTTTTTTGTCCTATGTATGCATATACGTGTATTGTTTTTCAGAAACTTGAGTCATGTTTTTGGTTTTGAACTGGTTGAAAGTGTGTTCCTTGGGCTCGAGACCTGGGAATATGATATAAGATTTGGCAATTTGAATTCATAACCCATTAGAGTGATCAATATTTCTAAGTTGCATGGAAGTATGAGATTTGGATGTGATTGTTGAGTGTATTCATTTCAATTTAAGATTGTGAACTCAGAGTCGGGAGTAATTTGGATTTCATTTTAAGTTAAAGAAGCTGGAATGTTGAAGCTTTTATTTCACTGTGAAAGCTTTTTGTTCAGTTTTATTCCATTTTTATAGTAATTTGGAAAGCCACCTGAAGAAAGGAAAGAAAAAAGATTTACTTCTTTTGTAAGCATATTGTTGTGGCTTCACCTTCTTTCCCAAGATGTGCTGTATTTTTAAAATATTGGTTTGAATTAAATTGGAACGATTGAGGTTGATTAACCTGTTAAATTCTGAAACCCAACTGTCATTGCGGCCATGGTGAAATTCTGGTTATTGTAAATTATATGACAATCATTACTTCCGGATAAAAGATGGATGCATAGATAATTGATATTTTGAATTTGACCAGTTTCAAGGACCTAGAGATTTGAGGTGAATCTGATTGTTTAATCATCTTTGCGGTCCCAGAATGTGTGACCAAAAAAGAAGAAAAAAGGGGGTTCTGTTGCTGTGTATAGAATAATGATCTGTTGACATCTTGTAGTTGGATTGTAACACAGAATTGTTTCATAAAGTATTTAAAGTTTTACGTTTACATTAAGTTGCAAGAAGCTGATATTGATTGATGTCTGGGTTTGTCTTCTTTTGAGATGCAGAGAAGTTATCTCCACAAGCAGCTGCATGTTTTTGTGCTTTCTATTATCAGATTAGTTCTGTTTTTACTTCACCAAGCAACAACTTTTATTTTGAAAATTTATCTGAAGTTTAATGGGATATTATTTTGGGGTCCATAGGTGTCAGCATAGGTGTACTAAATTCAATGGAGATTGATTTGAGGTTTTGTTGGAAGCTTGTACTTGTGTCCTTTTCATTGTTTTGTTGTTATTAATGATCAGGTACAGATATACATACATCTGGAAGTTGCATCTTATTGTTCTAATCAATCACTTCTAATTGCAGAGTGTGGCAGTTTACAGTTCTGTCAGCACAAAGTGATTACAGGCCAACATACTTTAAAATGACTTCCTGAGAATCTGAGTTTGAGGCAACCCTACTTTGAATTGAATTGTGTTGCTATTTGGGGGAAGGAGATGTGGAAATGGAATGTAAGGTTTCAGTAGCTTCAGTGTTTGAATCAAGCAATTGTTATGGACACTAACCATCACACGGCTGAAATTGAAAACGTTTGTGCAATGTTGGATCAGATTGCACATGTGAACTGGTGGGAGTCATTATTCGGATGAAACCCGACAGCAACCGGTGTGATAAATGGGATGATACACCCAGTTCTTATCCTGGTGTTGTTTCATAAATTAGCAATAATTTATTATGGATGGCGTGTTTGAAAACAGGGCCTACAACTGGACAATGCCTTTGAGCTGGCTAAAATGACCGTACAAATGTTACCCAGATAACACCTGGCAGAAAGAACGAAGAGAAGAAGCCAGGAGTGTGGGAATGTGGGATCACACTACCCATGTGTTTCAATTTAGTGCAGTGGCTCAATTAAATAGCCGAGCAATCCGTTCGCCCCACCCCCCAGTCACATGGAGGGGGCGGACTGTCCGATGCTGGCAATGCCGTCAGCTGCCTGTGCACAGGCGCTGGCACCATTTTTAAAGGGCAGGCAGCCCTGTCGGTCAATTTGAATTTTTAAAGTGATATCCCCCCCAAAAAAATCTACCAAACAAAACTGTAACACCCCTTTCCCACCCCCATAACAATTACATTAACTATTTGCCTTTTCCCCCCCAAAACACTTACCTTTGAAGTCTGGCCTTCTCCGCCCAGACTGTACAAAGTTTAAAGTTCACCCCTTCCTATCATCCCTACACTCATTATGTTTATTTGATCCCATTTCACTCCCTCTCCCCACACTAAAAATCTTAACTCCCGCCCCCTCCCCATCAGTGTCACGCTGGCTTTCCCCAGACGGGGAAGTGAAGGCACGGGAGTGCTGGCTGCCGCACTGAAGATTGCAGCAGGCCCGGAAGATTGGAGGTGAGTGCATTTAAATTTAGTCATTTGATTGATTTACATATTGAAATTCAGATCCCGTTGCCCAGCGGCGGGGGGGGTGCCCCCACGGAGCCTTGCTGCCTCTGGAAGGATCAGGCCAGGCCCTCCTGGTGCCGGGCTCTGTGGCGAGCCTCTGCCGGAACCGTCTTCTGCCCCCACCTCCCCCGCACCCCAGCAGCCACGGAGCCCAACGTCGGGGGCCTGGTAAAATCCAGCCCGTTGTTTGATCACTGTTTATAGTAATAAAGTGATTAAAGTGCTTGGAAGGACCATGAAACCATGGTAACAGAATCATTGGTGGCACAGTGGCGCAGTGGTTAGCACCGCAGCCTCACAGCTCCAGCGACCCGGGTTCAATTCCGGGTACTGCCTGTGTGGAGTTTGCAAGTTCTCCCTGTGTCTGCGTGGGTTTCCTCCGGGTGCTCCGGTTTCCTCCCAAATGCCAAAGACTTGCAGGTTGATAGGTAAATTGGCCATTAGAAATTGCCCCTAGTATTGGTAGGTGGTATGGAAATATATAGGGATAGGTGGGGATGTGATAGGAATATGGGATTAGTGTAGGATTAGTGTAAACGGGTGGTTGATGGTCGGCACAGACTCGGTGGGCCGAAGGGCCTGTTTCAGTGCTGTATCTCTAAACTAAACTAAACTAATTGGGAGAGATTGATGAACATGAGTGTATCTTCTTGGCTCCATGTTTTCTGAAGTCTGCATTGTGTATCTTTAAATGTATTATGGTTCAGTGTTAATATGCATGGATGTAAAGATCAAAGGTAGGATTGATATGAGTGTTTAGTGCACTGTTTGCTGTGGTTAGGTTGGAACAGTAAATCGTGGTACCTGAGTTCTTAGTGAATTGTGAATTCAATAATAAAAAATCATATAATCAAATGGAATTATATTGTTTGATTTGATTGAGCACTGCTATTGGATTGTGTAACATGAGCTTGTTAAAGACAAAGATTTGATTCTGCGATTGTTACAACTGATGTCTGTGTTTAAAGTAACAAAAGAAAATATAACAGGAAACCAGTCCCAACCCACACAGGACTACATGCATGCTAAATAGTGGAAGCAGCATGTTACAGAAAGAGCTAAGCAATCCCCATAACCAACGGATCAGATCAAAGCTCTGCACCCCTGCCACATCTAGTGTGAATGGGTGAACAATTAAATGATTAATGGGAGGAGGAGGTTCTAGAAACATCCCCATCCTCAATGAGAGGATAGCCCAGCATGTGAGTGCAAAAGATAAGACTGAAACATTTGCAATCATCTTCAGATATGCCAGTCATCTGCCAATTTGATTCATTCCACATAATAGCAAGAAACGGATGAGGGCACTGGATACGGCAAAGACCATGGCCCTGATAACATCCTGGCTGATGTGTTAAAGACTTGTGCTCCATTTCTAGCCATGCTTCTAGTCAAGCTTTTCCAGTACAGCTATAACACTGGCATCTACCCCACAAAGTGGAAAATTGTTCAGGCATGTGGGACAAATCCAATCGGGCCAGTTACCGTCCCATCAGCCTACTCTCAATCATCAGAAAAGAAATGGACAGTGTCATCGAGTGTACCATCAAGCAGCACCTAATCACCAATAACCTGCTAATGAATGCCCAGGTTCACTCAGCTCCAGACCTCATTACAGCCTGGGCCAAACATGGACAAAGGAGCTGAATTCCAGAAATGAGATGAGAGTGACTGCCCTTGACATCAAGGTTACATTTGACCAAGTGTGGCACCAAGGAGCCCGAGTAAAATTGAACTCAATGGGGATTAGGGGGAAACTCTGGCTGGAGTCATATTTAGCCTGTAACAAAGGAAGATGGTTGTGGTTGTTGGAGGCCAATCATCTCAGCCCCAGGGCATCGCTGCAGGAGTTCCTCAGGGCAGTATCCTTGCTCCAACCATCTTTGGCTTCTTTATCAAAGACCCTCCCTCCATCATAAGGTCAGAAGGGAAGATATTCACTGATGATTGCACAGTATTCAGCACCATTCGCAATTCCTCAGATAATGAAGCAGTCTGTTCTTGCATACAGTAAGGCCTGAACAACATTCAGGCTTGGGTTGACAAGTGGCAAGAAACTTTTGTGCCACACAAGTGTCAGGCAGTGACCATCTCCAACAAGAAATAATCTAGCCATCTCCTCTTGATGATCAATGGCATTACCATCATCGAATCCTCCACCATCAACCATTGACCAGAAACTTAACTGGACCAGCCAGAGCAGGTCAGAGGCTGGGAATTCTCCAGCAAGTAACCCACCTCCAGATTCCAAAAAGCCTTTCCACCACCTACAAGGCACAAGTCAGGAGTGTGAGGGAATGCTCTCCACTTGCTTGAAGGAGTGTAGCTCTAACAACACTCAAGATGCTCAGCACCATCCAGGCCAGAGGAGTTGACTTGATTGGCACCCCATGCACAACCTTAAACATTCACTCCCATCCCCACTGGTACACTGTGGCTGTGATGTGTACCATCACCATCCTGACTTGGAAATATATCGCCATTTCTTCATCGTCACCAGATCGAAATCCTGCAACTCCCTCCCTAACAGCATTTCAGTTTTACCTTCACCACATGGACTGCAGTGGTTCAAGAAGGATCCACCACCTTCTCAAGAGCGATTAGGGGTGTGCAATAATTGCCAGCAACACCCACATCCCACAAAAGTATAAGAAAAAACTCACAATGACAGGAAGTAAAGCTAATTTTGTAGGATTATTACTGAAATGCATCAACAGTTTAAAAAGTTTAAACCTATTATAAGTAGTTGCATAAACACTGACCTGTATGGCGTGGAGATGTGTATACTATGTATTTTTCTCTACTTTTATCCCTGCATTTTCCTTAAGGGATGAAAATGGCTGTCAGCAAAAAATGGGGTGAAATTCTGGCAGAACCAGGTATACCTCAAATTCTGGACATAAGTGTCCAATTCAAACCCCTCTTCATCTTGATTTTGGCAGGAATTTCAAAGTTTTAATTTCCAGTTTGTATGTCACAGGGAACATGTTAGGCCATAAATTGCTGGGAAGTCATTAGAATGACGCATTAATGCTGCACGCTATTAGTAGTTCATTTAAAAAAAAGCAGAGACCATGCAGGAGGTGGGCAGTCAAAATCATGGTTGTTAGTTAGCCCCAGTGATCCTACTTCTTTCCCGCCATGCCTCCATATTAACTGATGCTTTTGAGCAGGTGAGCAGGGCACTCACAGGAAGGAAACGAGGTCCTGTTTTAAATTTGTAAATTGGATCCAATGATGTCATCAGGATCCAATATGCAATTTCAACCAGAGACCTGAGCTGAGGGGTGGGGCAGTGTTGGCATCCACATCAATCAAAATATTCTTTAAGCTGGATCCTGGGCCAGAAAAGGTTCAGAGAGTAAGTTTAAATAATTTTTCAGGTTTTTTTGTGCGTTAGGAAGAGCAGATGTACTTCTCGGGACCTCACAAGGAATCCTTTAGCTTCCCTTCCGCCAGGCTACACACTTCCCCCTGAATCTGTTAACATAAGAACATAAGAAATAAGGGCAGGTACAGGCCATTCATCCTTTCAATATGATCATGGCTGATCTTCTACCTCAACTGCACTATTCCCATATCCGTTATCCACTATTGATCTCTGTCTTGAATCTACTCAATGACGGATCATCTACAACCCACTGGGGTACAGAATTCCAATGATCCACCATCGTTTGAGTGAAGGAATATATCCTCACCTCAGTCCTAACTGGGTCATTATTCTGACACTGTAATCCTGAGATCTAGACTTCACAGCCAACAGAAATATCCTGCTAGCATCTACCTGTCAAGCCCCTTAAGAATTTTATATGTTTCAGTGGGATCACCTCTCATTCTCTAATTTCTACAGAATATAGGCCTAGTCTACTCAATCTCTTCTCATTGGATAATCCTTTTTTTTCACTCCTCCAAGGCAAATATATTCTTCCTTCCTATCCTTCCAATCAGATTTCCACCCTGTACCAAAACAGCTCTTATCAAAGTCACATATGGCATCCTTCTCGGCCTGTCTGCAGCCTTTGACATGGTTGATCGCACCATCCTCCACCAACACTTCTCCGCTGTTGTCCAGCTGACTGCACTTTCCTAGTTCCATCTTATCTATCTAATAGCAGACAGAATATCACTTGTAATGGCTTCTCTTCCTACTCCTGCACTGTTACCTCTAGTGTCCCTCAAGGAACTATCCTTGGCCCCTTCTATTTCTCATCTACATGCTGCCCCTCAGTGACATGATCCAAAAACACAGCATTAGTTTTCACATGTACATTGATGACGCCCAGCATGAGCTCATCACCACCTCTCCCAACTCCTTCACTGTTGCTAACTTATCAGACTGCTTATATAAAAGCAAAATACTGCGGATGCTGGAAATCTGAAATAAAAACAAGAAATGCTGGAACCACTCAGCAGGTCTGGCAGCATCTGTGGAAAGAGAAGCAGAGTTAACGTTTTGGGTCAGTGACCGAAGAAGGTTAACTTTGCTTCTCTTTCCACAGATGCTGCCAGACCTGCTGAGTGGTTCCAGCATTTCTTGTTTTTATTTATCAGACTGCTTGCCTGACATCCAGTACTGGATGAGCAAAAATTTCTCCAATTAAACATTTGGACGACTGAAGCTATTGTCTTCTGACCCCGTGACAAATTCCGTTCCCTAGTTACCAATTCCATCCTTCTTCCTGGCAACTGACTGAGGATGAACCAGATTATTCATAAAGCTTTGTGTCATTTTTGACCCCAAGATGAGATTCCGACCACATATCTGCACCGTCATTAAGACCTCCTATTTCCACCTCTATAACATTGCCAATCTCTGTCTTACTTCAGCTCATCCGCTGTTGAAACTCTCATCCATGTTACCTCTAGACTTGATTATTCCAATGCAATTCTGGCTGGCCTCGCACATTCTACCCTCTGTAAACTTGAGGTCATTCAAAACTCTGCTGCCAGTATCCTTATTCAACATAATCCTGTTCCTCCATCATCCCTGTTCTCGCTGACCTACATTGGGTCCCAGTCAAGCAATGTTTCTATTTTAAAATTCTCATCCTTGTTTTTAAATTCCTCCATGGCCTCACTCCTCCCTAACTCTGTAATCTTCTCCAGCCCCACAAACCTCCAAGATATCCGTGCTCATCTTATTCTGGCTTCTTGAGCATTCCCGATTTTAATCGCTCCACCATTAGTGGCTGTACCTTCAGCTGCCTAGGCCCTAAGCTCTGGAATTCACACTCCCTAAACTTCTCCGCCTCGCTACCTCTCTTTTCTCCTCTAAGACTCTCCTTAAAATCTACCCCTTGACCAACATTTTGGCCATAAGCCGTAATACCACCTTATGTGGCTCAGTATACAATTTTGCTTGATAACGCTCCTGCCATGCACCTTGAATGTTTTATTACTTTAAAGGCGCTATATAATATAAGTTGTTGTTTTTACATCGAAATAAGCCATTGGGGTTTACAAAATATGAGATTTCTTTTACTTGGGTGGTCATGGGGACTTGTTAGTATCCTTTGAAAAAATTAATTTTGCTAATGTAGGCTGAGTTTCCTACTTGTCAATGCTGTCTTTAATGCGGGGAATTGGGTATGAGTCTGTTCAGCTTACCATATTAACTTTATGGTAGTCAATACAGTCTTTTTGATCCATTGGGTTTGGGGACTAATACAATGGATGTTGGGAAGAAGAGAAGGCCTGATACAAGGGGTTGCCAAGCCCCTGGCTGGAAAGACATATTTGCATATTAACAGACAGTATTTGTGGACAAAGGATCATTCCTTGACCCACCCAATACACAAAGCCAGAAGTGGTTATACCAGTCACGTGACTACCTTGCTGGCCAACTTGGGGAGTTTTAAATTGTAGAGACAGTGTTTGAACTGGCAGAAAGCAGAATGCTTCTGGACTGAAGAAGACCTCCTGTCTGCCTGTCTGCTCCCATCTCTTTCTCACGGAACACCAAAACCCCCTGAAGACACATGAACCCCAAGAGAGAAACATCTCCTACAGTGAACAAGGTTGAAGAAGAATACTGGGCCCCAACAAAAAGCAAGATCTACCTACAATCAAGGACTACAGAGAGCTCGAAGCATAGTAACAAAAACCCCTCTTCAGAGATTGCCTCAAACCTTTCCACTTTATTTTTCTTCTGCTCAAACTTTTCCACTTTATTTTTCTTCTGCTCTTTCTGTCCCTATCTGCATGTGTGTATCATGTATGCATGCTAGCATGGGTGCGTCGTGTATCTGTAGGCGTTAACTGATTAGAGTTTGAGTTTAATAAAATTTCACCTTTCTTCTTTAAACCTAAGAAAACCTGTTTGTGTTCATTTCTTTGCCTTATAATTGGAAAACGGTGAACAAGGATTCTCCAAGGGGGAGCTAAAAACACAGTGTGTTTGAAAATAAAAACCCTGTTACAGTAAGACCAGGTGAAGGCTGAAAGGGAACCCTAGACCTCTTTCTCACCTGGTCGTAACATAACTTTGTGGAAGTCAATACAGAGTCTTTTTGATCCATCGGGTTTGGGGACTAATACAATGGGTGAACTCAGCTGCTTTGACTGGGTTCAATTAGATTATTTTCCAGCATGTACTGGATTTATTCATAGACTTGAGGCAATTTATTGGCGTTTAGTCTATACGGGTGCTGTTTTATAGGTGGGAGTCTCTCCTATATCTACATCCTGAACAGTCAAAAAGGTACAACCTGGTTTGTCCTTAAAAACTTCCACAAACTCCCTTAGCAGTGTTGCTAGGTCCTTTCTCTGCTGGTCAGACAGATAGTTAAATATGGTATCTAATCGCCCTAAGATTTCAGTGTTGTTCAATTTTACAGTAAAGGGTTCAATTTGAGAATTTGCTGAGTTTCCTTCTTCTAGTTCGCCTTCACGAGTGTTGCCCTCTTCCACTGTTCTCACTGTCTGACATACACTCATTGGTTTGTCTAGTTCCCAATTGTGGTACCTTTTCAACATATTTATGTGGCACAGTCTTTGCTTCTTTCTCCTGTCTGGGGTATTAATCAAGTAATTTATTCACTGGTCATTTTCCCCACACTGGGCTGGATTTTGTGCTGGAGGTGGCCTTGGACCCAGGCCCAGTGCTGGAACCCCAGAGAAGAGGTAGTTGAGGTAGGGTCGCCAGGGCCAGTCTGGAAGATCCCAGTGAAGGGGGGGTGGGTAGCCTCGCAGTCCAGGGGGAAGGGGGTTCTGGGGGTGAATTGGTTCCCAGTGGGGATCCTCTGTGGGCCACAAATTGACTACGATGGAGGGACCTCTCCCCCCACAAGCCTACAGTGAGGAGTCTCATGTTACAAGGCATCCTCCCTACGCAGTCGAGGTCCTCCCGCTGCTGGTAAGATCCCTGTGGTAGTGGGAAGAGGCCCTTAATTGGCTTTAATAGGCACTTAAGGGCCTCAATTGGCCTCTGGGCAGGAAGGGCGTCATTGGCCTTTCTGCCCCGGGCCTCCCCACCACCCGTCGCGATTCTCTTCATCCTCCCACCTCTGATCCCGCCTCGGGGAGGGGCCCGTATAATCACAGCCACTGTATGGGCTACTAAATTCCGCTTTTAAGGGTTTGCCCTGTAATGGTAGAAGTACCAAGACTTGGTCCTCTAGTTTAAATGCTCGTGCCTCAGCCTTTTTGTCTGCCAGCCTTTTTTCTTTTAAGAAGCTTTAAGGTCCTTTATCGCTACAGCACCAGCTTTAAAAAGTCACACACGAAAAGCTGAGATGTAATTTAATAATGAGTTTTCCTCCCTTTCATCGAGGAAATTTTCCTCATGTCCATAGATCAATTCAAATGGGTTGAAGCTTGTTGATTCATTGGGTGAATCTCTGGTGACGAACAGCAAAATAAAAAGCTAACCCTTTATCCAATCATGGGGTACTCACGCAATAGATTCTGATCATGATTTTCAGGGCTTGGTGGTATTTTTTCAGAGCCACTTGTGATTGTGCTCAATACGCTCAAGATTTTAGCTGTTTGATGCCAAGGCTACATATGACTTCTTGAAATACCCGGGAGGTGAAATTAGTTCCTTAATCTGATTGAATTTCTTTGGGCAGTCCATATCGGATGAAAAACTGGGTCAGTCCCTCAACCACAGCTTTGGCTGTAATCTTTCTCAAGGATATGGCCTCTGGGAATCTGGTGGCCATATCCATGATTGTTAGGAGGTATTGGATACCTGACCTTGTTTTGGGTTGAGGTCCCACGCAAACTACCAGAACTCTGGTGAAGGGTTTTTCGGAAGCAGGGATGGGTATTAATGGAGCAGGCTTGATTACAGGTTGTGGTTTCTCAGCAACCTGGCAGGTATGACATACAAAATCTAACCACATCATTGTGGAGATGAGACCAATAAAAGTGCCAGCTGATCTGGGCCTGGGCTTTCGGATACCCACGTGCTCAGCCATTGGGATCTTGTGGGCAATCCTCAAGATCTCCCTATGATATTTAGGGGGGGGGGGGATTACAATCTGGTGGATCACAGTCCACTCCTCCTCTGCAGGTCGCTGATGAGGTCTCCATTTCTTCATTACTACCCCATCTTTAAAGTAATAGCATTTGGGTACTTTCTCTGCCTCTGTCTCAGAACAGGCAGCCTGTGCTGTTCTTTTTAAGTCAGGGTCTGCCCGATGAGTTTCAGTAAGGGAGGACCTACTGTACACCTCCTTCTCCTCTCATAAATCTCCGAAAACAGCTTCAGCCAGCCAGACCTCGGGGTCATCTGGCTGAATAACGGGTTCAGCTCTCTCTGGCGGAGCTTGCGTACTCATGAACCTGGTTACTACACAGTCAGGGAATATACCAGGGACTTCCTCCTGCAACTGTTCCATCTCCTTGGCCTCATTTGGCTGGTCTAAGGCTACCACTGTACCCCCAGGCACACTAGGAACAATCCCTACTCTAACTGGTCCAGATACTAGTTCACACTGCAAATGGACCCGATATAGGGGTATGGACATGTAACCGCCTTCAATGCCTTTTACTAGAACCTTCTCCTTTAGCGAGCTCTCTGGTGGAAAGGTTATGCCTTTATCCAGCATTAAGGATTGAGTGGACCCTGTATCTCTGAGCAGCACAATGGACTTGCCTGTCTCATTAGAGGGGCACGGGGACACATTTCCATTTAAAACAAAATCCTGGTAAACCTCAGGAACTTTTTCTGCTTCTGCCACACTTAAGGCAGTATTTATTGAGGGGTCCATCACCGTGGTTAGGGCCACAGGCTTGTCTGCCATGTTACCTGCTCAAGCACTGGCCTTGTGAACCCCGACAAAACCCACTGGCTTCCCTTTTAATTTCCAGCAGTTGGCTTTTATATGCCCTGCCTTACTGCAATGGGAACACATGGGTCTCTAGAAAACATTTCTACCCTCTGTACTTACTTTCCTGACTTGTGGATGGCTCTGCATTCTCACTCTTATTTTCCCTTTCACTAGCATCCCATATTTTGTCACTATCTCACCTGTCCTTCCTGGGCCTCTGAGAATTATTATGGAAGAATTTTCCTTGATAAAAGGATTTATTTGTGAGCTCATAGTCATCTGCCATTGCTGCAGCTTCTCTCGCTCTTGTGACCCTTTGTTCTGCAATATGGGTCTTAATGGGAATACAATTGTTAAATTCTTCTAACAAAATCACCTCTCTCAAGTGGCACAGTGGCTCAGTGGTTAGCACTGCAGCCTCACAGCTCCAGGGACCTGGGTTCAATTCTGGGTACTGCCTGTGCGGAGTTTGCAAGTTCTCCCTGTGGCCCCATGAGTTTTCGCTGGGTGCTCCCGTTTCCTCCCACAGCCAAAGATTTGTGGGTTAATAGGCAAATTGGCCATTGTAAATTGCCCCTAGTGTAGGTAGGTGGTAGGGAATATGGGATTACTGCAGGGTTAGTATAAAATGGATGGTTGTTGATCGGCACAGACTTGGTGGGCTGAAGGGCCAGTTTCAGTGCTGTATCGCTAAATAAAATAAATAAAAAATAAATTCTCATATGAGAGGCCTAACTTGAGGGATCTTATGCAGCGATCAGAAAAAATGTTTAACTCTTTCAAATTCAATAAAGTTTTGGGCAGATCTTTTTCTAGCATTTCTAAATTTTTGCTGATATGCCTCAGAGACTATCTCGTAGGCATTTAAGGTAGCAGTTTTTGTCTGTTCGTAATCAAAAAACACTTTCCTCTAACAACATGGAATAGGATTCACGAGCTCTCCCCACTAACTCGCCTTCTAAAAGGAGGGTCCAGTATTCTTTTGGACATCTTTACCTGGTAGCAATTTTCTCAAAAGAGATAAAATATGAATCGACCTCTTACTCATTAACTTTCAGCATGTATGTCTCAAAATATCAAAGCTTTGTTCTGAATTGGAGTTAATATTTGAATTCCTGGTGGCATTCCCATGGTGTGCTTGCAGCCTGTCTAATTCAAACTGTCTCGCGTCTCTTTCATCTGCATCTCTCTTTTCTCTTTTACCTTTTGAAACTGCAATTCTGCTTTTCGCATTTTCAATTGAATTCTAGCTAGGGCTACCTTTTCAGTTTCAGATTCCATGCTCATTCCTTTTAATTCTGGGGCAATTTTAAACATACTAGCTAGATTCTGAATGATCTCAGGTTTCCTTGCTTTCTGCATGAAAGTTACTCCCACCTGGGTAGATACAGCTTTTAAATCTTCAATATTTAATAGAGTTAAGGCATTTCCTGATACCTCCACCTGCTTTACAAATGTTTGGTGTTGAAGATGGCCATGTTTTTAGGTGTTTTGCACCACAGAGAGATAAAGAATACAAGAAAACCTGCTTAATCAATGTTTTATAATTTTAAGAATCAATTTTCCTTCCGTTTCCAAATTACTCATTCAGTCTGATGTTTCAAATCCCAGACGAGCCCCCAATCTGTTACAGACAGATGGGAAATGGTGTGGTAACTTCCATTTTTCACCACTCAACTGACTGTAGATAGTGTTTTTTAAAAAAGTGTTTTAGTCCCTGAGTGTTTTAAGAGTCAGATAAACAGACAAACAACAGGTTTTCTCATTGGTTAAAAAGGATGATGGCTATTTATTAAACAATACCTGAAAATGTTCGCAACCTCACCCACTCACACAGGCGCACAAGAAAAGCTAGAAATTAGAGGATAGATTGCAGGTCTGATGTTCCTTGTCTTGGTTCACTGAAGTATTGCACATTCTTTCATTTAAGACTCAGTCAAAATTGATGGGCAATCTTGTTGAAACTTCTCAGATAGGGAGTTTTCAAGGTCATCTTTGGTGGTTTAAAGATGTTACCGACAGGATCTTAGTCTTGCCTGGAATGGATGCCTCAGCTTCCTCAATGACTGGCTTTCCCTCTCTCCCAGAGTAATCTCTTTTTTAAGAAAAATACTTATCAAACTGAGTTTTGGTCAGGTGACCATAGATACTCTCTCCTGGTGTGTCCATTCAATGTCTTTGGGGCCATTGTTACACAATAAGGTTGGAATGTGGTTTATCTTGATAAAGTGGTGTTATTTTTTTGTCAATCCAATTCTTGAAGATAGGAGTAACTTAGCATTGAATAGCCTGTTTAGCATTTTAATGGCCTTCCCCAGAACTAGTCCAGACGTAATGATGAGTTTTAGTCTCCAACAGTCATGATATATATTTGTAGTACAGGAGTGTCACCTGATGTCTTACTCCATCTTGTCTGCAGCAAAATGTGTCAATTTTTTAAAGTTTAATTCACCAGTTCAATTTTACATTCGCTCCAGTTCACTTTAGTTCAGAACTGTTCCTTTTGTGACCGTGACATTATGAACAATTAATTCCAGTAGGAGGAGCCATTCTACCTGTAGAGTCACTTTGCGAACTCAACCAGCACAAATATTATAAAGTTTTGTTTAAGTACCTTGGTTGTTTTTAACAGATGGCTGCTGCTGCATTACTATTTGTGGTACCAGATGTTAAGGACAGTGTTGGCTAGTTAGATGGTTAGTTAGCTAAAGTGTTGTGTGCCGAGTGGCACAGATGCAACCTCCTTCTTCCTTTGCTGTCTGTTCCGAGCAAGATAATTGACTCGAATTGGAGTATCAGCTTGCCTTACATCCTGCAGATTATGGTTCTCCACAGCTGATATTTATATTTGCAAGTCTGTAACAGTGCTCCCTCTGGGCTGTTTCTGTAACAACAGACATTTTTACATGGTCAACCTATTAGCCTGACTCAAAACCCCTGAACAAAACCACCAGTGGACTGCCTCTGGTCTGGCTCCTAGCTTTTGACTTGCCCAGCTTGGGCAATCCTACAAGGAGTTATACCCCTGCTAGCATAGCTCTCAGGTCACAGGAACATGCAAGCTTTCCCACCACATCAAGGCACAGTCCCTACAGAAGAATAGTGTTAGTGGCAGCCTGGTGATAAAATGGGGGCAGGGGGCAAGAGAAGAATTGCTCCACTCACAATGCGTAGTGACATTGTAACTGCTATTATTAAGAATGCGCTTATGACTCTGTAACCATAGTAGCCAAAGGAAATTATCAATGGGTTGACATGTTAACACCCTACATCATGGGGTACTACAGGGTCACAGCAGTCATTTGTTTTTGCTCTCGACTATTTTGTCGCCTTCTTTCCTAAAGGGACTGACTCCTTTTTGGGATTCCATGTCGCCTATTGTACCTCAGCCATGTGGCCACTGTTTAAATCTGAACCTTGACTGTGACTTTCTTTAGGCTATTTTGTCATAGGAAGCTTCAGAGCCAATTGTGAATCCATCCTCAGCTATTGCCTACATGTGGATTTCCAGCATGCATGCTGAAAAATGACCAAGAGCTAACTTTCTTTTCCAGAACCAAGGAATTGTGGTTAATTGCAGTGCCTCCACCAACTCCCTTATTTGAGATCTCCGAGTTAGTGCAGAACACAGATTATAGTTACAACCTCTATTGTCTAAAATAAAAGCAAAATACTGCGGATGCTGGAAATCTGAAATAAAAACAAGAAATGCTGGAACCACTCAGCAGGTCTGGCAGTATCTGTGGAAAGAGAAGCAGAGTTAATGTTTCGGGTCGAAGGGTCACTGACCCGAAACGTTAACTCTGCTTCTCTTTCCACAGATGCTGCCAGACCTGCTGAGTGGTTCCAGCATTTCTTGTTTTTACCTCTATTGTCTATATAACTCAGCTAGTCACAGAACCAATGCGGGAGAAGCTGTGATTTTTTTCAAATGTCTAACTCCCTGTCTTGACTGGGAGGGGGAGGGACTGAGTGCAGGAAGGGGAATTCCAGAGGACGAGTTATTCCACAACACAGCCACACGCCTCTTAATGGCTCTCTGAAGCATGGCATATCCAGAGACCTAAGTGCAATTTCCTGGTCCACCCATTTGGAATGATGCTCAAAGCGGGATGACTCAAAGGGAAACATTTTAGGATTCGGTTCAGCACAAATTGAGGAGTTTAATTTTAATTGTCTGTTATTTAAACTCAGTTGTAAACCAATTTCTCTTTTAGTTTTTATTTACTTTCTAAGGGGAAATCAAAAGGATAATTTCATAACCTAGCACTACTGGCCTTACAATTTCCCAGTGCACCTCCCTGTGAGTTCCCTACTGGCAGCAACACATTGTGCAATCACCCCTCAGATTCCATTGTTTGGAATAAGATAGAAATGCAGTTAATCTAAGTGAGGAGTTTAAAATGTTTTATCTGATCTGTAATAATGATCTTTTAAATTTAATGATGAACTTTCATTAATTTTGCTTTGTTGAAAAAAAGCACTTTAATTTCATTGTGTTTCAGTGCAGAAAAGACTCAGATCCTAACACTAACCCTCACCCAACCCTTCATTATTTTAGCATACAATATTTTATAGTCTTGATTCCCTAATCCAGCAATCCTGATGAGGCTGGAACTCACGGGTGGCACTGCCCAGAAAATTGCAGGCTCAAAGGCCCACAGGCCATGACTTTGAGCCATGATTTCCCAATCAAATCTTTCCTGGCACCATTCTATTGCTGGGAGTAGATTTCCTTACATTTCACCTTACATTTCCTCCTCTCCTCATTGGCTTGCTCTCTGGGGTGTATTTATGCAGTTGCATGATATTATTTGGTACCTCTTCCAGGGGCTATTCTTCATGTGTAATGGTTGTCAGTGTACTGGCAAGTTATCTAATTGTGGAGGATATTACAGTTAAGCCTGAATCTGTTCTCAATGAGCATCCACAATTATCCACTTCCAGTATGGGTTACTATGTAGCAACCAAGAGTAGATCTGTGGTTCAACGCAGGGAAAAGGCTTTTGATCAATTTTTCCCTTCATAGAAGCAGAAGTGTTGTGGCCAGTTGCAGTGCTCCTACCACTGTCCCAGATTAGCGAACCCAGAGTAGACTGCTGAACTTTATCCTCAATTAATTAATGAACTTTCTGGTGAATAAATCGGTTCCACGGAACATTCTTCAGATTCTGTCATGGAGCTTATTACAGGTGTTGAGAGCTATTGTCTACAGAGATTATTTTTAACGGCAAAGTAGTCAGTATATTCCTTATTAGCTCTTTTTCTGCACCGTGTTGTTATGAATATCCTGGCATCATCCTGTGGTCTTCCTGGCCAGCAACAAACCAAATATTACAATTGGAAATTTTCTCCACTTGTTGCTTAGACACATATTGATTGATATGGATGATAATTATAGAATGGGATGGAATTTCAACGAATTAGGGCATGAATGTCTGTACAATCAAAGACCCTTGGGACACCAGATAAACATTCTTTGCTTCCTTTCCACATCATGAGTACTTTTTGGACAATAATTTTGTTCAGGCAACAAAGTAGTCATCATACTTTAGTTTTTAAGAAATGTTAGGTTGACCATCAGTCACAGTAATAAAGCTCTCAGCTACTTGTTAACGGAAAGGTTGTAAGTACCTGGGGTGCAGGTATCACAGAGTGGCCTCCTGTGCAGGCTCTCATATCCCAAAGCTGTGTATTTTTTGTAGCCATGGCAAAATAAAATGAAATGCTGAAATACATAGGGGCCAAATGTCCTTTCCAACGTGCCACAATGCTATCTCATTGTGGAAGTCATCACAACTGAACCTGATCCCGTCCTCAATAACTGTTCACAGATACGCATTGCTAGTAAAGGATACTGCAGAGTAACCAGGAGGAGGCGCTCTTGGTTGATTTTTCCCTGCGTTGAACCACAGATCTACTTTTACCACTGCTCTGGTTGAGATCAGTTAACTCAGTGCAGACTGCTGAGCTTTTCTTTGTTTTCTTTTGTTTTCTTTGGACCAGAGGAGGCTGAGGGGAGACTTAATTGAAGTGTATAAAATTATGAGGGATCTAGATAGCGAGGATCAGAAGGTCCTATTCCCTTTGGTTGAAGGGTCCATAACCGGGGGCATAAATTTAGGGTAAGAGGTTTAGAGGGGATTCAAGGGGAATTTTTTTCACCCAGAGTGTGGTGGATTCTGGAACTCACTGCCTGAAAGAATGATAGAGGCAGGGACCCTCATAACATTTACTTGGATATGCACTTGGAAGTGCCATAACCTACAAGGCTACAGACCAAGAGCTAGAAAGTGGGATCAGGCTGGATGGCAACACGTCGGCCAGTGCAGACACAATGGGCCAAATGGCCTCTTTCCATGTTGTAAATTTCTATGACATACAAGCACAAAAAGCAGACTCAAGTTGCTATAATATACTGGCTTAATGTATACTGTTACAACCGAGGTGGGAGGAGTACACTGTTTATTTTAGTCCCACTTCTCCACAGGTCAAAACATATATTTAAAATTTTCCCACTTATTAATACAGTCAATCTATTACTCTATTTTTCACAGAATAGAACACACTAACCAGGTTTCTTTAATGAACAACAAATTTATCAGTTTATTATAGAACAAGTCTTAACTAGTAATGAAGTAAAGCATAAACACACAGATCGTAAATTTTAAAGTTCCTTTTTTCCTTAGCCAAATTTTAGAGTCCCTTTTTTTACCTTAGCCCCCATACTCACACACATAAATATATACATGCTGGAAAAATAAAAGGGATTTTTAAAATTCAGAGCTCTGTTACAGACAAAAAGCACTTGGGCTGATTACTTTCTCAATTTTGACGAAAACAGCAGATGGGATATGTTGTTCCAAAACTGGCATACAGTCTAGCTTCCGAGTACAGGTCACTAAGATCTTTCAGAACAGTTCTTTTCAGGTGGCATTGAGAATTATTTTAGCAGGCTTTCTTCAAAGACAGAAGATTAGAGGAATTGACACAGTGGACTTCTCAGATTCTTTTAGAGATGCTGGAAAGCGAACTGGGTTATGGTCTTCTCTCCTTCCTTCATTTCTTCTTCAGGCTAACTTTATCAGCTTCTCACTCCAGAAGGTAAAACACACACTGACTACGACAACCAAAAGCTTGTGAATTTTCTGCCCTCTCAGGTTCACACTACTGCTGCTGGGCTTGTCAAATCAAGGGGTGCTACTGACTTTTCTCCCCACATTATTCTCCTGTTACCCGGGTTGCTATTCGATTTTTAACTTGAGTCATGTATGTTACCAAAATAGTTCTTTCAATGCCCTCTTAAAAAAAAAACTGGTCCAACATTTATTCAAACTGGAAAACTTCATCAAC
Organism: Heterodontus francisci; assembly: GCF_036365525.1. NCBI lineage: Eukaryota > Metazoa > Chordata > Chondrichthyes > Heterodontiformes > Heterodontidae > Heterodontus > Heterodontus francisci. Next base: position 42,447,475 of record NC_090382.1, read on the forward strand.
TTTGCTTCCAATTTCCACCCTTCTCTCACCTTTACATGGTCCATCTCCAACACTTCCTTTCTTTCCCTCGACTTCTCTGTCTCCATCTGTAGGGATAGACTGTCCACTAATGTTCATTATAAGCCCACTGACTCCCACAGCTATCTCGAATACATTTCCTCAGATCCTGCTTCCAATAAGGACTCTATTCCATTCTCCTAATTTCTCCGTCTCCAACGCATCTGTTCTGATGATGCAACATTCCACAACAGCTATTCTGATATGTCTTCCTTTTTCCTAAACCAAGGATTCCCCCCCACTGTGGTTGACAGAGCCCTCAACCATGTCCAACCCATTTCCCGCACTTCTGTCCTCACCCCTTCCACTCCCTCCCAGAACCGCGACAGGGTTCCCCTTGTTCTCGCTTTCCACCCCACCAGCCTACACATCCAAAGGATCATCCTCTGCCATTTCCACCACAACTAGCTTGATGCCACTACCTATTGCATTTTCCCCTCCCCTGTCAGCATTCTGAAGGGATCGTTCCCTACGTGACACCCTGGTCCACAACTCCATTACCTTGTCCCCTTCCCATGGCACCATCCCATGCAATCGCAGGAGGTGTAATACCTGCCCTTTTACCTCCTCTCTCACCATCCAAGGCCCCAAACACTCCTTTCAGGTGAAGCAGCAATTTACTTGTACTTCTTTCAATTTATTATACTGCATTCACTGATCACAGTGCAGTATCCTTTACATTGGGGAGACCAAATGCAGATTGGGTGACCACTTTGTGAAACACCTTCACTCAGTCCGAAAGCATGACCCCGAGCTTCCAGTTGCTTGCTATTTCAACACACACCCCTGCTCTCATGCCCACATGTCTATCCTTGGCCTGCTGCAGTGTTTCAGTGAACATCAACACAAGTTTGAGGAACAGCACCTCATTTTCCGATTAGGCACTCTACAGCCTTGAGGACTGAACATTGAGTTCAATAATTTCAAAGCATGACTCGCCCCTTTTCTAACTGCAGACTGCTGAGCTTTTGTTAACCAAATCAAGCAATCTCTAGATTACATTTCCAGCTAATGGTCAAAGTGGGAATTTTTAAGATTGGAATTTCCCTCATTTTAAAAATCTTTGTTGAGACTTCCGGACATGCTACACTGGGGCGGACACTTCAACTTTCTCCACCTGATTTGGTGACCTGGGGGTGGGGTGAACAGTCCTGGTATCTGCCCTAATTATAATTACCTAGCTCCTGCAAAATCACCCCAGATAAGGGGAGAAGTGGAAGTCTTACCCCACTAAAACTCCACTGTCATTGCAGCAGAAATATTCTGGCTATGTTATAAGAACAAAAGAACAGTACAGCACAGGAACAGGCCATTCGGCCTTCCAAGCCTGCGCCGATCTTGATGCCTGCCGAAACTAACACCTTCTGCACTTCCGGGACCCATATCCCTCAATTCCCTTCCTATTCATATATTTGTCAAGATGTCTCTTAAATTAAGATTATGATTAAATATTATATATATTAAATATTAAATTATATTAAATTATGATTGATTATGACTTTGCTACCTTGAAGATGATGTAGAAGGTGGGAAATTAATGAATTTCCTGTTCAGTATACTTATTTTGGTTGATAATAACTATAAGTAGCCTTAGGTTTCAAGAGGCAGTTCAATAGATTCTAAGTTCCAGTCAAATTGACAGGCTTTATTTTTAACATTAATACTGCTCGTGGGTGACTTTATCAGAGCATTGACTGCAGAATTTGACACTGACCAAAGGCTTTATCAAAAAGGTAGATTTTAAGGAGTGTCTTAAAGAAGAAAAGAGAGATATAGAGAGAGAGACAAGAGAAGTTTAAGGAAGGAATTCCAGATCTTAAGACCTTGGCAGCTGAAGGCACAGACACCAATGGTGGAGGAGCACAGGGATGATAGATGAATGGGACACATGAGGATACATCCAGCAGAGATTTGGATGACCTCAAGTTTACGCAGGGTGGAAGATGGGAGGCCAGACAGGAGTGCTTTGAAATTCTGAAATCTAGAGGTAACAAAGGCACTTTGTTAATAGAACTAACAAAGGTAAAATAATCTGACACTACTTGCAACTACTTACAACAAGTCCAAACCATTAACTTTCACAAAATCTCTGACTGTAACATCTGTTTCACAACTTGATGTACTGAATTGTATTGATTGTATTATTAATGATTCAATTTCAGTGCTGATCACAGCCACCTGTTAATCAAGGAAGTAGGTATTCCTTGTTAACTATATCACTCATGCTTGGAAATAAGTGCCACACATTTGATTCTCTGGCTCTTTGTAGTCATTGCTGAAACATAATTGAAGGCTGCCACGGTAACAGAAAGGCTGAACCTTTAGACGGTGTGACTGGAGTGACATAGGAAGTGAAATCATTATACCAGATATAGGATACTGCCTTAGCCATGTGGTCTCTGTCTTATGCATAAAGAGGAATAGGATTGGTATTTGATTACCAGCTCCATACAACAATGCATTAGAGAAATGGCATGTAGCACTATATGCTGCTCATACCAATTATTGTCACAGTGCTGAGTCACTGAGCAAAGACCAAATGCTTTCTCAAGGGCAATTAGGGATGGGCAACAAAAGCTGGCCTTGCCAGCGATGTTCACATCCCATGAAAACATTTTTAAAAATTCTCACGTCAGGGAGGGGGAAACAAATCAGACACCTTTGTTGTGCAGTTTCAGAGTGGCATTGATTCGGGTCTGGGATTAGGTCTCCCATGTGTGGTACTGGGAAAGCCACTGGAGAAAGGAAGAAAAATAGTTTAAAAAGGTAGAAAATTGCCCTCACAAAAATAAAGCTCTACTTTGTGTTTTGTATGTGAGTGCAAGTGTGTGTAAGGCAAAGACCCTCTGAGCTATTCCAAAGCCCTTACGAACGTTTGTCCCTCTATTTAATTGTCCTTTAAATTTCACTTAGATTCAATTCTCTGCTCCCATCACTAGTGCCTCTTGCATCTGTCCAGATCTCAGCAGTGAAGTTGATTTTGGAAAATTAGAAGAAAACAGCATTTTTCCATGCGAATTTGTCTAAATCCTCATGCTGATCATTTCACCTTGGGCTTTGAGTTATAAGTGGTCTTAAACTGCTCTTAAGTGCCTAACATTTTAACATTGCTATTTCTTCACACTAAGTAGAGATGTGATTCATTAATTGGCAGTACAATTCGGCTGCATAGCACCCAGTGTTTTGGGGCTTTAAGTGCCATTTTACTCCATTTTACTCAGGTTGGACCTGAGAGAATAGTGCACAGCAAGTTCGGAGGGAGACAGGTTAGAGTGAGTGAGGGGAGTGGAGAATTCGAGACGGCCAATGTCATGCCGACAGTTCTCAATGAAAAGATCAAGAGCGGGTAACAGGCCAGAGGGAGGGGTCCAGGTGAAGGGAGAATACTAGAGGTGGGTGAATGGGTCCACTGGTCAAAGGGAGGACTCCTGGTCAAAGAAATGAGCCCGGAGGCAAAGGCGATGGAAGAAGAGCTCAACGTTATACTGAACGCAAAATTCATTGAGGTGGGGGGGGCGTAAAGGGATAAAACTGAATCCTTTCTTAAGTACAGATCGTTCAGCATGGGAGATGGCAAGGTCAGATGGTATTGTGAATACACGGGGTGAGATTAGTAGAAGGGATGGGGTCAGAGGGAAGTGAAAGGCAAGAAAGATCTGGAGGGGTGTTAGTCCCCATGAGCTGCTGGAGCTTGCGTTCCTTAACACCTGAAAGGAAGAGAAAAGGTTTTTTGTTAATGCGTCAGATAAGACGAAGGATGAAATGAAACTGCGGGGCAGAACAGCTTTGAGATAAGGTGAGGCGGTGCTTTTGGATAGAGGCCGAGTGTGTACATGTGGCTCCGCAAGGCACTGAGTGTGGATCTCAGGATGCGGAGTGGGCAGCAGTATGAGGAACGTTGTATATCTCGGAGATACATGTAATCCTGGGTGGAATCAAAACATGAAGGATGGAACTTCAGTTGGAATCCACGTGAAATAAGTCGAAGCTGGAGACTAAAGTCCTGCTTGGGTCTGCAAAAATAAAAACTAATTCCGAGCCGAACAGAACCACATCCGGCCCGAGTCCTTCCATTTTTTCTTGCGCCCGACCCGACCATCAGTTAACTTACCTTCTGTTTTTCACATTGTTGCTGATCTGCACAAGCTTAAAATAACTGTAACAAAACCACCTTTCTAGTCCAAATATTAAATCAACATTGGAGCCACTTACCTGTGATAGAGCGTTTCCGACCCGATCTGAGCCCGAATGCCAGACCTGGAAGTGCAACCCGACCCAACTCGAACCCGACACATGTCGGTGGATCCCGTTGGATTCGGGTCGGGTAGCCGGCCTTTACTGGAGACAGTCACTGAGGAAGGAGATGTGACTGTGAAAATGAGTTTTGGTAGACACCTTATCAAACACCAGGAGGGAAATAGAGAGAAATGAAGGTGAACAAGGTAAAAAAGACAAACGGAAAATCTTTTCGGAGAGAAGAACAGAACTTCTTCAAGGAAGGCATTCCTGGAAGAGAAGTGACAGTGAATTAAACACTAAAATAAAAGCAAAATACTGCAGATGCTGGAAATCTGAAATAAAAACAGCAAGTGCTGGAAATACTCAGCTGGTCTGGCAGCATCTGCAGAGAGAAGCAGAGTTAATGTTTCAGGTCTGTGACCTTTCATCAGGACCTGGTTCACGTGGAGGGGATGGGCTGTCCATCGCTGGCAATGGTGTCAACTGCCTGAGCGCAGGCGTTAGCGCCATTTTTAAAGGGCAGCCAGCCCTGCTGGTATATTTAAATTTTTAAAGATACACCCCCACAAATTTATCAAATAAATTTCTAATGCCCCTTTCCCAACCCCCAATAGCAAATACATTAACATTTTGCTCTTTACCCCCCCCCCCCCAAAACACTTGCCTTTTAAATCTGACCTGCACAAAATTTAAAGTTCACCCCTTCCCACCATCCCCTACACCCATTATGTTTATTTGACCCCGTTCCCCCCCCCACTGCCGCACTGAAAATCTTAACTCCTCCCCCCTCCCCACCAGTTTCATGCCAGCTTTCCCCAGATGGAAAATTGAAGTGTGAGAGTGTCGCGCGCCGCACTGAGGATCGTGGTGGGCCTGGAAGATTAAGGGTAATTTTATTTAAATTAATTCATCCCGTTCATTTAAATATTGTAATTCAGTTCCCGTTGCCCAGCAGCGGTAGTGGGGGGGGGGGGGGGGGGGGCTGCCATGGAGCCTCGCTGCCACTGGGAGGATCGGGCTGGGCCCTCCTGGCGTCGGCCTCTGTAGCGGGCCTCTGCCGCAACAATCAGCCACTCCCCTCCCGCCATGGAGCCCAATGCCATGGGCTTGGTAAAATCCAGCCCAAGGTGTGCAGGGAGCAATTGTCCTCAGCGAGGAACAGTATGTCAGACGTCTCTGCTTCACTAAGGAAGTCTTGACTGAAATCTGCCACCTGCTGTAACCATAGCTGTAGCCCAATAGCTGGGCAACAATTGCATTGCTGTGACTGTGAAGATGACAATGATGAAAAGCTTTTACTAATCTGGCTTCTGCCAGGAGCGGGTGATATTTGCAACATCTTTCAGTTTTCCATCCACTGTTGCATAAGGGAGGCCACTGCATCACTGTATTCCAAGAGAATTGAACACATTTCATTTTTTCTTGCCAGAGAGAAGAGCACAGGTTCACAAGGTTTGCAGGCTTCCCCATGGTGCGGGGTGCCATTGACTGCACACATATCGCTTTGATGTACCACAACTGAAAGGGATTCCACTTCCTCAATGTCCAGCTGCTGTGTGATCATATGCAGCGAATCATGCAGGCCAATGACTGGTACTTAGGTAGCAGTTATGATGCCTTCATTCTGTGGCAGTCCACTGTGTCATCTGTATTTGAGCCACCACAATAAATCAGAGGGTGGCTACTGGGCAATAACGGCTACCCTTTGATGCTGTAGCTCATAACTCCAGTGTGCAACCTACGCACATGTGGGGAGCATGCATGCAGCAAAAGCCAAGCTGCCACACAAAATGCGATAGAGCAGATCATTGGGATACTTAAACAATGCACTGGGGGGCCCTGAAAGACATGGCAGAGCAGGTATCAAGATTTGTGCTGCTCTTCTGCATGCTGCACAACCTCACCATATGAGGGCACAGTCCTTGCCACCAGCTATATGCTGATCAGCTGAGAAGGAGGTGGAGGAAGAGGATGAGCAAAAGGCAGGGAGGAATCAACCAACACATCCCTTCTCTGGCCAGGCTGTCCACGATGAACTCATATGATTGGGGTGCAACCCCAATTCCCTATTCATCAACAGTCTCACTCTTTACCTTCTCTCTCTTTCTGACCATCAGAGCCTCTGCTTGGTCACAATATTAAAATAAAAGCCACCACAAAACAAACATTCCAAACCAGATTTATAAGTCAAACCAGGCCATATTGCATAAAAAACATCCACTCTTCACTCTTTTCCCTTCCCTGTCTTGCAGGCACCTTTGTCTGCCTTACTGTTCCTACACAGCAAAGCCTGGTGGAAGTCTGATGACTTTCAGTGGGGGAGGCTACAGATGGCCTTACAGGAGAACCTCAAGCAGCTTTGGGCCTAGACGGCTCAGCTTTAGACTGCACCATTGCAGCAGCAGTCAGGTAGCTGACTAACAAGCAACAGCAAGAGCCCTGATGCAGTAGCAGTGGTAGAGAGGATGAATTCTGTCATCCTGAGACAGTACAGCAGTTTTGTGCTCCTTGGAGCCATGGCCACTCCCCTTGGGCAGTGCCTTAGTAACCCTAGTAATCTGTTGCAGCAAAATTGCTGGACTGCTGTGACACTCTGCAAGCCTCTTTGAGCACTGATATCTGCAGCCATGATGCCAGCAGTCTGAGCTTGTGTGGAGCACTCAGGTGTACAATGCAAGCTGAAACATCAGCCATCAGAAACTGCATTATTGTTGGGTCTGCAAGTGTGCTAATGGAATTGACCACCACGTCCACGCTGGAAAGAATGAGCTCCAACTCTGCATAAAAGCCTGTACCAAGTTGGTGCTAGACTCTTCCATGCTCCTTGACATTGACTGCAGGCATTCTGGCAGGCCTGCCAATAAACCAAGCATACCTGCATACAATCGCCAGAGTTGGCGGGCAGCCATAAAGGCGGGGCTAAAGTGTGGCGAGTCGAAGAGACTTAGCAGTTGGCAGGAAAAAAGACAGAAGTGCAAGGGGAGAGCCAACTGCGAAACAGCCCTAACAACCAATTTTATCTGCAGCACCTGTGGAAGGGTCTGTCACTCTAGTATTGGCCTTTATTGTTTTAGTTTAGTTTTAGTTTTGGAGATACAGCACTGAAACAGGCCCTTCGGCCCACAGAGTCTGTGCCAACCATCAACCACCCATTTATACTAATGCTACACTAATCCCATATTCCTACCACATCCCCACCTGTCCCTATATTTCCCTACCACCTACCTACACTAGGGGCAATTGCTAATGGCCAATTTACCTATCAACCTGCAAGTCTTTGGCATGTGGGAGGAAACCGGAGCACCTGGAGGAAACCCATGCAAACACAGGGAAAACTTGCAAACTCCACACAGGCAGTACCCAGAATTGAACCCGGGTCACTGGAGCTGTGAGGCTGCGGTGCTAACCACTGCACCACTGTGCCGCCCTTATAGCCACTCCAGGCGCTGCTCCACAAACCACTGACCACCTCAAGGCGCTTACCCATTGTCTCTCGAGACAAGGAGGCCAAGAACCTGCATACCCATGAACCTTTTTCTGTAGGCTGTCCCATCTGAGTCCTCTGCAGCAGAACGCATGTGGGTCTTTGCCCTCTTGAGAGCTTGTAGGCCTGAGGCCTGGAGCCACTACGTTTTGTATGTTTTTGCATTTTACTTCTGCCTTGCTTTTGCTTTGCTTTTGATTTTTTAAAAACCTTTAATAAACCAATAATGAATTTTTGAAGGCTATTTTGTAGACATTGATTTAAAACAGACTGTAGTCTGATTAAGTCAAGTAAGTAATCAATTATGTAATCAATGGCAATGAAAAGTATGAACATGTTTTTCCCCAAGAACTTTTTCTTTTTTATTTCATGCTGGTCAGGGTAGGCCCTGAATAGCTGTTGTTTTGTCTAAACTACTGTTTTTCTCTTCTTGAAAATAATCATTCCTTTCCCAATTTTTCAACAAAAGTCAGTTCTTATGGTATTCATTGACCCTTGAACTACAATCCAGGACAATGGATAACCTTGCACATGAGGTTGTCCACTTCGGTGTGGTATCAGAAGATGGAGTTTAATTGATGGACAGTGTCATGCAAGCCCCCACCTGTCAAGGATGAAGCATTATTAATTTCACCATATGGACATTAAATTTCAAATCGTTGTTGGGAAGAAGAGAAGGCCTGTTACAAGGACTGCCAGACCTTGGCTGGAAAAAAGGCATTTGCATATTAACAAACAGTGTTAGGAAAGGACAAAGGACATACAATACACAGAGCCAAGACATGGTCAGACCAGTTAGTCACATGACAAACCTGCTTGGCAACCTGGGGGTTTCTGAATTATACAGTTTGAACTGAGAGCCTACAGAAAGCTGTTCACTCCTGGACTGAGATCTCTCTACTGTCTGTTTCCTTCCCGTTCTCACAAGCCTCTGAATCCACTGAAGACACATGAACCCGAAGAGAGAAAAGTCTCCTACAGCGAACAAGATTTAAGAAGAATACTGGGCCCCAATGAAAAGCAAGATCCACCTACAATCAAGGACTCTACAGTGAGCACAAAGACTTTAGATTAGATTAGAGATACAGCACTGAAACAGGCCCTTCGGCCCACCGAGTCTGTGCCGAACATCAACCACCCATTTATACTAATCCTACACTAATCCCATATTCCTACCAAACATCCCCACCTGTCCCTATATTTCCCTACCACCTACCTACCTACATGAGTGACAATTTATAATGGCCAACTTACCTATCTACCTGCAAGTCTTTTGGCTTGTGGGAGGAAACCGGAGCACCCGGAGAAAACCCACACAGACACAGGGAGAACTTGCAAACTCCACACAGGCAGTACCTGGAATCGAACCCGGGTCCCTGGAGCTGTGAGGCTGCGGTGCTAACCACTGCGCCACTGTGCCGCCCTGACTTGTAACAAAAACTCTTCAGATATTGCCTCAAACTTTTCCACTTTATTTCTTCTGCTCTTTTCTGTCTCTATTTGCATGTGTGTATCACATATCCAAGCTTCGTGGGCACGGTGTGTATCCATAGGCGTTAACCGAATTAGAGTTTAAGTTTAATAAAATTTTGCCTTTCTTCTTTAAACCTAAGAAAGCCTGTTTGTGCTGGTTTCTTTACCTTATAATTGGGAAAGTGGTGAACAAGGATTCACCAAGGAGGAGCTAAAAACACGGTGTGTTTAAAATTAAACCCTGTTACAGTAAGACCATGTGAAGGCTGAAAGGGAAACCTCGACTGCTTTCTCACCTGGTTGTAACAGACAGTACAACCCAATTGATGGTAGGTGAGAGACCTTGTAGTGCCTGTGAGAAGAATTTGATAAGGTTGTCAGACCTTTGTTCTGTGTTTTGGGACATTTTTGTACACAAAAGGTGCTCAAGAAATGCAAGTTATTGTTGTTAAGCTATTGAGTAACGAGAGGAGAGATAAAAGGAGTAAGTTGCAAAAGGAAAAGGAACAGTTTGTTTAAATAATATTCAAATCATTTCAATAAGCTAGGAGAGATTTCTACTCAGTTTGAAGGAGCAAGAAAAATCGACTTTGTGCCATAGGATGAAAACAGCATCACATTATGTTTATATGGCATGTTATTTGAAAACCTGATCCTATTTGAGGTGTTAATAGTAAATGGCAACTCATTGCTGACACTAGTAACAGTGTAACTCAATTGAAACTTGAAAACTGAGTTAGATGTGGAACTGTTCTGGATAATCATAATGGTTTTATTATTTTATTTCTGGATCGGTCAGAAGTTAGCTGCCAAAGGTAAAGCAGGTTTGTACAAGTGAAACAGCCTGGCGCAGTCAGAATTCAATTTACTTACCATTAGAACAATTTTTAAAGCTGAAACAGTTAGAAATGTTATTCTTTGACAAATTGTTATGGATTGTATGAGGGAGGAAGAGAAAGCTTTTGTTTTAAATAATGTGTTAATAGTGTTCAGGAATTATTCATGGTGCTAGGATGGTTATTAGTGCTCAGTTAGAGAACTCAAGCAACCTGGATTGATTGATTTTTAGTTCAATCACACTAAGGAACCAAGAGACTTTTCCAGATTAAATTAGAAAAATCAGCAGAAACACTCTAAAAATCCAATAACCATACAAGTTAATCTTTGTAACAATATGATTTTTATGAGGGCACCTGATGGTGAGACTCAGACATCAACACCAATCAGACTGAAGAAATCTTCGTCTAATACATATAGAGCTTTGGAGTAATCCTGTTTTATTTTAACTTACCTCCAGGTCGGACAGTGGAGGCATGAAACCCTGAAAGGTTCTTGTTGATCTAAGCACTTTTCTTGATTCCAGGGCAATATATAATCCAATAATAAATATTAATTTGTCCATTATTGTAAATAAAGCAATTGAAGGCTATCTGCATTCTCAAAAAAGACCTTTCCTGTTAATTATACATTAAAGAAAGCATACTATCATATGAATACTCACTACTCATGTAACTAAAGTCACTTTTAGAGGAACAATTGACTTAAATTACCTCATCAATTCAGGCAGTCCTAATATCTCATGTTTAGAACACACAGGGAACATTCAGGACTACAACAAATTTGTCTTATTTGTCTTGTTCTTTTAGAGTCTGCTTTGATTAATCTGCTGGGAGTAATCTTGGTGGGTTTCTATACTGATTGAATACATTGGGTGAACAAGGAAATCTTCAAAATCAGAGAACCTCAAAATGGCAGTAATTTCTGACAACAAAATGGAAAACCCTGCAAGACAAGACTGAAAGCCAGCCCTTAAATTTCACGGCAATTCTTATTCACTACATAAAAGTAACAAACTTTGATGAAACTAAAGAAAAGTGTTTAATCTGATAATTGTGAATAATAGATACTGGCAATTGAACTACACGGTAATAATCCAATCAAAGGCCCATAGATGACGTCATAAATTGTAAGAGTGAAACATGATTTTGGTTTCTTATCTGAACCCAGGATTGAATTGCTACCCGAAATTCACTTACATCTATTAGTTATCACTTGTAAGTCAAGTACTGTGATCTGCTCCCTAATCTAGCAATGGTCCATTTACTTGCAAGGGAGCTTTCCTGACGCCATCTGAATTTCAATTTACCGTGTGTTGTATAATGCAAGGCAAAAAATGTGTCCAGTGTTATACTGTAAAGCTTAAACAGGATTCCTTGGTAGGATGTATAGTTCATCAGCCTTTTTTCCCTATGAAAAGATAAACACAGCACAGTGTTAATGTAAGAATAATTGTGCTTCACACTGAGATTTTAGCAATACCACACAAAACTCATTGCTGCAACACAACAAAATCTTCATTACGCTCCCAGAAATATGAATCATATCAAAATATATTGCACATCTTTTGAAAAATGGACTGTTTATTAAAGACACAAAAACAAGAAGTATTTGTAATATTACAGATGATATATTGTCAGTTTCATTGAAGCAGGAATTTGCATGAAGCGACATCAAATTAAAAGAAATATTTAATGATTCCTATACAGCTTTTGTTTAAAATAAACTTTCAAAATATTAAGCTTCTGACTGTGTTACACAAAAAAAAACTTCTAAAATCCACAAGGGTTATGGGAAAGGTTATTATGCGTTGCTGTTGCCATTTACTGGTTTTGACTCTATCTACTCACTGCTTTCACTTTGGAACATTAGCTTCGTGTTTTCTGTTCAGACCAAGGCCAGTGTACATCCTTACAGATGTGAACTTTAACCTCCTCACCACTGACATGCTGAATGAGACCGTATGCACTTAAGCATTTTCATTTCATCAGAATGATTCACAAACATACATTTTTCTATGCTTAAAACATTTTCAAACCTGATCCTAAAACAAGAAAAGTGTTTTCATGAAATGAAGAATTAAAAAAAAATCCAAAATTGGTCTTTAGATTGTGCTCTTGTCATCTGCTCATTTGCAAACTTCAATAGCTGACAAAATATTGAAATGATTAATTGAAGAATTGGATACATTTCACTGTCATAAAAAAGGATGCAATGACCTTGGCTTAACATGGATTAAGTCCAGAGATGAGTACTGCATGTGACAGCGGGGGTGTGAGAGAGAACAGGAGGAGCTGAAGCAGTCAACTGGAATGCAGTGCACCACAACTGTCAACATTGTTATGGGAAAGTATATCATATCCTCTATGGGGTGGCTACAAGTTGGAGAGGCATTTTTCCTTGGAAAAATACATTAAAAACCACAACAGACTCCCAACATGTTCTGCCATTTAGAACCACATGAGAGCAGCTTCTGCCTCACCTCCATTTTGATGCATCTTCCCAATGGTGAGCATGGGACTGAAAAGTCACAATGAGGAATCTTATCACTTCATGGCCATGTTCAAGAAGGAATTTTTTACCCAAATCTTTTTTCCCTATTTTATCTTTTTGGGAGGCATTTACTTGCTGGGCACAGTTCTATGGATACTGACAATTCTCAGCTGCCTTTTACATGTAAGAGTATAGACACTGAGGGCTAAGAATTGTATGCTCCCATTTTTGGGAAGTGGGGACATGATTTGCAATTACCCTGTGCCCAGTCCTGTTGAGGCAGGCATCACGTAACCTTTGTGCTGCCTCCTAATTTCAATGATTTCAGTGTGCAGTCCAGTGTGAATGCACTGCTGGTTGGCTGCATTCTCAACAGTGCACTGCAGGCCTGTAACACCAAAGCTTGCTGGTAAAGACTGTGCTCAACATTATGGGACAAACTGTGATAGAGGCCGTTGCATCCGGCACTCTAAGAATATTCAGGATGACGGTATGTTCCTGCCTTATGGCCCTTCCCAAATCCCACCTCACCCTCATTCTGTTCTCTGGCATGAAGTGCAAACTGCAGATCGTGCGACTATGGACCTCTTCCTTTCCACCCCACCCCACCCTTCCCTCACCACAACCCTCCGCTTCTGATGTCATACTTTCAAATACCCAAGAACTACCACCAGGCCAGCCACTGCAGTCTTATGAGGAAGGGCCAGAGCTGCACCACTCCTCCTTGAAGAAGTACAGTCACTTGATCTGACACTTGTAGCCACCAACTCAGATATTGGGATTGCACATACCTTAGAAGCTGGTATAGAGTTGTAATCTGCATATGGTGAGTCACTGGGCAAGGATGGGTTGCAGTTAGGCCAGGGGAATAGGACTGTTTGTTTGCCAGCTCACCAGAGGGCGAGGTTGCAGACAGGTTCAGCTGCGGGCAATTCAGATGAGGACTTCGATGGAGTGGCCTACAGGAGACATTGGCATGCACACTGAGATGTTTAGTGCATCGGCAGGCCTGACAGACAACCTGTTGTCACTGTTAAGGAGCATGGAAGAGTCCGGCTCCAACTTGGCACAGAACTTTGCACAGTGCTTGGACCTATCCTTTCCAGCATGGAAATAACCTACTCCATGACATCACTTGCAGACCCGTTCGTGATGCAGTGTCTGGTAGCTGATGTTTCAGCTTCCACTGTAGCACAGGCAGAAGCCACCAAATGTCTCAGTGCTGCAGTGGAAGCTCAGACTGAAGCCATTCTGTCATGCAGGCTCAGACTGCTACCTCCATGGCAGCAGACCTCAGTGATCAAAAGGAGATGCGATCTCACAAACCAGTCCAGCAGTCTGACCTCCAACAGATTACTAGGATTGCTGAGGTGCCACCCCAAGGGAGTGGCAGTGGCTCCATGGAACACAAACCTGCTGTTCTGTATCAGGAAGACAGCATTCATGCTCCCACTACTGTCACTCCACCAGTGCCCCTTGCTGTTGCCTGTCAGCCAGCCAGTCCACACTGCTGCCCATGTTGAGGTGGTACAATTCGAAGCAGCATGGGGTCAAGGCCCAGAGCTGCTTGAGCTATTCCTGCAAAGCTATCTGCAGTCTCTGCCAGTGAAAGTTGACAGCCTTTCCCCCAGCCATGCTGCAGTTATTGGAGTGGCATGTGTAGGAGCTCTAGGCCAGGCAAAGGCACCTGCAAGACAGGCACTAAGGTGATGCATAAGGGTGAATAGTTTATTTTTGTATGTGTTATTGGACATGTTGTTGGATAAAGTTGTTATGGAATGGTGTTTTTGTTGTAGAAATTTGTCGAAGAGGATGCTGTGATGAGATGTAGCTGATGGATGGACGTAGCTGTGGAGCAATGGTGGTGATGAGATGATATGCTAAGGAAACAGAATCTTCATAGGTGCTCATGAACAGCCCGTCTGGAGTGAAGCAGTCCCGAATTCTTCCTCCTGCCTCCTCTTCCTCCTCGTGAGATGGC